>NC_133977.1:43124704-43447482 GCF_047716275.1 Strix uralensis | reverse complement strand
TTTCCTGTAGCCCCTTTCAGTCCTGGGAGGCCGCTCTAAGGTCTCCCCGGAGCCTTCTCTTCTCCAGCTGAACCCCCCAACTCTCTCAGCCTGTCCTCACAGGGGGGTGCTCCAGCCCCCCGAGCATCTTCGTGGCCTCCTCTGGCCCCGCTCGAGCAGGTCCGTGTCCTTCTGCTGTTGGTGCCCCCAGAGCTGGACCCAGCACTGCAGGGGGGTCTGATGAGAGCAGAGCAGAGGGGGAGAATCCCCCCCTCGCCCTGCTGCCCACACTGCTCTGGGTGCAGTTTGCCCTACTTGAGGATCTGGCTCTTCTGCTTCGTCCTTGCCTGTCTTCTGTTACTTGTCTTTAATACACAGGGTAAAATCCAAATGGTTAAAAGTTCATTTAGAGTAGAAAATAAAAAAGCTCTCCCTGTAGGCTTGCCGAAGCAGCAGGCGCTGCTCTGGAGCCCACCCGAGGGACTCTTGCCCCACTCAGAAACCCAACTCCTCGCACAGGCAACATCTGTAATTCATAATCCTGTCAAGGCAGCCTCCAGCTGGGGGATGTTTCTCCGACCTGCCAGTTGTACGATTATAATGACTTCCTATTAAAAAAAAAAAAAAAAAAAGTGAGTTAAGGTCAAAACCAAGCTAACTCCTTTTATTTGCTGAAAAAGAAGGGGGCCAGCACCGGCTGGGCAGGGAGTGCAGCCCACGGGGGCTGGCTGGGCGCCCGCTTCCCCCCAGCCCTGGGTGGGGACCGGATTGCAACACCAAGAGGAAGATGCTTGTTGTGCAACGTTTCCTTATGTGCCACTTTTTGGACAAACTTTGGAAATGTTATTTTATCGCAGTGTTTGTGGTCTGTTTTTTTCTTGTTTGGTTGTTTTGTTTTTCTTTTGTATATATTTTATTTATTTTTAAATTAAATAGACAAGAGTAATTTCTTTTCTCAGTTGCTGACTGTCAGCTAATTTAGCCAGCGCTGCCAAAATAACCAGTGTGCTCATGGATACAAGCAGCACCCAGCTCTCTGAGGATGCTTATTCTCATTTTTTTAAAAGCTTTTTCCTGGGCAACTCTCCACACTAGGATGTTCACTGCAAAGCATCTACGTATCGCATTCTATAGAATATTTTTGTTTTGGACATAAGTTTCACTTCATGTCTACTCAAAACACATATGTAAATAAGAGTCAGTGTTAAAAAAATACTGAGAAAAAGGCATGTGGTACCACATGGAGGAAGCAGAGAAAAGATACTATTATGGATGAAATTTAAAATTAGATGGGAAAACTAGCAAGTCAAAGGTAGAGAAAAAACTGCCTTAAATATCAGAAGTTTCAGGAAGGGCTTTTGATACCTGATCATGTGGAAAAAAATGGATATTGTGAGTGACAAGTGACAAACCCAGGGAACTGAGGAGCAGGTTGAGAGGCCAGGTCGGTGCCATCTGCACCACAGCTACAGCACCTGGGCAGCTCTGGATCTCCCACCTACTATCTTCCTAATGTCCAGGAATATTATTAGCCTAATCTAATCCCTGAGGGGTGAGTCATGCAGAAACTAAAGGTCAAATTTTAGATGTTTTCACAGAAAGATCCCCAAAGCATGTTCAAAACGTTGCTTGCCTCCTCTCCTGGCTTTTGCTTCTGAACTGACCTTAAAAATCTGATGGTGGGAGACTTGCAAAGGTCCCACGGGAGGGATGGGGGCCAACTGCAGCATGGTAAGTGGTACCACCTCACCCCATAAATACCTCTGTACCATTGCCACAGCTTTCCCACTAGAAATTTAAAGCCCAAGTTGCTCAGAAACATTTGTGCAGCCAAGATAAACTTGGGGAAGCATGGCTTTGATTCAACCCTGCGGGTGTGCAAGCTCAGATCCACAAAATGCTTATGGAAATTAATACTGCAGTGGATTAGAAATTGCAAAAATTTTTCTTAAGTATCCAACGTCTGCTTTCTACCACAGCAGCCTTTTACATGCTGCACTCTCAGTCACCAGGCATCCACTATATTTATTAACTGAAAAATTGTCTCAGTTTCTTGTAGTTGTTTTTTTAACATGTGTTTAGCGCAGCATACGAAGTATGTCCCATCGTATTGGCGTTGAACGTATTGTCTCCTGTAATTTAACGCTGTAAAACTAATGGTTGCTATCAGCAAGGTCATTTAGCAATTGAGGGAGATATAAATCATCTCCGACCCGTTCCCACACACAGTTCAGGCTGGCATCTCACGTTTGCCTACGCCACATGCCCTGCATCTGCTTTCTGGGGATATCCTTGCACAGAACGTGTTAAACAGCATGTATCGGTTTATGGATGCATGTAAAAATATACATTGATGTTATGGGATGTTAATTAGCATACACGAGTCAGTCATTAGCAATAGGAACGATTAGAGGCAGAGCTAAAAGCAAACACAGCCAGTGGTAGTTGAAGAACAAGTGGGAAAAATTAAGGAAATGTGAGGCATGCAGAGCAGAGGCGAGAAAAAAAATACAGCACCCCAGTTCCTTGCTGGAAAATACTCTGGTGGCCTCTGTGGACCATGGAAATGGCTTTTGGGTTGGGCTTGTGTGAGAATTTTTGTGGAAATTCGTACTCACGAGGCTCTGAATTCAGCCCTGTGTGATGCTCTGGAAAGGCCTGAAGCTGTGTGAATCCTGCCGGCTTTGGTTTATGAAAGTTGTTTTTAAAAACCAAACAGATCCCTGCAATTCACCTGGGGGATGGAGAAGCAGCTCTCTCCTGGGAAGCTGTTGGATTCAAAATCCATTTGTCTGAGCTTCTGGGGTCTGATGCCACATCTGGTGCTTTGCCAAGGTCTTTGCATCACCCAGCTTTAAGCTCCCAGCAGCAGAGACTGTTCGATGCTTCGCTCTCCCAGAAACATTCAGCTTCACACCGACAATCCTGGATGTAACGTGACGCTGAGCCCCAGCCAGGACTGGCACGCAAAAGTCAAATCACTCTTTGCTCGCTGCGTCTAGCATCTCATTTGGTTATTTTCTCCAAATAACAGCCTGCAAGAAGCTGCTCAAAACACACAGCTGGAAAACGTGGCTGCGGAAGGAATCCAGCAAATGGCAAAGCCGGGTTGTGCCTCGCTGCAGAGAGAGATGCTGCTGGGAAAACCCGAAGTGGGCTTGGTGGAGCTTGTTTGTGGCCAATATTAAGTTGCAGCTGGGGGTCACTCCCGTGACCACTGCCCACGAAGCATTCCTAGCTGAAGACCGTTTCCACTGACTCCAGCCAGCCACAGTTTTGGGAGGCTTTCCTGATGAGATGGGACTGGGGAGCGATGACACGTTCCCATACAGGTACAACTGAGACCTGCCGAGGGCACGTTTCACATCCTATTTGTATCAGCACATTTCCCCGCTTTGCTGTCTCCCACTGCCTTTATTTATTTATGTGTATTTATGAAGGGGACCACGTGCTCAAGCAGATAGCGATGGCGTGGCTTTTCCTGCTTCACCTTCTCTTTCATGGGACACTCCTGAGGTACAGGAACCACCTATTTTTGGACCCCAGTGGTGAGCAGCATGCAATCTGTCACTGGGGCTGCTCAAACACACGGCCAACACATGGTCCTGTCTCTCCCCAGCAAAGTGCCACCCTGCCAGCCTCCCACTGCCCCCCATCACACAGACACTGAGCTTGCACCTTTTAGTTTATATGTTTTTGGTGTATTGGCATGAACACAACCTCTGCCAAGGGTGTCCCAAGACTGGAATCTCATCGGCTTCAGCTGGAGCCAAGTGCAGACCGCACAGTCCTTGGTGACTCAAAGTGTTTCCCAACCAGTTTAATGTTATTTTCCATGTAAGACAAAGCCTAAGTAATTCAGGATCTGACAAACTTGTTGATTTAACATCATACAGCACGGTGGGAATGGGATATTAACCCTCAAGTTGCTCAGCAGCCAGGACCCACACCAACAAGAGAACTTCAACACTCCTGTCCTGATATTGTGCAAGAGTCTATCACAAAAAGCTCAAAAAACTACAGAACCACCCTCATAAAAATACTATGAACCAAATTAATTAAATCAGTAGTTGTGTTCAGCATTCAATCTAAGAGGCAACAGAAGCTGAGAAGAAAAAGGAATATGCAATTTAAGTGGTATAGTAGATAATTAAAGAGCAACTGAAATTAATGCAGGCTGTAGATATTTCCTTTGCCTCTCATCAGTACCATTAAGCTATATATTATGAAATGCATTAGGCTAGCTTTGGGAAAAATAAGCATCTCCACTTTTTACCTAAGCTCTTGCCAGCTCTCTGTAGCCATCCACAGGACCTGCTGCTAGCAGTTTCCTTTGGGTTTTTAAATGATGGATTCTGTGAAATATTCTCAGTGATAAAATTTTCAAGTGTGCCTAAGTAACTCAGAAGTCAAAATCCTATGGCCAGGTCAAGAGTGATTTAGGGCTCTATTTCCCACTGCCTACAGTTTGTGATGGACCCAGGTACCTCCTACAGCATCCTGGGTCCAAGAGAGCAGCACCAGGCTGGGGGCAGTAAATTGTCTGATGCCAAGGCAAGGCAGCATGTGCCTCCCCCAGCAAATGCTGCTCATTACCTCCCTGCACACAGACACTGAAAGGCAGCAATGGAGGGGCTCCTGCAGCGTGGGCATTTCAGTGCTGCAGAAGAACAAGGCTGCAGCATCCCATCCATCGCCACTGAGAAAATGATTTATTTAGGTTTTATCAGTGCACCAGCACTTTTAAAGTTTTATCCTAAAGCTAATGCTAATTAATATGGTAAGAAGTCAAGCCAAGGGAATTAAGTAGCTCTAGCAGAAACAGTTTAAATTGTTTTTCCACAACATTTTTTTACATAATCAAGATTTTTAGGGCTCGCTCTACGCAAGGTCAGACTTTGGGATGTAAATGTGGAACTTGCCTGCCTCTCCCCGTGTATCTGGATGGGACCCAAGTGGGGGGCCACGTCAGAGCTGAGTGCTGCCAGCTTTTCAGTTAGGTCCAAGAAAGCTCAGAGCATCAGTCAGTGGCAGGCCAGCGAGACGCTCCGTCAGCGGCAGGGCAGCCCCCCCACCGCTGCCAGACCTCTCCACCCTGTCTCCAAAAGCTCTTGCAAACCCCAGGAGATCCGAGCAAGCCGTATAGATTTGAGCAAACAAGTGCATGGACACATACAGCCTGCCTGTGGCCATAAGGAGTTGATTTTTAAACTCCAATTTCCTTCTTTCTTGAAAAGAAACAGCTGCAAGCATTTGTCAGCACCTCTTGCTGCACAGTGCTGTCCTGACTGCCCAGCTCACCTTGTATCCCCAAATTTGCTTACCAAGGATGTAACTCGTGCTCTGAATCGTACCAGGAAAGGGACATCTCTCCCCTTAGATCGGCCTAGGAGACAGATCCAGCACAAACCAATCAAAAATTCATCTTCAGATGTTAGACAACACTTACTACAAGTCTCCCCTCATAACATGGGGAGCCCCCAGAACCAGCCTGGCTCTTTGCAACCTGAGGGCTCAGGAGCTCCCACACCCCAGCACATGGAGCCAGCCCAGCTCTTAGCATACAGCAGAGACATGCCACTCATTTCAATTTTGGTTCCTCAGGAGCAGGCTGTATCTTAACCCATTTAATCCTGTGCATTGGTGAATGGCTCCAGGCAGGATAGGTGCAGCCCAGGGAGCAGCAACCAGGCAGCAGGTTGAGCAGGGGTTGAGCACCAGCAAGCAGCAGCCTCTTAAAGTCATCAAGTGGGGAGCGGAGCCTGCTATCATTGAGGGCTTCATCAGAAAGACCTGATGTCAATTAGATATGCTAATGAGGACAGGAGAGACACTGATGAAGCATCACCCTTGGGTCAAGGTGCTGTAAAGTCATACAGTGGAACAGCTGTAAATAGGCAGAAGCCTGAGGTTCAGTCTTATCACTCCATAGACACTCTGTATTTTGCTTTTTATTTCCCCCTTCTTTATTTTATTTCTTTTTTCCTGCCTCTCCCTCCTCTTGCCCACTCCTTGTTCCCTTCATCCCGGGAGAGCAGCATGCAGGACAGCCTATTTCTCCATCCTGTGGTATATTCCTCATTCGTGTTCTTACATCTCTAGATATTACTCTGAATTTTACAGTGCTTTAAGCACTGAAATATAAACACACAGCTGAAGCAAAAAGCAATACAGATGCAAAAGTATATTTCTGTGTGTCACCTTGGTGGAGGTGGGCAGTGTTCAGAGCCCTGCCTCTGAAACACGAAATATTGCAGACTTGCAGATAACGCTCTAAACCACAGTGTTGATCTAAACACCTTCTTAGTCATAACAAGGAAACCGAGCAAAAACCTGAAGGGTTTTTTTCCCCTCTGCAGGGGAAATTCCCCTAGCTGAAATTCTCAGAAAACACTGGTTTGGGCAAAAATGTTACATATCATTTGAAGACTGGGATTTGATACTTTGTCTATTATTTTATATTATCATATGATATTAGAGACCAGCCATCATATAATCATTTTCTCAGAGAATGCACATGGAATTTTTTTTTTTCTAAGCCTGGAAAAACAAAAGCACATTATTCGATTAAGAAGTTGCAGTGCAAGCTTTCTGATTAACCTAAATCCAACTACTTTCAGCACTTCCCAAGTCCGTGTATCACAGGGAACAGGAGAGGGCTAAATTCACCAGTGGCTTTCCTACAAGCACTGGTGGAAGGGACATCTCATGTGCCACTGGGAACAAGCGATGTGTCCGGCGGTGCTGTCGCAGGCTCCTCTTGGTGTTGGCGTTTCCTTCTGGTCGGAGAGATTGGTTGGGTTTTTTTTCACCTGCTGCTCAGAAGGGCTGTAAATCCAGGAAGCACTTGATCAAAATCCCATTTAAATCAATGAAAGCTTTCCTATCAACTTCAGCAGGCTGGCCGCTTGGGAAATAAGGCAAAACATTCTGCTTTAAAAGCTGGTGTCCGTAGCAGACTGTTTCTGATCAATACCAGGAAATAATGCACACCATATGTATCCTTATAGATATGCCTCAAGGTTCATCTATCTGCTGCACAAGTGCACCCAGCCCTGTATTAATAAAGAAAAATGAATAGGGGCATGTATTAATTTTGCTTTATTATCACAGATATAGGAGAGAGAACTAAAGACCCATCGCTGATTGATACAGTTGTTCTTACAGAAGCTGGAGTTGGAGAAGAAGTCCAGCAGAGGCAAAGCTTCTCCCTCCCAGCCTGATTCCTACCAATGTCTGCAGAGAAGATGCTTCTGCGCTGACTCACACTTTCCAACGGGCACTGCTAGGAGACCTTCATCTTCCCTTTCAAGCTGCAGGAAGGCTGGCAGCTGGGTTCTGTTCTTCAAAGTGCCCTGGAAAAAAAAAAAAAAATTAAAGGAAAGATATTAGAAAGACATATTGACGGATTCTTCTGGCACTTGAGTTGGTAATTAAGTACGGATTTAGGACATGCAAACATAAATGTGAACGTGCCAGGTTATCTGGTTTGCTGCCAGCTACAGGTCACTGAATTGGGATCCTGAAATCCATTCTCCCTTCCTGCTGTCAAAAGTGGCCCCAGTGCTGGGGGGGAAGCACCTAAGATCACCCCTTGCGTCATCACAGCTGTCACCCAACACATCCCCGAGTGGAGCTTGGCTCTGTCCCCAGCCATATACACGTTAATGGCCCTTCTGACCCAAAGCCCATGAGCAGGGCAGGGATGCTCACGAGGCACTGTGGCCACCCCACGGCAGCCCTTGGGACCTGGGCAGCATACCCCACGGCAAAACCTTTAATTGCCCATATCCTTCTTTTCCCCAATACCTGAAGCTGTGCTGAGAAGCTTATATTAATTGGCAACAAATAAAATCAACTCTGTGGCTGGAGACTGTTTTGCCACAAAAAGCTGGCTTTTACACTGTTATAGTTCCCATTTCTGGTAGGCAAATATTTAACCCTGCGGCCAAGGGCAGTGTTGCCTCCACCTCTATATTTGCACAGAAAAATGTCACACCTGAACAAGTTACTCTGCAGATACTTAAGAGATAATATAATCAGACATAGGACCTGATTACATTGCCCTCATTTTTTTCTGGTTTTCCTCCACTATTTCTTCTTCTCTGTGAACTCGTTAAAATACAAGCAAAGCCAGCTTAAAGCGATCTGTCCCAGCAAGGTGATGAATAGTGACAGCTCAGAAAACTCCCTTCCCATAGTTTTGGAGTCAAGGCTCAGAGATGCTGGCTGGCCCAGGGATGCAGGGGGTCATGCTCTCATCTCAGCCACAAATGTGGGGAAACCAGAGCCCCCCATGGGACCACACTTATTGGTAAGGGTGTAATTGCTCGCTCTAGTCTAACTGTCAGCAGCTTTCAGACTCTGTCTCAGTGAAATGGATACTAATTTGATTGGGTGCAATTTTTTTCTGTATTATCAGGAAAATATACTGAGTTTTGAAATGTTTCCCTTTCATCTTGAGTGAGCAAATACAACTCCAGGTCAGAAAGAGGGAGCAGGCCATGAGTTGAATTTGCCTTCATTTTTTAGGATACTAGAGCACACCAAGCCCCACGTTTGACCAAGTCCCCTCTGCCAAGGGACGGTTTCCCCGTGCCACTCTTTCTGCCTGCAACTAAACCAGACTTCTATAAGTGCTTAGAGAGCTGTGAGCACATGGACCAGTCTGTAGGCATTGTACTGGTGATATTTCCATTAAAACCTGCAAAATTAGCAAAACTCTGAAGCTGAATGGTAAGAAAGAAGCAACTACACATCCCTCAAAGGACACCAATGGTCCACAGGCCATTGCCACAAGCTTTGCAGGTCTCAGCAGCCCAGGCAGTGGTTTTAACATGAGAGGCTGAATAAAAAGATGAGCTGTAACTCCATTAGAGCACGGAAATTTTCCCTCCTGAAATCGGTCTCTGTGCTGCAATTGCTGGGTCCTCAGCTACATTTGTGCCTCTTGTCCTTCAGTTATAATTGGGATAGAGATTTATGATGAGTAAACTCTTGCCTTCATAATCCTCTGCATTTATCTCAGTAACAGGGAGAGTCAATCTCAGCCCAAGTCTCTGTGATTAGTGATTAGCAGGTGATTATTTCCTCCTCACTGGCACCATCCTTCATTTGTATCTGAGCAGATCGCCTCTAAGTCTGGATGAACACCTTGTGCATTTTGGAGAAGAAAGGGAAAAGGCAAAAGCTTTCCTCCTTTGCTTCCCCAGCCGTATTTTTCTGGGCTAACCTTGAAGTTTATTACAATTTTCTTTTTCTTCAGAGTCAGCCAAGAACAGGACCACTTCAACTCTTTTGCCTGTTTCCCCTGATGTCACTTGCAGAGCTCACTGCTGGGTACCAGGGGGGTTCCAGTGCCCCAGTGACTTCTGCTATTTCCATTATGGGAACATTATAAATTATAAGAGAGACTTTTTAATTGCCATTAGTCTGTAACCCAGTACATGATTTACCCACTGGGAGGGATTTGGGGAAGGAAAGATGTCAACACTGTGCTACAAAGAGATGATTGATTCAACGAGCTATTTAAGCAACATATTTCCAAAGGGCCCGTGTTTCCAGGCATACCTGCCTGTGCTTCAGAGTGTCTGACCTTGCCCTGTGGAGGGGGTGTTTTGAGCATCATTAGGCCTTAATGATCAGCCTGCTGTGATGACCAACCCAGAGCCTCATGGGGCAGCAGCATGGGTGGGTGAGGGTGGCCTGGCCATAAACAGGGGAGAGCGGACAAGGCTTTCCCATGCCAAAGAGCAAGACTTGCTGTTTCCTCAAATATCCACCCAGCTCCAGGCGTGGTTTCTTACAGGGTGATATCTGCAGGAAAGATCTCCAGAGAGGGTTTTCCTTGACTCTTTCTTGTTTCCTATTACTTTGCAATATAACGGTTCTCAACATGTACTTTGCTCTTCAAGCAAATGTGAAGAAAACAATATTTAGTTATCTAAAATAACTGGAAAGTTTTAGGGGAAACAGCTAAATATTCTAATATTATTATTTGCTTCATGGGCTCTGGCCAGTGAAGCATTTGAGGTATTAATAGAAACATTAATAATCTCTGTAACACAAAGAGCCTTCATGTTTTAGATCTGCAGAAAAAACAGTGCCGTGCTTTGCTCCTCCTGACAGACTTCTCCCCTCCCAAAAAGGGTTTTACTTGTGTGAAGGATCTCAACCAGGAGTGACCCAAGGTGGGCAAGGGAACGAGGGAAGGGCAGGCAGCTCTTTGGCTGCCCTCAGCCCCTTCCAGCTGCACAAAGCTGATCCAAGGTGGAGGGAGGGGGGAAGAGGAGAGCTCTGAGGGCATTTTGATGTCAGGTGGAAGCGGAGAAATATGGCTGTTTCAAAAGTGTGGTGTAGAGGTTACAGGCAACCTGATGCGAAAAGGTGCATGAGGAGCTCAGCAAGACTTGGGAGTCCCCAGCCCTTCGATGGGATGATAGGGTAATTCAGGTTGGAGGCCACATTCTGCCCCAAGCAGGGTCAGCTATGGGGTTGGACCATGTTGCTTTATCCAGTTGGGTCTTGAACTCCTCCAAGACTGAAGACGGTGCCTCCTCTCAGCCCCACTCATTCTCTTCACGCTGGCTGTGTGTGTGGTCCCAGAGCTACCGGTGGCCATCACAACCCCACTGCTCCCAGCTCGCTTGGTGCTCGACCTGCCAGTTTGACACGCGGGACCTCCCTGCCTATCACCGCAGCAATGCCACCCATGTGTCACCAGTTGTCCCCCAAACTGCCTAGCAGCTCAGGCCACTGTAATCTGAAAAGTCATAAAGTCTAAGGCTTGCTCCCTGTCCCATCATAGGTGTTCCACATCATGGGACCCTTCACCATCTGCCTGGGTTGATGAACGCCTCTGTCCCTGATGCCTAGTGCCTTGGTTCCTCGGGAATGCGTTGCTATTAATTAGGCTCATTAATCTGCATGGGCAGACGTGCTGTTTATCACATCCATCTCACGAGTCTGTCAGCGTGAGTAGGTCACATAATGCAGAGCTCCTAATATTTTGACTTGGCTCCTCATCATGCTCTCCAAAATCTGCACGACAGCATGGATGGGAGGGTTTTTTTTCTCGCTTGTGAAGCTTCAAGTCTAATACTGTAAAACCCGTTTCTCATCAAGAGCTAGAGCAACCAACTGTGATTGCGATGCCATCCGAAGGATATTTCTTCCTGGGCTTCTGACAAGACCCTGGAAAGAGGATTTTACCCCACGATCTCCACCAGCATGAGGAAATGCTGGAAGAGGCCAGCCAGAGATTGCCTGGTGCTGCCTTGCTCCATTCTTACAGAAAGCAGGCAGGAGATACGGGCTTTTGACCTGCTTAAATCTGCTCTGAAATGTCTGCATGGGCTGGTTTGGTTTTGGCAAAATATTGTCCCTGGATGCAGAGCATCCATGACTGAAGCAGGGCCACTTCTCTGCACATGCCTGCCTGCAGTGCAGTTAGCGGTGTCCCCGCTGAGGCCATCACTGGGGATGCTCAGGGTTTTATGGCTCGTTTTAGAGCTTCGATATATCAGTTTAAGGAGCTGGCTGTCACTGTGAATGCAGCAGTAATGAATTCCTAAAGCTGCTCTTCCCGGCATGGCTTCAGCAGGGACAAGAGGGAGCTGCATCCCGGGAACCACAGGTGCAGTCAAACAAGGTGATGGGAGCAGTTCTGTCCAAGGAAAAAAATCAGCAGCACAGGTACAACACAAAGGATTCGCAATTCAAAGGAACAGCTCCAGCATCATTAAAACAGATTATTGCTATTGATTTCCATGGTCTTTGACATACATACATACACATCCACAGAGTGGGACAACAGGTGGTGGGCAACTCGAATGCTTTGCAGGGTATCCCTGCTCCCACTAAATATTTACCACTGTTGTTTACTAGAGTAATTTTCCTGGCTATTTGCTGGTCATAAATTAGTTTTTTAATGGAAATGCAGTTATAGCGCACAGTTATTTGAATCCATCTGCTTACAAGGTAGCTCGCCAGGGTGGATGATGAGAACTGTGCCTGGGCTGAAGCATCAAGGGCTGTTCCCACCAGATCTTGCAACAGATACATGGTGCACAAAATCAATCCGTACCCAACATTGACTGCTCCACATCGTAATGGTTTTAATTAGTCTGGTTGCCTAGCTTCAGGCACAGTCAGGCCCCTCTCTGGCCAGCCTACATTTGTTTGATGCCTTCATTACACTTTTCAGCTCCTATGTCAATAATGCAATAATATTTCAATAATAATTTAATATAATATCATGTAATCTAGTAGCCTGCATCTCAAAATCTAATTTACTGCAGTTTGCCCTGGATTACATCAGCCAGAGAGCAGGAAAAGAAATATCTAATCAACGACTGGATATTTTCCCAAAATATATCTGTGATATCCACCACGATGGATGGGGCTTGAGGCAGAAGTTATGGGCTGAGACCATGGCGATTGCTGTGCTGGGACTGTGGCAAATTCCTGCCCATCTGAACATGGTGGCTTCGGTGAAGGCAAGGACACATTCAGCCAGGTGGCTGGTGCTGCCAGGAATTCACCCACACTGGCCCTGCCAGTACCCGTGCTGCCTGCCTGCAGCTGTCTGTCTTGAGTGATCTTGTCTTGATTATTTGGGATTATCTTTCTTATTAGAGAAATATCTGGTTTTCACTCGCTGAAGTCTACAACCAATTATGTTAATAGTGCACAGTCAAGTCTGTAAATTCCTTGAGCTGCTGATCTCTCGTTTCAAAAATGGCCATTTTGCTAATCTCTAGGCGTGCAAAATACCTGTTCAGTGATTTTAAATGGGCCACTTTGAGCCCTGTGGCAACAAGTGGTCTTAACACAAGTGAAAATCAGGCATTTTGTGCCTGAAAGGCACATCTACCGTAGTGCTAGATCGGTAACACACATAACGGTGAAGGAAAAAAAAAAGAACATTTATTTCACCACAACTAGTGATGGTCCTAAGGATTTTTAAGATGTCCTCTCTACTAAAAAATGCCTGTGCCTAGGATGCTCTTGGTCCGGCTCTAAGGTATCTTAGATACTGTCGGTTAATCCATCTTGTTGGACTAAAGAGCAGTGGCAGTTCTGTGATGGGTTGCAGGGCATTTCCCTATTATGGGGATGAGTCTCTTTAACGAAGTAACAAGCGACAGGACAGAGGGAATGGCCTCAAGCTGTGCCAGGGCAGGGTCAGACTGGCTCTTAGGAAGTATTTCTTTGCAGAAGGTGTTGTTGGGCGTTGGAATGGGCTGCCCAGGGCAGGGGGGGAGTCCCCATCCCTGGAGGGGTTGAAGAGTCAGGTTGACCCAGTGCTGAGGGATCTGGTGGAGTTGGGAACGGTCAGTGTGAGGTTCATGGTTGGACTGGATGATCTTCAAGGGCTTTTCCAACCTCAATGATTCTGATTCTGTGATTCTGATTCCCCCAAAGTTGTTTCTGCATCCCTCCACAGCTCTGGTCTCTGGAGTGAGCCACCTGCCTGTTGCTGATGGAGAAGCTGGTACTCACCAGCTCACTTGCAACTGGCTTTACTCATCAGGAACTCATCAGTGGGGTGGGGAGGTGCCCACTGTTCTTTTTGCCTTGAGATGGGCAATAGGCTCATCCTCTGCTGTTTGCCAGCTGCTCTGGCTTTCCCTTCAGAGCTTGGCTGCTCACATCCTCAAGCATTCAGAAGCAGATTGAGGATCTTCCCCTTAACTCACCTCATCGACCCACTCATCTGAGAAATTAAATAAAACAGCTGCATGCTGCAATGCCCTTTGCTCGGAGAAAGGTGTTAAGAGCCTTCAGCTCTGGAAAAACGTTTTTGCCATCCTCAGCTAAGATTTGGCTATGTGTCCCCCCAGCTTGTCAGCAGCACTAGGGGTGACATCAATACATCTCTCAGGACCTCCATCCTAATCGCATCAGTACCCCAGTGCTTGGACACCTGCCTGCAAAAGCGGTGGAAAACTTTTCCTGCTAAAAAAGGGACACTACTGGTTGAGGAATGCATGAGGATTTTGAGCAGCTCCTCTCTCCTTGTGGCTGCTGGCCCTGCTGCTGCCATCAGGGTCCAGGTGGGCACCACCACCCATGGGGACACCACTGGTGCACCCCACTTTGCTTTGCCTCTTGGGTGGGAAAGGTGGAAAATGGGCCATCCCTGGAAGCAAGCGTGACATCTAGGCATTTCATTCCCTAGCTGGGATCTGAGATCTGTCACCCAGGTCAGGGCTGAACTGTGCCAGTCATCAAACTGCAGGCAGCAGTCAACAACTTCAACGAGTTTAGCTGGGTTAAAATAAAAGAAAATCTCATGGACTGGCTGATTTTTCACTGGTTTGCAGAAGTAAGGCCATCCTAAGATAGAGAAAAAATAGGTCTGTTTTTGAGTTACACAGTGCAAAACTAATCTCATCTGAAATGTCGTGGGGAGAATGAAGTCATCTCGTTACAGCATTAGTGGATGCAGATGGTGTGAACCACAACCATGGCACCAAGCGATGTCAGATAGCAAGTGCCGTCAGATGCTCTTCCCCTCCCTAAAATCATGAATGAAATCTGGCAGAGGCCTTGCCAGAGTAACTGCAGGCGTTTCTAAATGCAGATAAGTAATGGTGTGTAATTTGGAGCAATAAAAGCTTACAGCAGTGTCACGAGAGCACAGCTGCCTGCCACATTGCCCCTGCTAGAGGAGACCTTTGGGTTTGCTGCTCATCACTCACTGCAGCAACTCCTCTTCGGAGACAACTAACCCACTGGGGATTTTTTTTTCCCTGCTTACAACTCTGGTGTTAATTCTACTTTTGCCATGAGATGCGGAGCTGGATAGTGGAATGGGCACCAGCTTTTGGGAGGCCGGAGGGCTTTGGGAGGTTCCCTTTGCCTGGACACATCTCCCTCTGTCACATCACCCATCCAGGAGCTACGGCTCCATGTTGTGCCCATGACCGTTGAAGGAGGGCCATACAATTTTAGAGCAGGGAAACAAGGGAGTTTTTATTGCAAAGCACCCCACAAGCCATCCTTACGTACTTCAGCAACGTGCTGAATGAGTGCAAAAGGTACGTTCTTTATGTGTTAACTGAAAAGTGTGTGCACTTATATATAAACCTACTGAGCTTTGATCCTTTTAAGGGAGCAGATACGATGACGTGATCAGATGCATTTAAAAAAAACCTGTTCCCCTTTGGAAAATGCAAATGTACTTTCCTGTCCTTAGATCTTGGAAAGTTTAAAAAAGTGTATTTTTAGGTCGTATCTGCTGCCACGCTCCTGGTATGCGTCAATATTTATGTAGCAATGAACAGACAGAAAAAATGCATCTGAGATGAGGAGCGGTTGTGTGCCAACAGCTGCATCAGCTCCACACCGCCGTGAACGTGCGTGGGCTAGTCCTTCTGGAAAAACATCCTCTCAGGAGGGTTTCTTTGATGGTTTCTGCTACTCTCAGGGGAGGTTTTCATGCCAGCATCCCCCTCTGTGTCATGTGCTGTTGCTGGGATGCTCCAGACCCTCCCTGGTGTCAATGAACAATGCTGAGGTGCGTGCAACCCATCTTGCACCTATAGCCTGGACAAGCAGCTTAAAAATAAGGAAAGCAAACAAAGTAGCAGAATGCCAGCCCCAAAGTCCTCTCTCTAACCCAACGGGTGAGACGGTGAACGGAGATTTAGAAAAAGGAGTACAAGGTGCAAAGGGGCCAGGTGTCCTGGCAGGTCACACTTGTTACAGTCTCCTCGGATAAGGCCATGAGGGCAGGAGTGGGAAAGGCAACGCAGTGGGGGAGTGCATCGGGCCAGGTTCTCCCCGGGTGTAAATCAGCAGTGGGTCGTTGAGCGGTGTTGCGTTGATTAATACCAGCTGAAGACCAGGCCCATTTTATTTTATTATGCCATAAAATAGGGAGAAATGCCACAAACCTCAGTAAATGCATTGTTGGTTTTATAGAGAGAAATCTGAACCATGGGCTGGGGTAAATGGAAATGAAAAATCCTTTCAATGCGATTGCTTCTTGGCACAAGCTCCTGAAAGGGAGATAATGCTGATTTTTATATTCAAGGATGCTTCTCTGAGTTTATATTTTCCCGTCCTTCGCAGACAAACAGCCAAGCCCAAAGCTGTTGAAGGGGTGATCGGGAGCGGAGCGTGCGGGTGGAAAGCTGATGGGATCCTGTCTGCTCACACCGTGTTTGAGGACGCTCGTTTGTCACCTCTCGTCAGACACTCTGCCCGTCACTACATTATTCATGAAGCGGAAGGGGGAAAAAAATCATCTTGAGAGCTCCTCAGTCAGCTGGGAGATGCTCTGCAAGAATATAAAGCATCATACCTGAGCCCCTCTAACAGACAACGTATGCCCAGGGGCAGGAATAGGCTGTCCTGGCCATATTCCTCCTAATTGCAAAAGACCTCTTGGGTGATAGTGCAGTTAGGATTGTTGATTGTATCCAATGGCACATGAGAATGTGGACATTAATATTAATATCCTTTTTTAAAATAAATAAGTATTTTCATAGCGGATGGCATTCAGCTGCAGGGTAGCTCCACCGTGGTGGTAGGTAAATAAGATTTTTGCAGCAAAGATTCAGATACTTCTGCAGGAGGTGTTGGAGTGGGGGGCACGCTTAAAATATCTCCTGAATTTGGACAAATGCTCCAGATCCAGCCATCACACCACACCACCCCCCCACCCACCCCATCCTTCCTCTGTCAGTTAGAGGCAGCATTAGTGGGGGTGCCTCTTCATTGCTCACCAAATGGGCCTGACGTAAAAACTGATTTTACCAGAGGTAAATGAGTCCCTGGTTTAATTAGCACTGCTCCGAGTATGGGACATGCTGCTGCCAAAGCTCAGGACAGAAATACAAACCCCTGATGACTTGATGGTGAGTTGGTAGGAAAAGAAGAGAGTCTGTTGAGATCTGGTGTGTGGTGGCCAGGGCAGCTCTGCTGACCTGAATTAAAGGCTTCCCTTGCAAGCCCAGATTTAATTCACATTTCTAGAAATGCTGCTGAGAGCAGGGTTTTGCCTCAGTTTCAGGGGATGTCCAGAGGTGCCAGGCAGCCCTGCAGCATCCCCAGCCTGCAGACCTGCCACCTCTGCTCCTCATCCCCCAGTGTAAATCCCACACTGGTGCTGTCTGACTCCAGAAATCCCAAATTTCCTTTTTTTTTTTTTTCTCATCAATGAAAACAAAAATCGCAAACCCCAGCTGAATTCAAGATGCTGTTTTTAAATGTGATTTATAAAAAATATTCAAGGCAGTTTTTAAGAAAGCTGTACGACCTACACTAAGGAAATAGATTAATGTCCCTTCCATGCCCTGTAGGTCGTACCTTCAAAATGACTTGTTACCTCAGGTTTTCCTTTAGTGTCTGACACTACATACTGTTCCACAGCTCAATCTTGTGACATAAATAATATAAAGAAATGTGCTGCGTGTCCTTTTCAGAGCAAACCAAACCAGCTTTGCTCTCTGTTGCTTCTCCCCAGCTCCAGGGATCCTTCCACATTTAGCTTTACCCGCAGCTTTGCCACCGGCCATGGAACCGCCACATGAAATTCCTCTTTATGGAAACATTTTCTGCTGGCTTATATTTTAAATTTTGCATTTTGCGTGGAGAAGGCAAAATTTCAGCCCGTGCCAAACTGCACCGCTGCACCGCTGCCAGTGCAGGCGTCTGTGGTGCCCAAATGCTGACGCACCAGTCCTAGGGAATTCCAGTTTTCCCTCCATCTGGGATAACTTATGGTAACTATGGAAGGGTGTTAACTAACATATGGAAAGACAGTCACGCTTCTGAAATAACACGTTTCTCAGTGCGTGAGCAAAAAGTGTTGTTCGTCTTTGAGGAAGGTCCTTCAATAATGGGACTTCTGCCTGGAGGCCTGATTGAGCAAACAGGAGAGAGGAAAAGGCACATAATCACATTTATCATCTTTTTTTTATCACTGTTTCTCATCAACTTAATATTGATAACATTTTCCTAGGTTTTTTGATGCAATTTGATGATATTTGGGGTCTTTTTCACTAAGGAAAATAAGCAGCTGGGGAACAACATATAAAGAAAAGTGCCTCAAATTTTTCATTTGTATGACAGAAAAGTTTAATCAAAATATTATATTTTCCTTTTGGGGCTGGAGAGTTTAAAAACCCCAAGTTTTGATAGGAAGCCTTTGGAGGTGGAATTCCCCTTTCCCGGCCATCCGGCACAGAGCTACTGAGTCGGCTTTTTCCCTGTAACTAGAAAAATCTGCTGCAATCTGATATCCCGCAGCCAGATAGAAGCTTTGGGTTGTGTTCCCAGCCCTTCTGCAGGCAGAAATCCATCTTGCGCAGCACTGATTGGAAATAAATTAGTAGAAATAAAAGATCCTGCCAGTATATCCTGCCAAGGGCTGAACCTTGTCCAGCCTGCGACTTCTCCTCCCTTGCTGAGGACAGTTGTATTGAGCAGGGGAGTTGAAAGCATACGGCACCTCGGCCAGGCATGGCTGCAGTTGTCTCTACTTTAAATATAAAGGCATTTCCCTTGCAGAAAGGGCTTCTGTAGCTCAGGGAAATGTAGGATTTTACAGTCATATTGGGCTGTGCTCAGTGCAGGTACCTACAGATGCAGAATATTTACAGAGTTATGGTTAAGAATTTCATCATATTATTAAATATATATTATTTATAATAAAAAATGGAAGAGTTTATAATAAAGGAGGCCACCGGGAGTTCTGCAGCTGTGCGGACAAGCTCTTCCCATCACAGGCAAGCTGCTGGCCAACACCACAGCCCCGTGGTCCGTCTCCCAGCCACCCCAAATAATTTTGCCACAGGCTTCTGCCAGACCATGCCTTGCTGCCTAGCTGCATTAATTTGGCCATTTCTTTGCTTTTGTGGTAGTCCTTTCCTGGTGGAGGTCTGTTAGCATTCATGTATTTGGATTATCTTCTTATTCCAAATTAAAGAATACTCTGTGCGCTCTGCTAATCGAGCATGACAGGGTATGTATCTTAATTTAAAATAATCGATACGGTTATTATTCTAGGTCAGACTGTACAAGGCAGCAGAATAACACTTTGGGGAATAGTCAGTATGTTTCTGCTGTGGAGAAACATTACATCCAGGTGTTTTTTATTTAAAAGCATTTATTTTAGTTTTAAAATATATGCAGGAATTCACTCCTTAGGTATGCGTGTGTCTGGGCTCAGATGATGTTTGATCTAGGCATGGGCTTGTACCAAATGATGGCTGCAGAGCCCTGATACATCCCTGCTGCACAACTGAGTACTCTTCCCTTTGCTGGCACCCCATTTCCCTCCTCTTCCTCCCACCCCTCTCGCTAGGAACAGCCCTGGCTCTGCAGTATGGCAATCGTAAAGATTTGTTTTGCTCATTTAGCAAATGCATCACCAAATCCCAACCAAGCACCCCCGCCCCAGGTTCCCACAGCCTTTGGGAGGATTCAGGGGCACGAGGCTGGTGCAGGAGCCTCCTCCGGAGCAGAGGTGGCTGCAGATCACAGCCCTTGCCCTTCCTGCCGTGTCTCCTGAGCCTGCTGGGTGTTTTGATTTGGGGTTTGGCCCAGGACCCTTTTGTCCCCCAGCCAAGGTGGATCCCTGGCTGCCAGCAAGCAGCACTGTCTCGCCGTGTCATCCCTTCAACGCCCTAACCATAACCAAACTGCTCAGCCTACCCGTCTCCAGAGGATGAGCCTGGGAGGAAGAGGCAAGCCGAGCCAGGAGAGTTGGCATTCGGAAGCCCTGTCCCCACTGACGAACCCTTGTCTGCTGCCCGCTGCTTTCTGCCCTCTGATCTCTTCCATCACCCCAGTGATTTCAATTTATCGACGAAAAAAATCATGGCTGAGATTCCTCCTCGCTCGATGCTTTGCCCACCGTTGTTTTGGGCTGAATCAAAGGGGTTTTCAGAGCTGGGATTATTGTGGCTTGAAAGCCACAGGCTTAAAAATTGAAAGATGCAATTCAGCTGTTGGTATATAAATATGCAGAAATTATAGCTTATTCCTAAACTCAATTGAGCACCATATGATCTGCATTCAGTGCAGTCAATTTGGAAACATTAAAAGCTATTTTGATGGCTGTTTTTACAGTCACTGATTTGTTAATGTGTGTTTTGCAAATGCGATTTTGATTGGCTCATCTTAATATGCCAAATGGAAGGCCCTCCTAATGAAGTTAAAAGGAGTTGAGGATTTCATTTGACTTTGCATTTTAATACAGCGGCTGGTGTTTATTTTTCCACTCCAGCCAGCATGGGGAGAGAAAGGGGATTGTGTTGAAATATATCCCCGGCCATTGAGCACTTTGATGTACAGGATGTCTAAGGGAAAATACTGCTTTGCTGGTCCGGTTGTCTGTCACTCAGCAAAGTGTTTTTGGGGAGTGTGCCAAGTTATTGAGCAACAGTGCATTTTGCAGAGGGAATACGCCACGGGTATCCAGGGAGCTCGGCAGCATCTTGTCAGGAGAAGCAAAGCAGCATCCAAGCATTTCCATCGCACTGTAGGCACTGGATGTCCCCAGTGAACATTGCTAGAGGCTGCAGGAGCCCCCGGACATCCATGTTGTTTCTACTACCGGGAAAATAAAGAGAATCTAAAGATCTAAGAAATGTATCACTATTTGTGCATGTCGTCTTCATGGTCCATCGGGGGAGAAATAGGAAGGGATGTGCTCTTGTGCACAGCCAGCTTGGGATTCCAGGTTTTGAGTACCATCCTATTAGATATTTAAATTCAGTATTAGCTGAATGCTTATATATTGAAAACTACTCATTCCACTGGAATTTTAAAAATGTTTCTATTGATTTTCAGCTTCTACCAAAACCAAAGTACTGGCCACTGTTAAGTGTCTAATTTTGCTTTTGGAGAGATAAGGAGTTTCTCTTCCTCCCTGAAAAGGGAAAATGAGGCACTGGACTGGGGGATGCCCCTCGGCTTGGAGTGCTTTTTGTGGGGGAAGGAGCTGTGAAATTAAACAGGACACCCTTCTGCCTTTCCCTCGCCATCCTAAGGCAGCTGTATGTGTCCTCAAGCACTGTCATCAACCACTCATTGACTTCTTTATTAGCAAATCGATTGGGTCTATTTTCACATTGAACAGGTAAAGACAAACTTTGGATGGACCAAGGCAGCAGGACTCAGCTTTATTAACTCACAGCATTTAAGCTGATTTCAAATAACCAGTGAGTGGAGGTAGGAGATAGGTCTGGTTTATAATTTTATAATGCAATCATCAGCATCTCCCAAACCTTGGGCTCTGAGCCTGACACCTCCCTGGTAACCCCTCCCCGCTCCTGGGACGAGGCTCTTGGCATTTTGTCTACACTGAAGACTAGCCTCAAGTTGCGATGAACACTTTAATTGCCCAAAGTAATCAATACTTCCAAACCCTGTTCCATTGAACTGATTTGCTGCTGTGGAAAGAACACAGGGAAAAGCAAATGATCACTAGTAGTTTTATCACCAATAAATTCTTCAATTTTTTCCCAGTCTCAAAAATCATGCAGTTATTGAGATCCACAGCACCTAAAACCCAAATTGTACGATGCTGCTACAGGAGGAGGATGAAGGCTGTGCCCCACTACAGGAGGCTCAGAAAGACAATTATTCAAATTTCTTGGTGGCGATCTCATCTGCACCCAGCTGACCGTGGGAACAAAGAAATCCTGGACAACATCAAACCCTTCTGTGCACTCCTCCTCCTTCTGCGTGTTAGTTATCACAGGCAGTGATCAGATCAACTACAAGGGTGGGTGGCAGGATCTCAGGTTTTTCTGGTCTGGCTTGAAGGATCCTCAGGTTTATCATGGAGCCCTCTGCTACTGCAGGCACCACATCAAATAGTCTCCTTCTCCACCTAAGAGCAGAGTCATCCACTGTCTTGAGCAGAGCCGGCTTCTTAGCTTGCACAACTGGCCACGAAAACAGTGTCTTGGTCTTTGAAACCTCACCACTGTGATGGTTTTACTTCAGATCTTGAAGGGTTCCTTCAGTTCTCATTGTGTTCTCCCACTTGTCCAGGACTTGAAAAACTTCTTGCCTCTGCCTAATATCTGGCCCTTAAACATCTTCACAGACAGCAGTCAGAGCTTCTCACGCTTTACTTTGCTGAGATTTTGCTAGATTAAATGCACCAAGTTCTTGTAGTCTGTTCTTCACCAGGAGAGCTCATTTTTTCTTGAACATGCCTGGTCAGAGTTGTGTACAACACCTCAGGTGAGGGCTAGTGAGATCTTTGTGCATCTCCTGGGAGATCTTCATCCCTTGTGACCAGGCAGAACTCTTCTCCTTAATCATTTTGAACCAATGCACTCTTACCGTACGGCTCAAGCCTTCGTTGTGAGATCCCAAGTGCCTTTTACACTATTGAATTTCCTCTCACCTCCATTATTTCAATCCTCAAGGCCCCCTAGTTATTGATGTTTCCCCTTAAATCTGTGTCATCCGCAGATTTCATCAGCACACACCCTTCCCCCGCCATTTTTTTTTCTTGTTACAGTCATTAATGAAAATACCGAACAATGTTGCATTCCACGTGGATCTTGAAGGAAATGTCTCCACTCCTCTGGTTGTCACCTGCCTTTGCCTAGTTTCTTAACTCCATCTGAAATCACCTCCTTGTCCCACCTCCTCCCTGTGCCACTGCAACCTGCTTTTACTGAAGTCCAGATAGATGTAATCTCCTACATTTCCTTTGTCTAAGAAATCCATTATCTTAGCAAAGTCAGGCTCAATTAACCTTTGTTTCACCTTTGCTCCACTTTTATATCATTTTCCATTTACCTCTGTAACAGTAATAGTTCCTTCCTTCACTCATTTTTTTAAATAAAGTTAGATTAGTCAGCCTTTAATTACCCAATCACCATTTTTCTTAAGTGTCAGTATTACATATGCTATTCCCCAATAAAATGCAGAGCAGTCCTTGGGGCAGGGATCAAAGCCTCTAATTCCTCTCTCCCAAATGGGAGTCCAAATCACTAACATAAACCACTAAGAACCACGCACCGGTGTTTCCTTTGCCCTTCAGCATAACATCTCTTGTGCTTTCTTAAAGCTTTATTGCCATTAATAGGTCATGAATTAGAGGTAATAACTCCAGGAGCTTCATTAATTTCCTTACTGGGTGCGAATGAAAAAGGTGACCTGGATAAACCCATCGTGTTCTGCATATGCTCATCAATCCTTGGAGATTGAATGTCTTTTTTCCTCCTCACAACGCTGCATTTCTTCCCTGCAGCTTGGGCAAAAATGCTTCATAGACCTCTTCAACGGGGCCTTAAAATACTCAGAAATTAGTGCTTTCACCTCTGGAAATTTGAGTTCAAATGCGGGAAGTAAAAATGAGACGTACTCATTGCATCCTCACACCCATGGCTCCACTTCCTAA
This sequence comes from Strix uralensis, assembly GCF_047716275.1. Taxonomy (NCBI): domain Eukaryota; kingdom Metazoa; phylum Chordata; class Aves; order Strigiformes; family Strigidae; genus Strix; species Strix uralensis. The sequence continues at coordinate 43,424,120 of NC_133977.1, read as the reverse complement.
CCGAACCCCAGGGTGGTGCTGCTGGTTGGGGCATGGGGAAGGAGCACTTTATCAGTATCAGATTGACCATAAGCAGCATCAGCTTCGTGTGGCCTTGAGAGATGTCCAGGGAGGTGACACCAGTCAGAAGTCCAAGGCCACGTACCTGGCACTGAAACCTTGTGCAGGACCATTAAACTCGCTGCACTCACCTCCCCACATTACAACCCCCTGAAGCTGGGCTTGGGGTGCATCACACCTCCATTTTGGGCAACCACAGAGGTTTTAGGAGGACATTCACCTCCCACCAGCTGCGTGACACAGAGGGGCTCTGAAAGTTGGGTCCTGAGATGACCACTTCAGTGGTCTGGGAGACCTCCAGCATTAGAGCTGATAGAGGAAACAAAAAAGCCCAGAAGAACCCCCCATTTTTCTAGAGGGACATTCAACACGTTCTCCAACACTTAGTGCCTTGCTCTGAAGGTCATGAAACACCAATTTTTTTCCTTCAGCTTGTTTATTGTTGTCACCCTCTCCAGAGCCCGGACAGGCGGCAGTCCCAGCGATGGGCTACTGCCGAGCGATCACTGCTGGAGGGGAGGCAGAAAGCCCAGAAATTTCATGGCAGGCTGTTCATGGGGAATTAACAAGTGGAGTTTGCATACTTCTGTGGTTTGGACAGGTCCCTGAATGCCTGCATGTATGTCCCAGAAACAAAACCAAATGCTGAATTTCATGACAAGCTCCAATTGTTGCTTTGATCCTTAGAAGAAAAAATTATTGCTTCACCTTTTCCAGCCCTGCTGCTTCTCAGCAGGTTGTCCAGGAGCAGATCAAGTCCCAGAGAAGTCCTGCTACGTGGACTTAAGCTGCAGGTTGACATCTTTGGTAGAGAACTTGATGAAAGTAGGTTAGGTATATATTTTAGGACATCGTACATGTGTAACAGTTATTTTTAAAAGTAGAATTCAACTTCACAGAAGTGGGTATGTACAGAAGTTGGAAGGAAGCTGGATTTTTCATCCATAACCAAAAAAACCCCAATGCAGTGAACAATGCCAGCACTTACCTTCATGAGTGCCACCCTGCAGCAGTCTCCCTTTCTGAACTTCCCATCTCAGTAGCGCTCATGTCGGTATGAATTTTGGCCAATTTTGGGTGAGCCAAACAGGGTGGCGCAGGGAGCCCAGGCAGGACCATGCATGGCCCCAGGCATCACAGTGGCAGTGCCAGGGGACCCTGCACACCATTCTGGGAGAGATTTGGGGCTCGTGGGGCTGCAAAGCCAGGAGTTTTGCTGCTGCTGTGGTTAGGAGGGAGACTCAGGATGGAGTCAACCAGGTTGTGGAGCAATCCAGATTAGACTGGATATTAGGAAGCGTTTATTTACGGAATGGGTTGTTAGGCATTGGAATGGGCTGCCCAGGGCAGTGGTGGAGTCCCCATCCCTGGAGGGGTTGAAGAGTCGGGTTGACCCAGCGCTGAGGGATCTGGTGGAGTTGAGAACGGTCAGTGTGAGGTTAATGGTTGGACTAGAGGATCTTCAAGGTCTTTTCTAACCTCGATGATTCTGTGATTCTGTAATCCCCCAAAGCACCCTTAGTTCTTCTTCCCTGTGATCAGTGTGGTGGTGGCTCTGGGAGGATGATGCTGTGGAAGCAAGAGGAGAAATGATTTTCTATAGCTCCATAGTAAGTCCCTAGGTTATCTGGCACACACACCCAGCACAAGAAACACGTCAGAGGCTTCAGCAGCCTGTTCCCAGAAATGGCAGATTATGCCCCACGCCCTGGGTTTCTGAAGACACACACAAAAAATGAGAAAAGGTGTTTTTGACTGCATCCATGGGGACATGGTGGGTGGTCTGCTGCAGGAAGGCTAAGCAGCCATGGAAATTACTAAATCTAAAATGAAATTATAATAAAACGTTACATTCCACTTAGCGTCAGGGGAGCAGGATAATGACTCTCAATTTAATTTAGGAGCATCATCGTTATTATTTCGGAGTAGGAATTTGCTGGGACAGCAAAGGAAGCAGGTTTGCTCGGCAGTGTGCCCAGGACAAAGGCAGCTTCCCATCTCAGAGGCATTTTAGGGCAGCCTGGCCAGCTTTGTTCCAGCCCAACAAGACTCGGAAAAACATTCTGAGGTGGTTTGAAGAACATCATTGAAATGCTTTTGCACATTTGTCATTGGCAGAAGCCTTTACTGGCAATAGGAGGCTTCAAGCACAGGTTTCCGCTGCCTCGGCAGGAGGCTGGAGTAAAACCACCGTCCCATGTCCTTGCCTGCATGGAGCATTTGCAAAGCCTGTAGCTCTGTCTGCTGCAGCCTGAATGAGCCCGAAGTCTCCTTCATCCCCACCAACCCTCTCTCCCCATCCTAAGGGAGCTTGAGCCCCCCAGGAGTGCCTAATCTTGGCAATCCTTGGGGTACTTTTCATCCAAGCAACATCTATATGTGTATATATATGTATTTTTTTGTATTTTTTGTAAAACACATCTCATTTAACCTAGTTTCCAACACAAAAAAAACTTTGTCAGCATTTCCTCCATTATGTTTAATGAGTACATCCCTTCCCTAAGTCACCAATTCTCATTTTCTGCCCAGATTTTCTTCCCAGGTGTTCTCCCTCACCCTGTGTGCTGCCATCCTGGCCAGGGGCATCCCGAGGCTAGTTCAGAACTTGTTGCCCAGCCCTGCCAGAGGTGCCCTCTGAATGTCCTGCAATTACGCTTTAATAGCTCCTCATTAAATTTTGTAGCTGTTAAAACTACCTACAAAAAAGAGGCGTTAAGTACATTAATAAAAAGGTAAACCTATCGGTTTATTGACCCAGCTGCCACAGGGCAGGGGCCATTCCGATGGCGATGTTGTGGGACAGGGACATGACAACGGGTGATGCCACCCCTTGCACAGGCTCTGCCAGTCCCTGTCCCCTGCTCATTCCTTCTCGGGGAGCTCCACTCTGCTGAGAAAGCCACAGCTTGGGCCAGGTTAAGTGCTTGCTAAGTACCCTGAAACCACACAATAAAAATCCCTCTGGAGTGTAGAATATTTCTGTTTTATGAGTACATCATAAAGCTGATGTGGTGAAGATACCTAACGCATGAATAATTTGGCGGTGGATGCAAAATACACAATGGGCTGCAGTGAAAGGGAACGGTGCAGAATTGGAAATGCATTTTCCTCCCTCCATCTCTTGTTTCAGCTGCTTGTTATTTAAAGAAGAGACTCAGGGCAGAGCACTCAAATACATGTTTCGCGCACGTTAGATGCAGTTTAAAATCAGCCTCAGCTCAAAGACCGACAAGAGTCAACTGATGGCCCATGGAGAAATACAAGTCAAACACACCCAGTTCCGCAAGGTGCTTCCTTGGAGAGGCACGTGGGTAGGAAATAAAACAGCCAGAGCATTTTCCACCCCACGGAAGTGTTTTAGTCAGGAAGCAGCACACTTCTCCTGCCTGGGGCAGTGATGGTGATAAGTGCTGGGTACCAAGGAGCTGCGGTGGCTTTGGGGATGCAGAAGCTGGGTCACTGAAGTCCTGGGCCCTCAGCAGGCAGGAGGGAAGATATATGGCCCCCCAGCAGGCAGGACAACAGGTGTACACAAACCTGAACGCCAGCCAGTGCTGAGCACAGGCTCCTCTGATATTATACTCCTAAATGATAGGGCAGCAAAAGAAAGATAATTTCAAGAAGTGGATGAAGAGAATGCCCGTGTTGACAGAGGTTGTATGCATATACATAAATACGTACGTGTAGCGTACCTTATAGCTGCTCTGCCCTTGCAAAGTTTGTCCTGGAAGCCTGCTGCTCCACTCAGAGACAGCGTGGAAGGACTGTCACCTCCCACAGCCTGGCCCCAGAGGATGCTGACCCACCTACTCCATTGCATCTGCCCACCCTGAGCTCTGGTTTCAAGGATTTTCACGCCAGACTGGAATATTTTTTGCTTGGCTTATTCCACTTATAAATGTGTTACTTGGGCTGGTAACATTCATATCTTCTTCCTCTGCATCTCACCCAAACAAGGGCTGATTCAGTCCCTAGGCGATGCGCCGAGGCGGGTACAAGCCGAAAATTCTTCGAGGACATGGATCTGCAGACAAGCACACACATGTCTTAAGTATATCCACAGCCCTCCCCACTCCCCACAGCTTTTCTCTTCCTCAGACACACACACACACACACACCAAGAACTCCTCAGGGTAACAAGACATGTATTTTTAAATATCAGCATGCAGGAGTGGTTCCTGACCAGCAAAAAAACCCCAGCTATTGTTTTAGCCACTGCTAATTTGAATATATAAAGGGGAGGGCTGCAGAGGCAAACAACAAAAAGCAGCTTCTGGAAGCCATGAGTGAGTTACCAACATGCCGGGATATCCTCATACCGTGGACATTGCAGATCTTTGTGCCTTGGGCATGGGCAGCAAGTTCTGCTGCTCCTGAGAGCCCCAGGTCTTCCTCCCCACATGTTCTCCCCTGTGGATTTACACCAGAGCAAAAACGAGATCTAACTTTGACAGCTAAAAGGCTTTTTTTGCTTTCTTTCCCCAAATGTACTAAAATTTTTGCTCTTTTTTCCCTCCTTCCCTCTTCTTAGCAGACAGCTCCTGGGGAAAGCCTAGACGCATGGGAGGCTGGGGCCAGAGGGGTACGTAGGGCTGGTGTGGGGAGGGCTTAAACCATGTCCAGCATTCTGTATTTCCAGAGACTTCCCCAGCCCTCCAGAGCATCAATTTTCATGCAGCCAGCAATCCCACGTGGTAGATATTTAGTTAAAGAAGTTATCTGGGGGCTAACTGCCATCCATGTGGTTTCTTCATACCAGTTTTGTTGCGTGCAGAGCAAAAGAAAGGCGATGTTTATACAACTGGGGAGCGCAAAGGTTATCATTTTTGATTGACTTTTGCTTTTTAAATGCAATACTACTGGAGGCATTACGAAACCTGGCCCAGAGCCTGCAGATTTCCGTTCGGTGTTAATGGTCCGTTCCAAGAAGAAGTGGCTAGGAAGAACTTCCTGACAAACTATGGGAAAATTTCACACCGAGCGCGTTGGGAAACAGTCGGCTGCAGCTCGGAGCTGTGCTGCCCATCACATTACGTCGCCTGAAATGAGACACCGTGACCGACAGCCCCGAATACCACATGGCTGAGCCAGCTGCCACCGAGGAGAAACAGAACAACAGGATTTTTTCCCAACTATGAGGGCGAGAGCAGCACAGCCTTCGCAAAAGTTTCAGAGCCTCTCCCATGGTCACTAAACCCCCAAAGTCTGAAAGACGCTTAACTGGGAGCGTGACAAACACTCTGGCTGACTCCAGGCAGGTTCTCAGGTCTCATGCTCTTTGGGATGACACCGGGGAGTGCCACCTATTTTTATGTGCTATTTTGAGTTCTATTTAAAGCACTCACCCATGGCTCCAGGTGCTTTCACAATAATTTAAAGTGTGCATTAACATCAGGGAGTTTCTCCGATTCTGTGTGGGAGAGGCTGTTCCCTGGGCCATGGGAGGATGGTCGGATGCAGGGAGGCACCGCCCCCCAGTACCCAAAAAGCCACACAATCAGCCGTGTTCCTGGCTAGACAATTTATTTTTGTTATTTATTACTAATTATATTATTCAGTAGGATCATTCTGAATTGTAGCCCTGCCAAATGCCCTCATACGCCATCATCTCTCGATGACAGATGGGTTGGGGATCTCAGTGAGGAAACACATCTCTGCCCCTTGCTGCTGTGTTCTGGCAACCACCACCGGCAACGACGGGCTTGAGCAATGCGCTCCAAGGGCACTGTCCCCTGTCCCGTAGGAGCATCCCTGCCGTGCATAAAGTCCGTGCATAAGCCCTATAAACCAGCAAGGTGTCCCAGGGAGGAGCCAAGATGAAGCTGTTAGCTTTGCATGCCCAGTAACAAACAGGAAGAAGTAAGGATGTTTACCAGCTGGTAGGTGAGGATGAGATTCTTCCAGGGAAAAAAAAACAGAAAAAGCTGAGGTGTGTGTACCAGCTCCAGTCAGGTACTCGCACAGTGCCAAGTGCTTTGGAAACTGAGTTTGTTAACTGTCTGGGCTTAAAAGAGAGGAAATAGCACTTGAGTACCCACCACCTTTCATTTTCACTTCCTGGCTCATGTAACCATGGCAAAGGAGCCTACACTAGCCTGTGAGATGGCATCATTCATGCCAGCCCTCATCCATTTTCTGATTAAACTGCTCGACACAGAGCTATATAGTCTTCACATCTTTCCAAGTCTCACCTTAGCATTGCTGCTGGTAAAAACGTCAGGATTTTGTGCCTGGGCAGAGAAGGGAACATGCTTTGCTCCAGTCCGTGAATGATGCCTGCCCCTCCTGCTCCCCCCCTTCCTCCGGTGCCTGGTGTGTGTGGCTCATTGATGGGAGGATGGAGATAGTACGGGAAACCCACGCAGGCAGCTGTCAGAAAACGAGCTTACTATAAAAGCAACATATGCTGCACTGAATTACGAGGCCTTCAAATCACTACAAGAAGCACTTAAAATATTCTGGAATTTAATTACAAGACTGTATATGCTTTAAATGCATGAATGTATAATGCAGACTTGGGCTATGACAAGGGAAACTCTTCTTCCACATGCACTTGAAGGGGCTGAAAGGGAAAATCCCTGGAGGGTGCGGCAGGAAAATTAGTTGGGATCCGTGGAGCTGTGTTGCCCTGTTGCTAGCAGCCAGAATACCACCACGGATGGGTGACATCCTCTGGTGCTCTGTTTCCAGGACTGCTGAGCCAAATGAAGGCACATTTATGCTGAGGGTGTGTGCGTAAATCTAAATTATCAAAGACATATTAACAGCTATGAAGCTGTTTGGGTTGAACCCTTTCAAAAATGCTTTTATTCCTAAGAAAGCTTGCATGTACTTGAACAACTCACCCCTTTTCTATGTCACGTGTCCTGATCTCACGTGGTGTTCGTCAGACAGATGAGGGTTCATCCCTGACTAGAATACATCGTTATTATCTTCCACCAAGTTAAATGCTTTGTGTATTGTGCCTACAAAAATGAAGATGCACTTAACATAACAATGTGGTTATTAGCTTAATGGCAGGAATAGAAAACTTAGAGATGAGAAGTAAAGCACTCTTCTTGCAGAATGTCCCTGAGGAAGGATCCCTGTATCTGAGATACCCATGAAGGCTTCTCACCCCCCAGGGTTTCCCGGCAGGCATCCCACTGGTGGATTAGCATCGCGGCGGCTAACATGACACGAGATGGGGAACCTGGATGGATATCACACTGATTTGTAGTAGATTATTATTATTTTCCTAGTTTTAATATAGATAACTGTCCTGGTTTAACCAGGATAGGGTTAAGTTTCCCCAGCAGTAGGGGGGAGCTCTAGCCATGATTCAGATACCATGCCGACGTCACATCCTGGCAGGTCACATTTTTCCTGGCGCGGGAGCGCGGTGCACTCGTGGTTTTGTACATCGTGCTTCAAACTGCTGTATTTGGTAGCTATTTTGCTCTGTTCATTGCTATCACTATTACTGTTATTGTTATTGCTGTTGTTTGTTGTGTTGCTATTGCACTGTTGTATTAAACCTTTCCTTATTTCAGTCTTGGGGCTTTGTATTTCACTCCCTTTGTGGGGGAGGGGCAGCGGCCGCGTGGTCTCAGACCCCGGCAGAGGCTAAACCATTACAATAACTCAAATGATAACAGAGAGCATATGTATTTTCCAAGCAAAGAAACAACTCTTTGGTAAAGACTTTGATCTGGAAGCACGGATGTAGGATTGGATTAGAAAACTAATCGCCATGAGCCGGAGCATCCTCCCTGCTTGTAAGAGCTGTGGATGACACAATATTCCTGTCCATAAACCCACAGAGGGGCCAGGGTGAGCCTGCACAGCAAGCCTAGGCTTTTCAGGACGTAGAAGAGAGCCACAGCCATCATTCCCAGGTTTGACAGAGGGACATTTGCTGGTCTCTTCCGACTTCCCATCAGTCAGCATTCCCACCACTGCTTCCCTGCCCAGTGCAGAAACACAGCTGAGACAGCACCACGCATGCGCCCGCAGGCTGGAATTTAGCACAAATTTATCAACATGGCACTTAGATGACAGCCAGGTCAGAAATGAGGTTTGCAGTGTAAATACAGAGATGGAGAACACACACGTCGTGCCAGGTAACCCAAGCAGTGACTCACACTTTGCCGCTACGTCATGCTCGGGATCTTTCTGTGGGAAATGCTTACCAGGAAGAGCAATTGCAACCGTTGTATTTGGCTCATTTTAAGGCTGGAGAGAAATCAGGACTACAGCTGGAATGACTGCTCAGGACTTGCCAGGGCTTTTATCACTTGATCTGATTTCCAGAGCTCTCAGGCTCCTCTTTGGTGTCAGTAAGTTTTGGGAAAAGCTGAGGAGAAATCACAGGCGCATGGCCGTGTCCCTCCGTGTCTCGCCAGCACCATGAACACTGAATGCAAAACCTTCGCCTCCAGTTTCCCAGCCCCAGCTTGACAGTACAATGTGCCCAAGAAAAAACCATGGGCAATCAGGTCCTCACTTCAGGCGCGGGCTGACACAAACACTGACCGGGCAAAGGACGGGGCTGAAATATGGATTTGGGGCTGCGCACCTACATCTTGGCCGTGGTTGTTAGCTGTCTCAGTTCTCAGGGGCTAAGCAACCCCAGCTTCAACAGCCCCAGTACCCGTCAGGGTTTGGTGGCACTCAAGAGATCTGCCATGGATACCAAAAGAAGGGGATGGGGTGGTAAATCCCACAAAACCATCCTGTCCCACACTTCTGGCCAGAGACTGGGCTCCCGTGCCAGAGGTCGGCAGTACTTCCGAAGCACCCAGCCCTTGCTAGGGAGGAGGGATTCAGCTAGACTAATGACTGCTTTAATTAAATACAGCAGTATCATTAACCCACTGGAGTTCATCAAATTAGTGTTGCAAATGAAAACTGCATTGGCCTCATTTTCATAAGGCAGTTTCAAAGGGGAAAATATCACTTTGCTCGTGAATATGATGTTTGCTTTTCCAATAAAAGAAAGCCTCTTCTTGTCCCTCTGGAGCTTTGGCTCTGTTCAGTTCTCACCAAAATATTTGTTTTGGCCCTTCCTTGTTTTCAGGATACCTATAGTGAAGGTACCTGACATGGCAGGGAATTACCGCAGGAAAACGGTGAGAAAGAGGGAGAAATAGGGGACTTCAAAAAAGGACCTTTGGGAGGACGAGATGCTGGTATCCCTCCTCTAACGCATAAATCATTTCTGTAGTTCAAAATAAACCGGCATCTGTGCTGGTTGGACTGCTGCCATTTATTTTCTTATCTTTCGTGTTTGCTGAAGGGTGACTCAGTGCAAAGCTAACAAGGTGCCCATGGGAGCGCTGCTGGGAATGTGCTGATGTCACCGACTGCATCACAGCCGGAGGGCTTGAGGGCTGGGAGGGGAATTCCCACCTGCCAGAGAGGAAGGAAGGGGAGCGATAGGCATCCCTTCGCCAGCACCCTGGCTCTTAGCCCAAGCCACTTTCCTTGCTTATGTTGCACTTGGGGGAGAGTCTCTTAAATAAATAGAAATGCTGCTTCATAGGCGAGGGCTGGCGTCCCGCCGGCACGGGGGAATATCCCTCTCCCCACTGCTTGTCACATCATCTCAGTGTCGACCGAAAGCTTGGGGATTTCCTAGCAAAATCAAACTCCTCTCATCTGTGGCTAGTCCCCAAGCCCTTGGGCTTGTGTGCCCTGCGAGCAGCATGGGGGGATGTGGTGTACCCCAGGCTCTCAGTGCTCCTTGCTGGGATCCCAGGGATTTCTGCCTTCCCCATGAAATGCTTGGGCTGGCTAATACCCACCAGAGTTTGAGACGTTTGGAGTTGCTCGACTTTGTTTCCGCATCCCTATTAATCACCCCTCTCATCCCCTCTTGAAAATTGAAGATCATTTCACAAGGCTGAGTAAGATGAAGGAATTGGGGAGCATAAGTCCCTTTAGGTTGAATGGTCTCCAGACCATGGTGGTCCCCAGGAGATGCGCCTCCATTTTTGGCATTGCAGAGGCATCGCTAAAAGCAGCGACCAAGCTTCTCCTGTGAAGGGATCCAGAGGAGCTGACAGATTAACCCAGCTCCATCAGCGCTCCCAGAGATGGCATGGGAGATGCACACTCTGCCCCGGGCAGGGACGGGCAGTGCGGGAGGGTTTGCATCAGCCCGGCCGGCCTCACACTGCCGGGTCAGAGAGGGTGCTTGGCCTGAATCCCAACGATGAAGCAACCCTGTGCCTTTGCAAACACTTTGAATGGGGTTTCACAATAAGTAAAGCTGATTTCTCCACCTATGGCCCTGCCTAGCACGAATGCACTCAACTACAGCACGGGGGCAGCCCCACCGTCTCCCAATGGCCGTTATCACCCTGTGCAGCCCCCTCACATCCGCTCAGATGTAGGCACGGGTAGGATTTAACACGAGAAAAATCCCTCCTGTTTTTTCCATAATTACAGTGTTACTTGATGCCAAGAAGCTTCTTCATCAGGAACTGGCGTTGTGTTGCTCAAAAGCTCTGGCACAGGAGGGAGTAACTTGGTGTTGCCCTTTGACAGACTGTGCTGGTGGCACTGCCACCCTGGGGGGACATCCCGAGTGTCGGTGTGGGAGCTGCCACCCCCACAAAATGCAGTTCCTCGCTCTCCATGGTGGCCAGGCCTTGATGTCTCCAGAATTAAACACAACCAGTAAATCCTCCATCGAGGAAATGGGGAATTCTCCAGGTTTGATTCACTGTGGCTTTCAAGCTGCCAGGGATGTGAGCTGGCTTGCCTGGTGCAACCGCAAGCTCCAGGTGTGGTTAAATCGGCACTGAGGAAAGGATGCCAGGGTGGCAAATGCCATCTCTCTCCTTGCCCAAGCCCAGGGACCGGCTGTGCTCCCTGGTACATTAGCTTGACCCTCCAGTGGGTGCAAGTCTCACCCCTTCCCAGCTGCCATCCTTCCTGTAAAAGCAGCTGAGCATGCACCCGGTTTTCCTGGAGCACTGTGGGTTTGCACCATGACCCTCTGGCCCAGGTTTTGCTCCCCAGTGCCGGGGGTCCCTGCTAAAAAGATCTGCTCCCTGGTGCCAGGGGTCAGCTCACTTGGGTTTAGTGTCTCCTTGTCTCAGGGACAAACAGCAAATCACTGCCTGGATGGGCTCCTTGGTGCATCAGGATCCCTGTGGTGGTCATCGCTTCTGTTGAATTTGGTGTGGCTTTGAATGCTCGTACGTACCATTAGGATAAAACCCTTGTAAATCTTCTTTTTTAGATATTGACTGATGATTAAACCCAGTGTTGCTTGACAAAGCCCCATCTTCCCTCCAAAAACACAACCTGCATCCCCACAGCCTCCACCTAAGGGCAAAAAAGCTGCCTGCTTTTGTTCATCTGTCCCCAGCTCGTGAGGGCCAGGCCCCTTGTGCTGAAGACTGATCATCGCCTTTAAGTTTTTGGGGTTGAAGCATAGTTCCTTGAGGTGCTTCTGACATTTCGGACCAACATGGTTGAGTTGAACCCACCACGCAGCAGGGCTGGGGGAAGCAGCTCCAGGCAGTGTGGGCTCCCACCGGCAGCACCCAGGGACCTGGCATGGAGGCAACAGAGGCACCCACCACGTTTGCCAGCCAAACCCCAGGCTCCCAGGAGGCACCAGAGCTCTTTCAGAGGCGGTGGCAATGGGTTCGCCCTCCCCGTGCCCTTGTGAGCCTGGCAGTTACTACAAGCCTCAGATAAGGAAAGAGGCATGGAGACATGAACTGGCTTGCCCCAGGTCCTGCTGGAAAACTGGGAGGAGAACCAGGAAGACAGTAAGTCTCTTTTGTTCTTGGACCAGAAGATTCCAGAAACCTTAGAATTTACCCATTTTAGTGTCTAAAATTAGCTTGTAATTATTGTCAGTGCATTGCCCTCTCTGTCGTGCTCATTTTGGTAGGAGAAAACCAAGACACTCCTTCTCGTTCCCCATGTAACATATTTCCAAAGCCCGATTCCAAATTCTCTTTTTTTTTTGAGAAGATTTACCATCCATCCCCTGTTGATATTCATAGGGATGAAACTGCGGAGCAGGCTGTAACTCTGGTCCCAAGCACCTGAGCAAGGATGCTTTGCTATTCCCATCAGGAATATCCCCTCAAACCCCCAAACCGTGGCAAGTTTGGCTGCTGGATAATCTTCTCTCCCCATCACTATTTATTAGTCAGGACGTCAAAAGAGAATTCTGTGCCAGATGTCCCCCCAGACCTGTGAAAACTATGGGCCACTCCAATTAATTTGGAAAATACAGCAGGAGAAAAACTATGTAAGCATCAAGGGAACCAGACCTGGCTTCTGCATGTATCTTTCTTTATGAGAGTTTATTATATACTTATAATTAATTGTTGGCTCATGGCAGAAAAGGTTTGACTTGCACAGACAAGTCAGAGGGAGGGAGGAAGACCTGGGATGGAAAGCAGATATGTGGGAGGACGCAGCATTCTTTTCCCACGTTGAGGAGCAGCAGGACATGTAAATTCAGCTCTGGAATTTTGCTCCTTACCTTTTATGGTGAAAAAATGAGGCTTTCCTTTGACTGTGCAAATACATGTTCCAGCTGAAATCCAACCTGTGCATTAATACCCAGCCCAGCGTGTGCAGCCGCTCACCTGGATGTGCTGAGCACGGGCTTATGCAAAAGGGAAAGCACAGCTCTAGGCTCCTGAAGGCTCCCAGACCGCTTCGTGCAGGCTGATGTCATGTTTTATCTGAGGACAGGATTTGGTTCTTATTGCTCAGTCTTGCCTTCAGTGTGAAATAACTAAGCTAAGTAATTAATTTTTAATGCATCCAATATAGGCAGTGAGTTTTGGAGTGTTTTACGCTGCTGCTGCCAGTCTGTTCCTGGGCCTGGAGAGGCAAAGGGGACCTTGTAGGCCCTGCACCGAGCCCCACTCTCCCAGGGCCTCCCTCCACCGCACGGAGCCCAGAGCCATGCAAACAAATCCAGCAACACTTGCCAGGGGCTCAGAAAGCCCCGGACTCCTCATCTTGTCGGCACGGAGCCCACATGCTGCTTTGCGGGGTTTGGAATTGAAGGGATGGAGCAGCGATGTCCTGCAGGTTCTCTCCAACCCTTCTTTTATGATACACAACATCACACCAAGCTGCAAGTAAAGTGAAGCCGCCCCAGAAGCTCTTGTTTTCTGCAACCTTCCTATAAAACTCATTTTATTTAGTAAACAGCAGTGTAGGAAGAAGGGATTTAAAACTTTGACTCATTCATTCGAAAACACCTAACTACAAAACCAAATACAAAATGCGTTAGAAGACCAGTTAGTCTTTTCTGAGTCATTTAATTAGAGCGACTAACTTTCCTTGCCTATGGAAATCTCAGGGCGGAAAGTGTGTGAAACCTGCTGCAGCCAACACTTGCCTAATTAGCCGCGCATTTGCCTCTCTCTGAAGGGAGTCAAGGCGTGTGCGACCCACAAACGTTCACACTTTTTCAGCTTAATCTGATTTAGGAGCTGCTGAGGAGGGACAGGCTCTTGCCACACAGTGGGATGGCAGCAGCAACTGGGGGACTCCCAGCTCCAGGTCCTGGAGCTCAGGCATCAGGGCCTGGGAACATCGCATCCCTCCGTGCACCACTACAGCATCTCAAAGCAGGCAAAGAAATGGAGCAAAACTCTGCATTTCATCTTCCCGGCTGCAGGCAGTGTGGGTGAAAATCGAGGCCAGGGTCACCGTGACCCAGAAACGTCCTGTTTGACCTGGGGGCTTGGTTTAAATCTCATTTTTGCGTTGCAGCTCCGGTCCACAGCTTCACTGAAACACCCCTGGAGAGCGGCTCCTGCTGAAGCAGTAATCCCTCGGTGCTGACAGCCGTGGCCATGCAGGAGCTGCCTCGACGATTTTAGTTAATTAGAAATTTGAGGGCAAGGACTTGTGCTAGCAGCTTCTGCTTTTCCAGCGATTGGCTAGGAGGAAGTTTAATAAAGTTGAACATTCGCTATTCTTATTTTGGGCCAAAGATTTAGATGCCCAATTCCCACGGATGCCCTTCAGTCTCCCGACTCCCTGTGTGGCACTGCAAAACCACTGCTTCTTGCAGAGGATTTCTCCTCTCTGCTATTTCTTTTACAGAAGTGCTGGGCTCTGTGTGTGCAAACCCCACCACTTGCTGGTCGTCGTTGCTCGGGGCAAGCCAGCGGGTGGTTTATCTGCATGGGTGCCCATGGCTGTCCTGCTGAAACCTACTGCTTTCTCCCCCAAAATTCCTGAGGTTTTTCTGCAGATCAGAGTCAGATTAATCACAGCCTGGCACTAGTTGCCCATGAGGCTAAAGCTACCAGCTTCACAAATCTAATAAGCGATGAAATTCAGCGCAGGACTCGGCCCCGCGACTTTATGGTGGGAAAGGCTGTGCCTATGGGACAGAAAAAAACAATGAAAATCAACACTGAAGCGTGTTAAGAGTTTCAAATGGCACTGAAAAAATGCTTGTTATGTTTCTGAGGGTCTGTGCTGCTGCCCCGGACGCTGCTGTTACTCATTCACATGGGCAAGAATTACAAGTATGTCTGTGCAGCCAGAAAAGCTTTGGTTCACCGAATATTTGAGGCTTGGTGTGGTATGAAGGGGTGGGGAGCACGGCTCCAGCCGGCAGCAGTTCGAGGAGAGAAGGAGTAGTTTTAACTTCCTCGGGACAATTAAACTGCCTTGGTGATACTGCGGCCAAAAAAAAAAAAAAAAGCATTTATTATTTGCCGAGTTCTTTCTGCTCTTCAGCAATAATTTAAAGCTGCTTTGCCTTGAGGGAAGCCCTCTGAAGTGCAGCGTTCACAGGAATGGGTAAGGACATGCAGTACTGACCTAATCCACTTCATTCTGCCCTGGAAACTGTTCCCAGCTTCTGCCTTTGGCCCCCAGCACCCGCTGGGATAGGCCAGAGCTGGGTGAGAATTGAGTATTACACAAATTCACTTGCTTTTTCCACCCCAAAATGCGATTAATGACAAAGGATTTCAAAATTCCCTGTGAAATGAAATCCATCCTTTGACCAAAGTCAAAATGTTCAAGTTTACACATTTCTTATATATTTCCAAAAAATGTATTATAAGAAAACTTTGGAATTGAGTGTCTCTTTAAAAAAAGGTTAATCAGAACAGTGCAACCAGAGAGCTTCGTGTCAGAAAGTTTCTAATACAAAATTTCACTGAAATTGAAGCAGTTCTGCAAAACATTTTGCCTTCAGCATATCAATATTTCTGATGGAAAACCATTCTGTCAGAAAATTTTTATCCAGCTGCAGGCTAGAATTTCAAACCAAATAGTTTTACTGTCTCCCCAGCAACTGGGACTGCTGATCCTCTATAACAAATTTCCATAATTAACCTCCAGGAACTGAAAATGAAATCTTTTTGTCTGCAGGATATTCTAAAACAACGGCTAGAAATCATTTCACTCTGAGCCAAAGCACAATTAATTCAATAGGATTTTCTCAACAAAATTCAATGGATCTTCAGATCAGCCCAGTTCATATCAGAGTTCAGATCAAGATCAACTAAATACAACTATGCATGTTTCTTCAAATTCGGATGGGGCTTTGAAAAAATAAATCTCAAAGCAATTCTTCCTTTTTGTTGGAATTCAATCCTGCATTGTCATCCAGATTAAGGACTCACCCTCTTTGATGTCTGCGGATAGAAGTACTTCAGAAGATGTTTGTGCTGATTTTGTATGAGTGAGGAATGCACAACAGCGTTTGGAATTTAGACAAAATACCGAAGTTAAAGCTGTGGGCTCTGAATGCTCATTTTTGGCTTCTCA
This sequence comes from Strix uralensis, assembly GCF_047716275.1. Taxonomy (NCBI): domain Eukaryota; kingdom Metazoa; phylum Chordata; class Aves; order Strigiformes; family Strigidae; genus Strix; species Strix uralensis. Next base: position 43,408,292 of record NC_133977.1, on the reverse strand, counting down.
CATGTGTTCTTGCCCACTGAAGGCTGTTCCCTACGCCATCCTACAGCAGGAAACGTCCTTGAGCTGCACGTGATTTCACGGATGGCAGAACACCCCCGACGTGCAATTTGTTCCTTCTGCGAGCACTAACAAATCATACATAATGTAACAGCAAAGCGGCTAACGTTGGATTTGCATGAGATACTTTTACTGTGTTTATCCAGGAGTTTTCCTGGTTTAGATGTATTTACCCAAAAGGCATAAGTTCTGCTTCAGGGAAGTTCTGATTTGAGGCAATTCCTCGGCTGGTGGGATAACAAGGTCAAGTGGCTGTAAGCCACAGCGGGGGTGTTTCTGAACCCCAACCCCCTCCCCTTGCAATCAGGGGCCCCAGATGGGTATTCCTGGGTCCAAATAGATACATTTTCCTGTTCTCAAAACATCAAGCTTTTCTAGAGACAGAATTAAGACATATGTGTGAATAACCCACATACTTTTCGTGGCTTCTACAGAGCCTCCTTAGTTGGGTGGTGTGTTGGGAGGAGAGAAAATGCCGAAAAAGGGTGATCACCTCCCGCGTGTCCTCATTTCACTGGCGCTGCCGTAGACTCCATGTGTGCTCCTGGAGAAGCCATTTAACCACTGTATTACCCCTCCGTAAACGGGAGAGGAATCCCGCCGGTGCTATGTGAATAAATCCCTTAAAACAGCCCCTGAGGATAGGGCCCGGAGGCAGACATGCACCAGGCTTGCATGAGATACAGGATTCCTGCTTGCATGTGGATCATTACACTATGGCCAGTATTTCAAAATGCTTTGTCCTCTGTCTTAAAATCCTCCCTAAATTATTAAGGGATTTAAAAATATTTAGAATGCTTATAACTTTGTTAAAGCATTGCCTTCACCTCCTGAAACATCAACTAGCTGAGCTTTATTTCCCAGCCAAACCTTAGCACTCAACAAACTGTCAGACAAGCAAGGGAGAGTCAGTTGAACTAATTTTATGCATCTATGTAATTCTTTCTTGTTAGTATAGTTATGGTCAGAATTCTAAATGCCAAAATACAGATTATGAGAGTGTCAAGCTTCATTTTGTTTTCAGTTCACAGGTAATTATCATTTATTTTCACAAATACCATTGTTCCTACATATTATCACACCAACATCATGATAACAGGAGATGCTCATTCTCATCCTACCATCCTCAATTTTAAAACCTCATTGGAAGAGAAGAAAATTTGCTTTTGGTTTTGGTGGTCAAAGCTCCGGTCCCTCGGCAGCGGTCTGAGCCATGTGTGGCAGTTGAGCTGCTTGAACCCTGTTTTTACCTAAGTGAGAGTTTTTTATTCCCTATGCAGAAAATGTGGGGCAGCGCTTTCTGATTTTAGTCCTAACCCCTCGTGGCCACACATTAAAGTAGCAGGAGCTCTGTTTTAAACATCTGCGGTGCTGCACAATGTTAAGTATCAGGAATAAACCGGGGCGCAACGAGAAATAGCGGGTACTCGTGACCTCACTGCTTCTCATCTGACAAACAGGCCTCCTCAGATCATGTCATCTCATACGGCAGCGGTGAAAAATAATTTCTTTTCATCTGTTAAGAACTCAAATATGACATTGATAAGTCCCATAGAAGAGATAACAAATGGGTATGTGTTCAGAAGAAGGTTTTGAATAGCGTCCCTAAATGAGGCACGGATTACACGCTGGCCTGTGAGAAGTACAGATGTTTCTGAATAGCTGCTCGTTAAGGTGACAATATCGCTCTGTGGGCTGAATAGGTTCTCGGGAAAAAATAATACGTGATCGTGAAATTAATGACTATCACCGCATGCTCACAAGGGAGCCCACATTTCCGACACACAGGAAATACGCGTTTCCTAATACACAAGTGTTTGACCTTAAACCTTAATAATGTTCTTTTAATGCACGTCCCATTTAGCTACACACACACACATGCAGAAAGGAGGAGGGGATGGGATGTATAAGGTTCATGTTTTATGTATATTGTTTAATACTTTCCAGAAACGCTTTGGTAGTTGGCATTGCAGGGAGAGATATTCTGATGGCAATTTTAGATTTAAATCATCAAGCAGTCATTCTGATACTAAAAGCACTTGTTCTCAGCTGTTTTATTATAGTCATAGAAAGTGTTCAGGCAGATTACTTGTGAGAGGAGAAAAATGTATTTTGATATTCCCGTAAAATCTTAGACTAGATCAGTAGTCATTACCACAGATAATACCAGGTTGTATATATGTTATTAATATTTGCATAATGCTTTCTTGGATGGAAAATGGAGAAACTGAGAAAGTCTAGAAAGGAATCAGGCCTGAAGAAGAATGGGGTATTTGAACTAAGCAAAGCAAGAAACTCTGCCTTATAAATCAAAATCCAGACTGCGTGTGAAAAATACCGATGGAAACATTAACCCCCACTGCATTATCCCCCTAATTATCAAGATATGGGAAAAGGCATTAAACTTAAGAGTATGACATGAATAATAGTTTTACGGGGATTAACATATCTGGAACAGCTTCCCCAAGGAATGACAACAAGCAGGCGGTTTTGGGGCAGGCAGGAGTGTCTTGGAGCTTATTGTTTGTCACAAGTGCCCAAAGCACCCCGAAAGCCCTGGGGTTTAGCTGGGTGATGGTGGCAGCCTCCGGATAGTAAGAGCAAACAAAGCACAAAAACATGATATTAGTGGGGATGGTGCTGATGGAAGCTCTGTGGTCACGATGAGTAAGTGTTTCGTGTGCGTTAAAGTTTCCACATTCCTCACATAGTTGGATGAAGGCGATTTTTCCCCATGAGCTGGGCGAGGGAGCTGTCTCCCCCAGCGCCAGTATGCAGGGCCCGGGAGCCCCAACCTCCTCCGAGCACCCTCGGTCCTGGCCAAGATAAGAACGGGCGGCATCAGCGCCGGTGTTGGCGCATCTTGGCTCCATCTGTACGGAGGTGACCAGTGAACTGATAGGGAGCAGATGTTCATAGCCAGCTCCCATTCAGGATTAACAAAGAGCTCTTTCAAGCCCGTCTTCTTCTCCCCTTATATTCGACAGATATGGCACGGTTGGCATGTTGGACTCACAAATATAGAGCCAGAGCTGTACCTCCAGAGCTCCATCCCACCTGCATCTCCCTGTGAGGCTGCCACACGTTTCAGTGTGGGGCGGAAGGGAACGAAGAAACGGGATTTTCTGCACTCTGGAAAAGACAGGAGAGCATTTACACAGCACGTTTTTTCCAGACTTATCTCCGGTTCAAACATACACAGCCAAACAAAAGAGAGAAAATCAACTTGCTGTGAGCAAGACGTTTCCTCACTGCCTACTCACTGTTCTCCCATTCCATCATACGCCCAGAGAGCTGAAGCCGTGTTGGTGGACAGCAGGGATGGATGGAGACAGTGAAGTAGATGAGATCAGCTTTGAACTTAAAAAAAAGAAGAGACACAGAAAGTTGTCCGCTCCAACTTTTCAGTAAGGCTTTACAAATAACACACACGCTGCAAATTTTAGTGTTTTGCTCATGATTTCCACACAGAAACCAAGGCTTAAATTCTTTGGAAAATTCATTAGAGCTGAGTAATTTGACCAGCTAAAGATGTGACACATCAGAACAAAATCAAGAATACTAGCACTGAATTTTGAAATGTTGTGCTTGGGATTCTCTTCTCTGCATCACTGGAAAATCTCCCTGTGTTCAAACATGCACAAGATAGTAGCTCTTTCCGTTTCAGGATGTTGTAAGACTTTACTGCTTGCTCACGTTTCAGCCCAGAACTGACACGAAGCTAGTTCGTGTCCTGGATGACTCGAGATAAACCCAAGACCCCACCTTCACGAAGGCCACCCCCGTCTTCAGCTGCGCTAGGCGAAGCTGATGCGCGATGCCTGAGCAAGGAGGGGAAGCAGGCTCTGCTCCAGCCCCTGCCTGCTGGCAGCCCCTTTCTGAGGGCATCTGCCTGCCACGCAGAGCCAGACGGGAGAGGAGAGGAGCACTTGAGGGAGAAGCGTGCTACGAACCGCTCACAAACCGTCCCTTGTTCGGGAAAGATTTACCCCGCGCTGTGACAGAATTGCCGTTTCAGTCAGAGCAGCGTTCAGCCCTCTGGTGAGCGTAAGCTGTTGGCCGGTTTTGCTTGGTGTCCAGGAAGCTTTAAAAAAATAATAAAAGGAGCACATAACGGTGGGGATGTTTTTCTGAGATCCCTGTGACCATGTTTTGAGTGAAAAACCCCGCTGCCCACAGTCAGTGTCAGCCGAGGCTGAGGCAGGCCTGCGGCACTGGAGGGGGCACGACACCTCCCTGAGGGACCCGTCACGCCTCGCCGCCCCTCAGGAAGCCACAAAGTCCCTCATGCCGCAGGTTCCCTTCTGTAGCATTGAGATATATAAGCTACCTGTATAAAATTAAACAAAACACCACAAAAAACGAGCCTTTATTCCACGTACTGAGGGCACTGGCCCCACACCAGGCCTCTCCCTGACAGGATGACACCGCTCTGCCGCCGGCACAGGCTTACCCCAGCCCTCAGCGGATGGGCCCGGGCCCGGTGGAGGCGGGAGGGCCAGGGGGGCGCGGCCGGGCGGAGACGGGGCTCCCCGCAGGGGGCGACACCGGGACACCCCCCCCTCCCGCGTCGCCGCTTCCCCGACCCCACCGCGGCCGCCCGGGGCTGCGGCGCCGCGCGGCTCCCCTAGGGGGCGCGCTGCTCCGGCGGGCCGGGCGGCCGCGCGCGGCGAGGGGGCGGGCCCCGCGCCGGCGGCGGGCGGTGATTGGCGGATGCGAGGCTATAAATAGGGGCGGACGGTGGGGGGACAAAGCAGTCTGCGCGGGACCGGCGGGCGGGCGGAGTGGGGACGGCGGCGCGTCCCGCGGCGCTGCCACTTCCACCTGCTTTTTTTTTCTTTTTTTTTTTTTTTTTAAATTATTTCTATCTTTTTTTGAGGGGAACCGGGTGTGTTGTGTGGTTTGGTTTTTTTTTTTTTTAAATTTTTGTTGCCGGCCGAAGGACTAAGCCGAGATCAATGAAGGAAAGAAGAGCGAGCCAGAAGTTATCGAGCAAGGCGGTGATGGATCCCAACCAGAACGTGAAGTGCAAGATCGTGGTGGTGGGGGACAGCCAGTGCGGGAAGACCGCGCTGCTCCACGTTTTCGCCAAGGACTGCTTCCCCGAGGTGCGCCGGGGGGGCTGAGGGGGGCCGGGGGGGGGCTGAGGGGGCCGGGGCGGTGGTGGGCGCGGGCTGACTGTGCGCTGTCTCCCGGCAGAGCTACGTCCCCACCGTCTTCGAGAACTACACGGCCAGCTTCGAGATCGACACGCAGCGCATCGAGCTCAGCCTCTGGGACACCTCGGGTGAGCGCTCCCCTCCCCGGCGGTCGGGGGGCGAGGAGGGGGAGGTGTCGGTAAATCCGTGAGGAGCGGAAGCCTCCGTCGGTCGGGGGAGCCGGGGGTAGGGGGGGAAGCAGGAGGCCGCCCCTGCAGCCCCGCAGCCCCTCACCGCCGCGTCGTGGCGGGAGTGCCCGTCCCTAGATGCGAGCGGCAGCTGGGCGAGACGGGCGACTGCTTCTGGGTTTTAGTTGTTTGGGTTTTTTTTTAAACTGCGGCATACTTTAGCGGTATATTTGACGGGGGGGGGGGGGGGGGGGGAAGGGTGTGGACAAACCTCCATTAAGCGATTTGTCAGCATTGCAGGGGAAGGCAGGCAGGGCAGGGGTATGTGTTCTCACCTGCCTGGCTGGAAGGAGCTTATCTGAGGAGCTCCAGGGGCACTTTTACCCCTCCGCTGCTGTGAAACCCTGCTTTACCTAGTCAGAGAGCAAAGAGGTGTTTATATATGTGTATATAGTAAATTACATCAGCTCATATTTGAGTTCCTTGTGGCCTCCTTAATGCCTCTTTGGTTTTTTACAAAATGCAGCACTTTTTTTCCTGTGTTTGAGTCTTTAAAGCCGGTAAAGACTAGTGAGGTCGGCACCTCTGGCCCTCTGAGGATGAAGAGGAAACCGTCCTTTCTTACATACCAAGATCAGTGCTTAAGGTCCTCCTTAGTCTTGCAGTTGTACCTTCAGTGGCCATGTCAGAAACCCTCAAAAGGCTGAGGTTCTTGGCTGTCTTAGATCTCGTGTTAGGCCAGGAACTCCTCTAGATCCTGCTGTCATTGGTAATTGGACTAAGGTTACTGCCAGGGTGGGGAGGAGACACCCCTGAACTTGCCACCTTCAGCGCTGGAGAGGAGTGCGAGTCTCTGCCGCTCGGTATCTGAGCGCGCTGGGAGAGGTGGTCAGGGGTGAATGACACCGTGAACCATTAACGCGAGCCTGAATCTATGTTATTCAGCAGAAGGGATTGGGGAAAAAAGCTGAAGGAACTGGACAGAGTGTGTATGCCCTTTCTTCTTTAGGCAGGTTGTGTAGATAGCTTGTTAATGTTGAATTGGAACCCAGCAGTTCCTTCTAAATGTGAAAGCAGTCCTTTTACCAGGAACTAAAATGTTAATCCCTTTTTTTTAAAAAAAGGAGTTTAGGCGGCGAGTTGGCTTTCCTCTTGCTGTTGAGGAAATGATTCCAAATTCTTGCAACACGATTACTGGGAAAAGGCAGTCTCTGTGCCCACAACCGGTATCAGCGTAGCTCTGAACTGATTTTTCTTCATCTTATGCCAAGTAAGACTTGCAGACTTCTAGAGTGTGTCTGGTTTGAGCTTACATCCTGATTACTAAGCTGGCTCTAAGAAACTCTCTGGAGTAAGGGCTTATTAAAAATTAATAGTTATTTTGGAAAATTTTATCTTTAGCTGCTAAAATACACCACCCTTGCAAGTTAAGTTACTTGACATGGGAAGGTTTGGAATTTGTATGTAAAAGGCCAGAGACACCCATGTAATGAAATAAATACTCTGTAGCACTTCAAAAGACAAAAGCAGTGGAAGAAACACCTGCCAGCCTTTGCATGTGCGTGTCATTCTTTCAGGCCTGTCCTGGAACTGATAGAAAATTTGAATGAGTCAGAAGCTTAAGATCAAGTGGGTAATTTGTCTGCAATCTGGAACTGAAAGATCCAATGTTTCGTTTTAGGAAGTAGCATAAAGTATTAGTGGATCTTCTGGTTGTGGGACTCTGCAGAGAAAGAACTGTCTCTGTAAACAGCCCTTCTCACTGACTGTAAGAAGCACCGACTAGAAGAAACCCATTAACTAACCCAGTGCAAAATCACATCGCCAGATAAGAGACATCCGAAGATAAGATAGTGTTTTAGCATTATCTTAAATTCTTGGTAATTTATTTTTTACAAGTCTTTGTCCTAGTCCTCTGTTGAATCAGAATAAATGTCTTAATGACATTTTTAAAGCAGGACTAGATGTAGTTAACATAAAAATATGACTAACTGCCAAATACTAATGAAGATAATGTCCATTGCAACACGGGGAAGGTAATGTCTTGAGTCATTTGAGGTGCTTCAGTATCTCTGGGGGGAGTGGGGAAGGACACTGGTAGCTGAGTTTGGTTGCAATATACTGCAGATACTTCCAAGCTAACTTGGTCAGTATTTAATATCCATCTTTAACCCTCTTTAACTTATTTTCTAACTGGGAGCATGCAACAGGCTGCCCTGCAAATTAATCCCTAACTTGAGCTAAAGTAGATGTCATTTTTTGCATTGAATCCTTTGGAAGGAAGGTACTGCCACTTTTGAGCATTTTTTTTGCTCGCTGAGAAAATGAGAAAAGCCGTAGGCATTGGTTAAAATAGTCTTGTGTTAGGGTGAGAACAGGCCCTGCTGTCATGGTTTTGGTTTACAATCCTTTATATAATAATAATGTGCTTTTTACTAGAGGAGTCTTAAGTACAAAATGTAGAGTCACGCAACTGATAGAACATTTTAAAGCTAGCTGTAAATTTATTGGGAAGTTTTTGCTGTATCTTGGGTATGCCCATAGAAATATGGGACAAAACACGATATGCCCACAGAAATACGGGACAAAACACTCTTACAAGTAAGAGTGGAATGGGAAGATTCATTATTCAAATATTTTCTGGTACTGTCTAGTTCTGCAAGTCATTATACGGATTTAAATTAGCCACAGCATTAAGGAAAGCACTTGCCAACTTGAATTTCAATTGGTTTTTGGACTACCAACCCTTCTTTCAAAGCAGGAATGTCTGGTTGCAATCTTAACTACACCATAAATTATTCCACTCTGTGGTAACGTAGCATGGCAGTCCTGAGCTGTTTGGGAGCATATTTTGCTGGGGAGAGTATTAGGAGTTTCTTCAGGTTAAAGCTTCATCTTGCAGTCTCCTGGGCACCGTGAAGACTTGTATTAGACATCTTTTGTCTGCCACAGGTGCAGTCTAATGTGCATTTACCGAGTTTTTGTCATCTTCCATTAAAAATAACTACTTTCATGTTTGTATTTCTTGCTAGTACAACAGCAGCTGTGGCATAGAAGTCACATACCATTAGTTAGGTATACATACCTGTGTCTCCCTAAAACTTATTTTAGGGTTTTTTTATTGGTTGAACTGTGGAAACTGTACTGGATACTCCAATAAAATAATTCTCAACAGGGCCAGAAATACTTAAGCACTACTGGGGATTAGCATGTAATTAAATCCAGACGGGCCTTAGAGCTTTAAATCGAGTTAGCTTTACTGTGATTTGAATGTGTACAATGTATTGAGTGTCCATATAGAAACATAATCGTAATTATAAAGTTTTGTGCTGAAATCTTTCTGAAGACAACTGAAACATACAGGGATTAAAGTCACTATTTCCCCAAGATCTCTGGCAGTAAGCGCTGTAAAGGAAATGTCAAATTTCTGTCTTTGCTTTCCAGTTCACTTGCAAGTTGGCTGTATTGAGCCATGTGATTTTTTTTTTTTTTTACTTTAATGGCAGAGTAACAGTAACTGGTCTTTATAGGGGTTTTTTTTTTCCCCCCTTTAAAGAGGAAATAATTAGAATTGATAACTGGGAGTGCCAAGTGACCTACCAAAGTCCTGTTTTCTGTTTGAGGTGCAGAAATGTAAACCCTCAAAATGCTTTGGATATTGTGATATTCGTGTGCTTGGAGATGACATGTTCTATGATACTTCGGACTCAAAATCACCTGCATTTTCTCCAAAACAACAGCCAAGGTGGATTTGGAAGGAGGAAAGCCATCGGTGGTGAATCAGCTACTTAGTGCGGCCACTGCAGTATTTGATGTGTTTTCTATGTAGCTGATAATTAGTGAGCCCAAGGGTTTGGGAGTGAAAATGCTGCTGTTCATCTGTTGTTCTTTCAGTTGACTGGAGTCCAAAAGGCTACAAAGACTAATGCCTGATGGCTGCTTGGTGGTGTGTAAATAGTAAAGTCTTGCCTGTTACTGAGCTCCGCTTCCCTCGGGGCCCGCAGGCAAGCAGAGGCTGAGCAGCGCGGTGAGCAGGAGCTGCCGGGGTGGGTCGTGGGGCTGGACCTCCTGGTTGGGACTGGTGGTGGCTTTGGGTGTTGCAGACAGATAGGGCATCACCTCTCCAAGATCTAGCATCTTAGGCTAGTACTAAGACATCAAAAAAATAAGTAGGCTTTAACTTTCAATGACATAATTCTGTTAGTCATTAAGATAGCAACATTTAAGCCTAAGCTTGATATCTTCTGTAGACCAAAGCCAACCATATTGCGAGGTAGGGGTTTTTATTTCAGTTCAAAAGCTGAATTTGTTGTACTCGCACGAAACGTAAGTTTTCAGAAGTAGATCATTCTTAATGTTTAAGTCATTTTGGCTTAAATGATTTAAACTGCCAAGCAGATTAAAAAAGGGGGATTGCAGCTGGAATATACTTCCACCACAAAGGAAGTACAGCATTATCAGCAATTCCTTGATAAAACTGTAAAATGATCCATGTTGTCCTTGACAAAAATGTTTTATTTTGTAGGAACAGAATCACAAACACGAATAGGCTTATTTTTTTTCCACAATCATCATAGCTGTAGCTCTGCATTCTCCTTCTGTTTTCTAGGGTTGGCATGGCTTCAAATCTGCAGCCTTAACTTGAAAAAAAAGAGTGAGCAGCCTTACTGGGCTGTGCTCGAGTTGTCTGTTCAGACTTGAGCCTCATTCCTGAGATTCCTGGCTTCTGAGGGTTTCTCTGGGCGAAAGGATGAAATGCCAGATTGAATAGGCTCGCACAGCGAGGGCCGTAGCCCCTCTTTATTTGCGCAGTAAGAAAGGTTCAGTTATTGCTGGTGAATGAGACCAGGAAATTTCCTTTGTTGATACTGCAGCCCGAGTAGTTTAAATGGTTCCCATTTGTTCTGCCACACACAACCCCGAAGAAAAGGAGGTGTCAAATATTCCTCCTAGCTTGCATCTGAGCAGAAGGGCTGCCTGCAAAAGTGCACTTATTCTAGCTCAGCATCTTTAATATGAGAGGAACAGAAGGAAAACCTAAAAAGAAAAACCCTCCAAACAAACACAGCTACAGCTGACACAGTAGAAAGGAGTCTCGGGGCTGGAGGTGGTGACTGTATGTATACATAAATACATGCTGATGGACATATATGGTATGTTGTATCCCCGAAGACTGGTGAGTGAGAAGATAGGTATGTGTCTAAGGAATTAGTTTCTGGGTGAGGCTTTTTTTGAGACTCTTTTCTAGCCAGCAACCATTTGGCCGAGCATTAATGATCTTCAATCCTGCCCTTACTTGCTGGCGCTCGGCAGGGAGGTTTGCTAGCCAGGCAGTGGCTCTCACCAGCATGCAAGCTGGCAGCTGGGCTTTGGCCAGTTGAATGTTTCAGAGCAGTGCAGGTGGCTAGTTAATGGCACGCTGCTCTGCAATTCGTCTGTCCAGGGCAAATAACTTGGCCCTGGGGCTCCAGGAGAAATAACTTGGCCCTGGGCTGCTGTAATAGCAGTGCTGGAGATAGCTGGGGGGTAATTAGTAGCAGAAAATGCTTATTGGTAGTCACTGCAGGCAGAGCTGAGCTCGAATGAATAGTTAACTACCGGTCAGCTCAGCTCGCTTAGATTTCCTCCTAACATGTCATTTACCACTGAAGACAGCTAACTGTTTTTTGAAGAGCAGTTTTTGACAGCTGCCTCTTTGTTAGATTGACATCATTTAGGAAGATGAGCGTTTGAATAAAATAGTCTCGTTCAACAAATTACCTTCTGCTACCTAGTTTGGTAATGCTTCATTCCCCATGTGTTACCCTTCCTTTCAAAAACAACATTCCTGGAATTCTTGACTCCTTCCTTCCAGTATAAGCTGTCCAACTGAAGTCATCTGCGATACGTTCACACCATTCCCCGCTCTGCTTTGTGCAACAGCATGAGCTGTCTGTCAGTTAAAAACTTGAGGAATTTCTCTAATCCAGTTAATAGTCTGCTCAGCCTCTGAGACCTTACAGCCAATTAGTTCTAGATAGTTGGACAATTGGTGATATAATTAGCTGATAACCCCAAAACTCTTCAAAGCTGCGTTCTTGATGAGTGTGTTCTATGCTGTATTTTGGGTTCATGAGAGAAAAATACAGAAACAAGAATGTATGACTAAGAAAGCAAATTTTAAGTTGCAGGCATGCATTTTAAAGCCCAAGCGCTTATCCTGCTGGACCACTTAACTGTTTAAGTATGCTTCTAAATCAGAAATGCATTCCCCTCAGTAAGTGAAGCTTCAGCAGAGTTAAGGCCAAACTGAACTGTAGCCGAGTGACTGGAACTTCCTAGAAAACAGGAAGATTTTCTTCCCCAAACCTGTTCCCAGATTCGCCAGATGATAAAAATGAGATTTCTGACTCTGGAGATGTATTTCACTCTGCACATCATGACAATTCTTAAAGAAACCCGGCGTATCCCTTAACAGCTCTGGAAGTAAAACGTGCACAAAGTGCAATATTGGACCTGTTTATATTCCATCAGATTACTAGGTTAGCTTTGATCTCATAAAAATTTGTTTTATGGGCTAAACATAAACATTTATTGCAAGCATATATTGGTTTACAGATTGGTGAGGCTTTTTGTGACAGATAACTTGCGTGCCTGCCTACAGGACTGGGATTCTTTCCTGCTGGAGTGCTGCAACAAATGCTTTAATTTGAAGCAAGAGTTTCTTCTAAAAATTGCCGATATCCATGACAACTAAAGATACTTTTTGCACTCGGAACTATTTGTTTTAAATGAAATATTAGAAGAATCCAAACTGATTTATTTCAAAACTTCTGAGTTTCTTCCATGAAAGCAGAACTGTGACAGATCTGCTTTGAAGAAGCCTTTTGGAGGTTAAGGATTTGTTCTCAAAGTCAGTTTCCTGCAGGTTAATGCTGGGACTTAAACTTGGGCTGACCCGATTTCTCTTCCCTTGTTGTTGGGGGCATCACAAGCTTTTGGTGGGAGATGGATCGCTGGGGTGCCATCGCGCTTAATTACTTGGGGAAGCTGTTGCTTTTGTAGGTGACAAACAAAAGGAAAGTGGGGAAACGAGCAACTGCAACAAGTGTTTTGGGAATACAGTGCTACTGAAGAAAAGATGGTAGCTGGGTGCTATTAAAGAGCTTCACTGAAAACCTTTCTAAACTTTCTGAATAAGCTTGAATGACTGCAGAAAGTGAAAAATACAAACTAATAAAAATGTTATTTGTTTCCCTACAGGGTCTCCTTATTATGACAACGTCCGCCCGCTCTCCTATCCAGATTCTGATGCTGTCCTGATTTGCTTTGACATCAGTCGGCCAGAAACTCTTGACAGTGTGCTAAAAAAGGCAAGTGTTGGAGAAACATTTGAGTGCAGATCTGTTTGAGTAGCTTGTCTTTAAATCTCTGAAGAGTGGTGCTGTTTCCTACATGGGAAACTTCAGTGTGTTTCTTTTAACGGAGAGATGACAGGACTGGGCTCTGCACTGCTAGAATTCAAGATCCTTTGTTTGAAAGGGATGAATGTTAATTGAAAACAAAACCTCCCTAATGGATGCTCAGGGGTGAAGCAAATTCTCATTCCTCAGCCCTTAGACAGCAGTGAATTGTTTAGGGTGGTGTGAGGTGCTGGGCTGGGTGCAGCAAGAAATTGTCTCTCACATTATATTCATATAACAGACAGGATTGAGAAACTTTGCCATGTTGCAAAGACGGTTAAAACGTGCCTGCCAAGTGTTTGGACTTTTGCCATGGCTTTACATAACTTCTCAGCCTGAAGTTAGAAGGAGCCAGTGACAAATGCCTCTGGAAGCCAGCAGAACGCCTAGCAGTGGCAGAAAAATGCAATCCTGCACCAAACTTCAGTGTTTTTCACAAGCTCAGTGATCTGAGATTCAGTGCCAGACTTCCCCCGAGTTAAAACATTGAATTTAGATAATCAAGCTCTGTGTTTGCAAGGTGATCCTCGTCCTCTCCTTGGTCACTGGGCATGACTCAACTTTGCAAGTGTTGTCTTTAAGGCTTAATGACCTGAAGTTCCTTTTCTGGAGCTGGGGCCAGTGATTCTTGTGTCACTGGGAATAAAGTGGCATAGAATGCTCTGAATAGTCTACAGAAAATACTTAAGGCTCTTCTCTCAGCTGCTAACTGTGCCAGCAAGCATTTAGAACTGTCTTTTTGTCCCTGATAATGTTGGTTACTATACTGTTGCTTAATGCTGTATGAGATTTTTCTTAATATGCTTTAAACCCAAGTGATATCCTTAAGTTTTAGGGATTGTGTTATGCTGTAAAATTTTTGGCTTTCTTGTGTTCTCAAAATAACCATGTAGAGGGGGAAGAAACTCAAGGAATATATCACCAGTTGTGTTTGAAGGGCTTCTTGCTGGTTCACAGTAGCTGAACCCTTGACAGATTTGTGTAGTTTTTAGGCATGAGGACGTAGCTATGAGCTAGTAGAAAGCAACGCTGATTTTGTGGCCATTTGAGACCTGCCTGGATAGCTCTGTCTTGGGGAACCAGGGAGTGTGGTGCCCCCAGGTTTCACTGGTTCCTGTCTGCAGATGGCTATAGCTGGGTGCTTTCCGCTTGTGAGGAGCGACAGCTCTGCAAACCTTTACTCATGTAGGTAAACAGTCTCAGTTCATTCCCTCTTGATTAGTAAGTCGGTGGAATTAATGAGTGTATGAGATTGTAAGATATTTCATCCTTGACCGGCTTCTGCTGGAACTAATGCCTTTAGAAATTAGCTTGAAGGTAGATGTGACTGTTACATAAGAGTATTTCCACACGAAATGTCATGACTTATTAAACTTCATCTTGTATCTATTGCTGCTTTGGATTTAAACATTTACTCAAGTTTAATAACAACCTAAAATTTTTACAGTGGAAGGGTGAAATCCAGGAGTTTTGTCCAAACACCAAAATGCTTTTGGTTGGTTGCAAATCGGATTTGCGCACAGATGTAAGCACACTAGTGGAACTTTCCAATCACAGGCAGACACCCGTGTCCTACGATCAGGTATGTGCCACGTCCTTCCTTGCACTTAAGGGTGGGAGATGAGACTCTTTTCTGTCACTGTAGCCATCTTTATGAACAGCTTCTCCCCGTGTTGACACGAGAGCATCCTAGAAGTCAGGTGAATTTGAAAACTTAGGAGTAAAAGCAAAGCCTACCCCCAGAGTGGATGCAGCAGAAAATCTTGCACCCCCACCACGTGTGCTTTAAGCATCATAAGGTTGTATCCTTACTGATTGCAAAGAGCCTTTTAAGTGAATTGAAAAGAAACTTACTGCTTTTTGGGGCCTGCAGAGGTGAGGTGTGACATATCCTGTTTATTTACTGATCAATTGGTCAAATTTTTTCAAACTTAAGATTTGAATCTCCTACGTTTGACTTCAGCGTCACGACAAGCATTGCGTATAGTGTGATCTGTTAAAAATCCTATTTCCTGAAAACATCTGTGAAAACACCTTGTAGCTCCCTCTGAAGGTGGCAGCAAGTCCAGAAAGCATCTTAATTCTTGGCAGCAGTTCTCTGCTGTTGGGGAAGTGAAGTTTGGAGCCAGGCATCCTGGGATAGAGAAACCGAGGTGAAAGGGAGAGGAATTGGGCTGTGGGAGAGCAGGAGGTAGAGAATGGGAAAACTGGGCTGTAAGGTAAACTTCCCCTTATTACTCACACATGTCTCATGCATTGCAGCTGAATCACAGCGGTGGTTTGAGATACACCCTGTGGGGTGTAAGAGTGAGAACACTACCTCCAAAAGTAACTTCAGTGCGTGTATCCTACGCTGTCAAACAGTTTTTGATGTTTTATCCACAACCTCAGGTTTTCCAAACCAACAGCTCCTAATACATGATTACAAATAGTGCAGCTTCCTACAGCATGTTTACATTTGAAAAGGCAAAGATACCAGAAACCGAGTATCTTGACTAAAATGTAACATGGAGTGTTGTACTGTGGCTCATGCTGGTTGTGGCATTTTTCTACACTTCACTCTGAACATCCCTCCATCTCAGACAGTTTTATATGAAACTAAATGCCAGTTTTTCACCTTTGTGTAAAACAATTCAGAAGTGTCTTTAAATCCTGCTTGCTATCAAAGATGTCATCTTGGTTACAAACTACCACTGTTGTGTGTGTATATATTCATGTTGTTCAGCCTCGGAGCTGTAATTTTCCGTGCTGTTTTTCTTTGAGTATTAAACTTAAAAGGAAATACTGTCTGCCACTTACTACGTACACAAGTGCATATATTACATACACAAATGCATATATATTTTTTACTTCAGTAAAATCACCAAGTCTCACCCCTTTCCATAGACAGCAATCAAAAATCTACTGACAGGTGGATTTGTCCCCTGGAGTTGAAGACTCACATCTCTTGTGGTGTCACATCTTAGCCTGCACCCCTTAGGAACAGGAGTCAGCTGAAGGCAAAGGGCTAAGCCAGAAGCTATTACATGGCAGCCAAAGGGGAAATTGTACGTGTTAAGGGAAGCCCATACTTCAGCAAAACTCATGTAATTTCATCTGTATGTAAGCAAAAGCTTAGACTGAGCAATGGTTGTATCTGTTGTGGCTGCCAAATCCCCGGTGGCATGAAGCAACCTAATGCTTTCATGCCCTAGTTCTAGGGAAGGGTCCTCAAGGGTTGAGACACGCAGCCTATTTTTAAATTCCCTTGCCTTGCTAAGTCAGCATGGGATCAGAGAGCTCAGTGGGGTCTTCCCCATTCCTCTTCACTTCATAAGGAAGCGTTGGGAGGGTGAAGGCAGCTGATGGTGACACCCTGCTTCCAGTATGCTAGCCAGTTCCCAGTCAGCTACACCTGAGCAAACATTGAGGCTCTAAGGTATAGGCTAGGCTTGGTTAGCAGGAGTTGAGATATTTAACAGTGGGGAGGGCTTGTCCGACAAAGGAATACTCCGTTATCAGGCACTCCCACTTCAGATTGATAAGATGGCTGCATCACTGCAGTGTAAATAGTGCGTACTGGAGACTTGGCTCCAAATAGATAAGTGCCTTCAGCCTGGCACCAGAGCAGAGAGGAGGCGTTGGGCTGACCTGGGCCTGTATCTCGGGCCCCTGAATGTGTGAGGAGTGGCACATCAAGGATGTGGTTGCATTTCATAACTTAGTAAGAAGATTCATCCCTCAGAAGTAAAATTCCATTGAAACAACTCATTTTTTTCACACAATGCTGTATTGTCTTCCAGTAGCAAAATCCACAACAGGATACCAGGGTATTGTCATCTGCTGGAGTTGCGTGTTGTTTTCTTTGTGCGCTGGAACAAATCTCCCTCCTTTGACTTTTAATGCACTTAAAAATCAAAACAGAAGGGCGGGTATAACCACTAATGTCCTTTTTTCTTTTTTTTTCCCGTTCCCTAGCTACAAGTTGCTCGAACTATCCCCAACCCAGAAACCCACAGCACATTTCCCTATGCACTTTGCCTCCTTGGTGGAGATGTAACACGGGCTCAGCTCCAGGCCAGGAGCACGCTGGCTTAGCCCTTAAGGCAGTCAGAATACCTTTTCTCTTTGGAAATATCAGGCTTAAATCTGGAAGCTGCCAGGTCCAGACCTTTCCCAGTTGAGCACGTGATTCACGGATGCAAGTTAAGGTGTAAGGGTGAAATTGCTAAATAAATAGGTCCTACTAATGCTCTTCTGGCTTTCTGCAGTTGTTTGCAGGTCGCTGAGTTTACCTTCTCTCTTCCAATTTGTATTTATTGGCCTAGGAGATAATGCTCGGATACTTGTTTAATGCATCTTGGAACCAAAGCTCTGTTTATTTTGCAAAATTAGCTGCTGGCTGTAGTGCTGGAGTTTTAGCTTTGGTTTTCACAAAACATTGTGTATGAGAAACAGTGCTGAAAAGTAATTGTATGGTTTGCTTTGGCTTTCTGCAGAAACTTGGTATTGATTGCATGTTCTTTTTTCCCTTAGGGTGCAAATATGGCCAAACAGATTGGAGCAGCTACATATATTGAATGCTCAGCCTTACAGTCAGAAAACAGCGTCAGAGACATTTTTCATGTTGCCACCTTGGCGTGTGTGAATAAAACAAATAAAAATGTTAAACGAAACAAATCGCAGAGGGCCACAAAGCGAATTTCACACATGCCTGGCAGGCCAGAACTTTCCACAGTGGCGACGGACTTGCGAAAGGACAAAGCAAAGAGTTGCACGGTGATGTGAAGGACCTTGATTTCCTGGAGAAGGAGGAAGAGAGCGTCCGGGAGGGGTGGAGGCTCAATGAAGTACACAGCCACATGGTATTTAATGAGGGCTTATGCCAGTGCTTTAATGGAGACTTCGCTTGTTGTGTGAGACTGTACTTAGGAACTGAGCAGCAAGAAGAAATGGCTTGAAACGAGGTGGCATCAGGAAATGATACGTTGAAGAAAATGCCAAAAAAAACAAAAAAAAAAAAAAGGGAAAATGTTTGAATGTGCTGAGAAAAGAGAGGGTGAATGGGAAAATAACACTGCAAAGAAGAGAGATGTCATTGACAGTGCTTGTTTCTTTTATTAACGCTCTACTCCTGGATGCTACCACTTTGATTTCATTAAAATAATACTTTAATGTTTTTTTAAAAGAAGACGTTATTAATATGCCCTCCTCATTAAGGAACTATCCCTGTGACCTTATAGTTGGTTTTCCAAAGGATATGATCTAATTTTTTAGTAGCTCATCGTTAAAATGGAGAGTGTACCGAGGCCTGTGCATCACTTAGAGGAAAACACTGTATGTGAGAGAAGTCTGGAGTTTTGCCTTCCCGAGACGGCAGCGCGGTCTGCGTTTGAGCGCATTGGTAATGAAGACAACCGTTCTGAGATTTCCCAGTATTCTAGGTGCCCTCTCACTGCAGAAATTAAACAGATCAAATTGGGGTGTGGGGGCAAACTACCTGCCCGTTGCAGGACTCTGACTTGCCATTCCTCTTTGTGATTGTAATTTAGAGTGGAAATGATCTCCAGTTCTGGTGTACTGTATGGGTATGTTGCTGTAGGTTCACGTGAAAGGTGCTAAGAGCTATGATGACAAATGATCCTTAGTTTTACAACCATGATAATTCGTTAAGCCTTACTGCC
The DNA here is from genome assembly GCF_047716275.1 of Strix uralensis. Taxonomy (NCBI): domain Eukaryota; kingdom Metazoa; phylum Chordata; class Aves; order Strigiformes; family Strigidae; genus Strix; species Strix uralensis. The sequence continues at coordinate 43,389,804 of NC_133977.1, read as the reverse complement.
CAGCTGGGGAAGCCCCGAGACTCCTCTGCTTCTAGGAGTTGGAGAGCCGGGTGGATCCCAGGATCGAGCCCTCAGTAAATGCTACAGAGAAGTGCTGTTCTGTGATGTGGTTTGCTGCAATTGTCTTTGCAAAAAAACCCCAAGAATCTGCAAATGAGCCAGCAGAGCCAGGTTATCTTTTGTGATGCTCTCATTTTTGGGGCAGCTGTCTCTGGCTGCAAGACTGCGTTTGCTCGTGGTGAAGAAATGGGGTCTGAAGAACTGTGACGCCTTAAGGGGTCCCCAGTGGAAACTGGATACTGCCCTTAGTCTTTAAGATTAATATATATGTATCCAGACAACAATCATGAAACATCGGTGAACCAGTCAAGTCAAATTCCTTTTTGCTTACTGAATACTATTGTTACATTAAATAAATCAGCCTTTAAAATTGTTTGCAACTGCTTACTGACCAACTTAACTTCATAGCTTCTCTCAAAAGAAGGATTCTGGAAGCTCTGACCAGTGTGGCTGTCGCTTGTGAGGACAAGCGTTTCCTTCCCAAGGGTAATGCTTCATTTTTGAAGTGTTAAAGCTGTGTTCGCGTTAATTTGTGCAAAGGTAAAGGGGTTACCGTAATTAAAACTCAGTTCTGTGTGTTCCCGGCACTTTGTTTCATCTGATAAAAGAAGAAGAAAAAAAAAAACAACACCCATTCCGATTATTTCCCACAAAAAGACATTTTTACCACTATAATAAGCTTTTGACTGATGCAACAGTGCGCTTAGGGCAGTATTACAAAATAGCTGGTAAGTGCTTTCTGTATTTAAATATTGTGGAAAAAATAAGTTATAACTGTTATAAAACAGGACATTCATTACTTTTTTTTTAATTGTTGAAGTCACTTTGTATGTTTGGTTAATGTTTCTGCAGTATTTATTAAAATACCATTTTTTTTTTCTTTGAATTAAAAAAAAAAGTAATTGACTTGTAGTGGAAATGGCCTTTGTGTGTTAGTTCATTAATACATGTGTGTTTTGGACATAACTGTACTGAGCTGCAGGCCAGGCATAGCTGGGATGTGATTTGAATAGAAATCAAGTCTTCCTCTTGCACCAGCCTTTTGGGTTCGTTGGTGTTATTTTGAAGTATGTAGTGTGGGTTATTTACCCGAGTTGTTTCCCAAAAATGCCAGGAGGAGACCGGAGCAAACAAACAAGTAACTTTTAGTTTGCTTTGCCTCCAAAGCATCGAATGCTGCTTTTTAAAAGGTTTCCTATATTCAGGTTGTTCCTAGGAACTGATCTTCACTGCGAGTTCAGCACAGACAGACATTCCTAACCAAGGGATGTGCCTATTTTCTGTCACCACAGGGACATCGTGGTTGCTGTGGCTGCTCTGGGAAGAGTTGTCCCAACACATCAGCTCTGCTAGGTGTGTCAGGCTCCCATTTGGATGCAGGACATGATGCTGAGCGTGGCCAGGGTTGTCCTCGCCACCTTTACGAGGTTTTCTCCCTGAAACTTGTAAAGTCGAGGCAAGGGTGCTTCCATGTTTCACTTTGCTGGGGTCTCCTGAAGCACGTGTGGCCACTCTGCATCTCTGAAGTCACGCAGAAGTCCCAGCAGTTGCTTATCTTGCTAATGCTTGTGACCATGCTGTGCTGACCTGATCATCCTTTTCTATGTCTGAAGATAAATCAGGCCAGGTTTTGATCCCTGGCTTTGCAGATGCGGTGAGGATGTGAGTGAAGTCCTTGCTGTGCTGGAAAGTGGCTCGCATCGGTGGCAGGGTGCTGGGCTGGCTCTGCGGTCTCACTCCTTGCTGCAGCCACCTTCCAGCAGCTCCTGAGTTCCTGGGGGGGACCCCTGTCCCCCCACATCCTCAAAACGCCAGCCCTGCAGCAGCTCTGGAAGCCGGAGGTGGCCTCTGGCAGGAGTAGAAACTCCTGGGGTGAGGTTGCTTGGCGAGGTGCCTTTGGCCAGGGGTTAATTACCCCTGTGCCTAAAAAGCTGCCTTGGCTTTGTAGGCTGAGCTTGTCTTGTTTCAGCCTTTGGTCTTCCTGTCTAGTTAATACGTCTGTCAGATTGACGTACTCTTGATTACTGAATTTAAATCCACCTTGTAGGTCGCTAGTCTAGAGTTGAGTCACCAAAAACCAAACAGATCAACTTCTTCGGTGCCTTTGACTCTCTTGCCATAAAGGGCATTTCCTCATTCATCTTGAACCAACTGTGTGGTTCCTCTTGGCGCTTCTTTAGGATTTTGGCATCTTTATCAGAACTACAAATGCTGGAGGAGCCTTTCTTACTGGTAGAGCTTTCGTCTTCATCTGTAGCGTCACTGTAACCCTTCTGGCCCCACGTCACCAGTTCCCCACACTGAGAGCTCAGTGCTCTCCCTGGCGTCTGGCTACGCTTGGCAGAGCAGTGTGGCTGTGCACGTTCTACATGATCTACGGACCTGGGTTTTGTAGATCCTGCTACCTCTGATCTGCTCTTTTCTGGGTCTTGGTAAGATTGTGGAATAGGTCAGGACTAAGAAATAACCTCTCTGAAGCCTCACTTAGAAACGTGCCTTCCTGGAGACTCCAGTTTTACTTTTGAGATCCATCACGGTTTGTAAAGAAGTTTTGACCCGTTTAACGTGCTCAGTCTTGGTTTTATGTCTCTCCTGTGTTACACCTAAGTGTGGTGTGGTCATAAGTCAAGGAAGGTACTGTTCAAGGTACTCTTAAACCATCCTTAGATCCTACAGCAAGGAGATAAAGATCCATTTTTAATTAAACAACACTGATGAGTAGTTGATCACTACCATCCTTTAATGCCACCAGCTCAGTCCTCCTTTATTTTGCTCTAAGTGGGTGGAAGATGGAGATGTCTTGATTTATCTACATTTTCCTTCTAACATTAAAAAAGAAAGTTGATAGGTCTGTCTAAAGCCACTCACCTTGCCTGTGTTTCTTTCACTACTGCTTGTTTTAACCGTTTCCTTTAGCGCAGAATTGCCAATTTTGTTGTTTGCATGAAGCATTTCTTGCTCACCTCAGCCAATGATGGTTGAAACCTCTGAGGAAGAACCAGAGGTTTACCCTCCTAAAACTAGAGCCTGGGCTGAGGTGGCATCTGCAACTGCAGCAGCACGGTTTGGTTTTGGTGTTGGTAAGATGATCCCCCCTGTCAGCTCTCCGCTTGCTTGCTGACGTGAGCGAGGGGTAAATCGGAAGTATTTTCAGTTGTGGGCTGTGGCTTGGTCAGATGTTTCTCTTCAGCACCATTTGATCCCTGGAAAACCGATCTGGCAGATCGCCATGACTCGCTCCTCTTCCAAAAAGCCCTTCACTTTGCAATTTTCTTGGGTTTTTTTGTTCTTTCATTGCACAACCGGGTTGTGCAATCGCTTACAGTAACTGAGGTGGTTTACTAAAACTCACCCCTTTCAGAAAATCCCGGGAGGGGGATCCCCAGGAGAGCAGTGTTTCTAAACACGGAGGGCTGGTTTACAGTGCAGAAATAGACCTGGCACCGAACGCCAGCGGGGTGACAAACCCTCGCTGCGCCGAGTATCTGCAATTCGGCACCTCCCCGCGTCCTCAGCGCGCTCCTTCCGCTGAGCGAGGGGCAGGATGCCAGCACGGCAGGGGGACGGTGGGCGGCAAAAGCAAACCTCTTTCCTCACTAAAACCTTGAAAATGCCCATGTTAATGCTGTTTGATGGATATTTAGGGGTATTTCTGCCTAGTTTGGTAGCTGCTTATAGCTCTAGCAGGTTCTTCTGGTTTGCGGGCGCAGGGCTCGGTGTTGGAGGGTCTTTGGTGGACGGGTCAGTCTGGGGGTGCTGACACCCCCTGGGCAGGACCCGCTGGCTTCTGGGGCTGATTGCAGGCAGCGAGGAGAGCCTGAGGAAGAGTCCGAGATCCTTCCTCGCCCCTTGGGCTGGTTCTTGTAGCCAATCTGCAGAGAGAAATGGGGAGAGCTTGGCTAATGAATAGTTTGATGTTGTCAAATCCTCACGTAGCTGTGCTGGCTCTCCTAAGGGAGGGATTATTTGCTGAAAAGCAAGTAATTAGTAATTCTCAGATCATTGGGCTTCTTCCTACCAAACTTCTTTCTTATAACAGAAGATTTATTAACCTTTTTTCCCAGGGGTTTTCCATCTCGTTCAGGTTTTGCTTGAACCGCAAAGCCACCGAGATGCTGGAGTTGCAGCAGAGCTGCAGCCCTCAGGGCAGCAACCATTGCCGGGTTTTATGCTCAAACGGAAACAACTTTTATATTTTCCTGCACCCCATTCAGCTCCTTCAGCTTCCCAGGAGGCCCTTCAGTGTCCAAACCAAGGTTGGACTGTGCTGAGCCCCAGCTGAGGGGACACTGGGGACCAGGCTCCCAGCGCAAGAGCCCTGCGACGGTAGAAGTTGTTCACTATCGAGGAGGGATGTTCTGCCAAGTGTCTCATTTTTATCCTCCCTAAATTAGTTTGGAGGATTAGGGACGAGAAGCAATCTGAGGAAAATAAAAAAGATCTCACCCAGTTTTAAAAAGGATCTGTGAAAAAGGAAGCTTTCCTACAGCTGTCAAACAGGGAAATGTTTTTTTAGCCCACTGATTCACGCGCTTCGCAGAAGCACTAATCCTGGCAACTGCAGCTCTTCGCTGTTTTATATATACACCATGGCACAAATTCTGCAAAGTCCTCCTCAAGCTGATAAATCTTTTCCTCCTGCAACTCGCTGTTGAAGTCAGTAAGAGGTCGCTTGTATATGAGCCGCAGAAAGGCTGTGAAAGGCAACAAATCTGCCTTCCACAGCATGGGGATGTCTCTGCACTGCCACGGCCACCCATGCTGGTCTGGGAGGTGACAACAGCACGAGGGTGCCCTGGGGGTGAGAGGGGGGGTTGCTGAGCAAGGGCCCCCCCGGGCCAGTGTTGAACCGGCTGTGGGAATCCCACAGGTCCTGGCCCAGTGAGGCCTCACCTGGTTAAACCACATTCCTGGGGTCCCGCTTCCCGCAGCCCCCGGAAGCAGGTGGGAACAGACCCCCCTGGGGGGAATTGGTGCTGGGTCTTCAACCCACCCCAGGTGCTGCTTTGGGATGAAAGTAGCTGTTTTACTTACTTTAGTAGGAAAATGTGAAATATTGGAGTGGGGAGGAATTATTTAGCCTGTACGCCCATGTTGTGCATTCATGAAATAAAGTGGTTTTTCAGTGTATATGCAATGAAATAATGCTCATTTTATATTATTGCATATATACATGTGGAGAGTCAAGTTATGGATCCTAGTAACCATGAGCAGCAGAGGGATGGGAAGGGCTATGTATGGTCTGTGCTGTGGCCCCTGCCAAGGTCACTTGTTTTTTTGGGGGAAAGCCGAAAAAAAGGCTTCATCCTCAGCACAAGGAGCCTTGACTTAAGCATGCGCCTGAGTTGAAGGGGGAGAAGACTAAATAAACACTCTGGGTGGCTCAAAGGTGTCAACCCATGGCTGGAATCCAGCTCAGCCAGGCCAGCAAGTGGCATCAGTGGTCCTGGTGGTGCCCGGGGATGTAACAGAGCAGAGGATGCTGAATTACCCGCCGGCACAAAGTGCTCTGCGTGGTTGTCACTGCATAAAATAAGTGGAGAACATCGGCTGTAACGCCCTGGAGCACCTTCAGCTGCTGCTTGAGGAGTTACTTGTGTGACCTTAGCGCTGAGGACAAGCTAGCTGCGACCACGGCGGGGCTGGACGAGGGAGAAGGAGGTTGCTGGGATCAATGTATCTGGGGATGTAACGGCAAAGGAGCTGCACATCCAACCTCCGCCTTTTTCCTGTGACCACCCCGGCTGCAGGAGCAGGGACCACCCTGCACCTCCACGGCCTGAGCCAGAGCGGTGGGAACGTGTTCCCCTCCTGGGGACTGTGCTGATCACACTGAGCTGCACAACCTTTCCCACATGGGCAGAGGAGAACAAAAGCAATTTATGGGGCTGCTTCAGAGCATTTTCTGCCCCCAAAAATGGACCTCTTAAAGCCAGGGAAGGACTTGCAGTTGTAGGTTGCTCTGCTACTTTCAAGTTACTCGGAGCAGAGCCATTCACCTTATCCTGACTGTAATAACTGCAAATTAGATTCAGGACTTCCCTTAAACCAGACAGTGAGTCATTTATTCTATAGCATGTCTAGCGTTTAGGGAAATATCTTCCCTTCGATGCTGCCGGCTCCTGTGACTAATGCTGGGTGGAAGCAGAGCATCCGTGGTGCTGGGGATGCTCAGCATTGACCTTCGCATGGCAGCGCTGCCGTCTCGCCCTCTCCTTGCCGGCACAGCATCATGGGTTTATTTGGTGTTTGTCTGTTTTGGAGGTGTTTTGCCGCTCTTCATCCTGCTTATTTGCCATGATTCACAGCAGGGAGCTGTGGGTGCTTCTGAGCAGGGCAGCTGAGATGGATGGGCAGCATTGTGTGGGGCGTCTCAGCTATGAGAAACCTTCCTCTTTTTCCGAAACACCCGTTCCCTGCTACCACTTCAGTAGCTTTAACCACCCCGATAAGCTTGGGAGTGCAGATACATAGGGACTCGCTTCTACAACTAAATCTGGGGCAGCGCAGCTGAGCTGTGTCCTTCTCTCTGCATGTGCCCGCCTAAAACTGCCGAGCTGTTGTGCATCCCATTTCCCCAGGCCCCTTTTCTCTGGTGTTGACAAAGGCCCAAAACACCACACCAAGGTGCTATGCTGATGGCGTGCTGCTGGAAGGATGCGCCAGCGGGGTTTTTTTGTTGCCTGCCTTCCTTTGTCCCTTCCTTCTGCGCTCCCACCAGTAACTGCAGTGGCTCTGGCCAATGCAGGCGGCCCCGTGCCGGGTTGCTCTGGTCCTTTTCCCCTTGACACGGGGCATGGCCAGGGAGGCTTGAGCAAACATGCGTTGGAGGGGGGGACGTCAGAGGGATTTCGTTAAGATTCAGGGGGGGACTGCATGGGGTTTGGTGCCTTTCCAAACCGAGGAGGGCTTTGTGTGGCCAGGGGGGATGCGGGAGGGCACTGAGATGTGTGTGTGTGCATCTCGCTCTGCTCCCCGCCAGCCCTGGCGATGAAAAGGCTGGGAGGGAGCGGCAGGGGCACTGTCGGCGGCGAGGCCAGAAGGCTCATCTGGTGTCAGCAGCATTCATGTGCAAAGCAGGGACCCAGGGCAGCGCATTAGCTCCGAGCTGGAATCGCTCTTGCAGGCCATCCCAGACTTTTCGGGGATGCTGCACACTTGAAGGTTGGTTATTAGTTCCAAATGCTGCAGGAGCATCTGCTCTCAACTAGCTAGAAATCATGTTTAATAACAAGAAAATCTACTTCAGCCAAATCCCTGTTGGGAGGGCTTTAGCCCGAACAAAAGGCCCCACTACCACTGATTTCCATAACAGATGTAGCATGCGATGCATGACAGCTCAGCGCAGTGTAGCTCCTTTATTCCCCACATCTCCATCTGCAAGAAACGGGGCTTTCATTTTATTAATTACTCTGGTGTGCTCCACACGGCTTTGTGTGGCTCCGAGAGGAAGGTTTTGTGTTTCATGCTACAATGATCATGGTAATGGTTTGGGTTGGTTTCTTTCTTTTTTTTTTTTTTTTGTAATCTTAGTGTTAAAGGTCATTATCCCTCCCCTTTTCGATTTCTCTGCATATGGCGTATTCGGGAAAATACCAGCGACTCCCTGTGGTGCCAAACCTTCCCCTTTCAGGCAGGGGCTGGCTCTCGGCAGCGAGCACCTCCAGAAGCCGACAGGCATGTTCTCTGTGCCAGCCTGGGGACGATGCTCAGCCAGCACCCTTGGGACACCTTTTCTGTTCCATCCTCAGTATCCCTCCAGGTGCCAATTCATCGTTTTCAACCGGTGGCAAACTCTGCGTTATTTTCCCTCCTCTTGGCTGAGTCTGGTCCACTTTGCTATGGAAATATCTGGCTTATTTTGGACAGCATGCCCGCTGCGCCCTGTAACTGCCCTCTCCCTCGCGCATCCCACTGCTCCCCAGGGATACAACGTGTGTCATCATGGATCTCTGTTACTCATCTCCACACATAGCACACTCCTACACCATTAATTTTACCCTGTCTTGCTACTCAGGTCACTCACATGCGGTATCTCGATCATCCTCTGTGCCAATGACTTGTCCCCACCCCTGTGCCACCGCCAGATTTCCACGGCAGCCTCCCACTATTCCCATCAAGGCTGCCCTTAATCCCCTTTTCCCACCTTTTGGTTTTTGTTATTTTTTTTTCCTTTCCCCTGATGTATTTTGGTTTATCAAACTGTTCACCATGACTACAGCTCTGAGCCGTCACTTTTTGAAACCCTTACCGTAGGTTTGAGCGTGAGATTTCATGCTCTGTGGCTGGATCGCTTCCAGTCTTTTCAAGGCGTTTTCAAGATGTTCACGTTTCCAGCACTTGAGGATATTAAAAGTAACTTTTTTTTCCAAGTATATTTAATGGCAGAAAGGGAAGAGAAAAATCTCAGAATAAATATGTCAGGTTAAGTAGTATTTTTGAGCATTATATGCATTGAAGGATATACCCACTTTTCATTATAACTGATTTTATCTGTCGTAACATGGGTTTGGTGGCCTGTGGAGTGGGGACCATTCTGCTCCCTCTCCCCACGCAGAGCAGCAGCATCCTGAGCTCTTTTGGGCTGCTCTGCCCCGAGACATGAAGTCCTTGCAGCATCCCAGGAAGGCAACCATTCTGGGATTTATACCTCTGAAACCCATCAGATGACAGCAAGAGAAAAACATCCCCCGTACTCTGAGCATAAATCCGAGGAGATCCTGTTTTAATGACTTATTTCGCTGGTGAATTGTCCCAGCAAGAAGGCCATCCAGTACAGTAAGGGCATAACTGGGATATAACTCAGGTCTTTCAAAATGCCGGGATGATTCCCCAGAGCTGCTTGATTCTTTTCCAGTTAGTGGGATGGGAAAGCCATGGAGTGCCGGGGAGTTTCCAGGCAGACCACCCGGGAGCGCAGAGGAGTGCCCGTCCACCTCCTGATTATCCTAACAGGCCCACAGCAACTCCAGTGAGCATTTGAACAGAGACTTTCAAAGGCAGGGAGTAAGCTAATTCTCCTAAAATTTCAGAAGTGGTGAGATAAAAGGCCATCCCTTGCTGCTCTGGCACAGATGGGAAGAGCTGCGTGATGCTTTGGAAGCTTTTTATGGTTTTAAGCATCCTCTGCATTTCATTTTGCTCCCACAGGCTGGAGTGGAGAGCAGTCCCAGAGCCACCGGCCAAATTACTGCAGGGCAAAGGCAGAAGCTGACAGTGACTTGGATCACAAGTTTCTAGAAGGAATCAGTCTGCAGAAATTCCTGTTTTCCTGGGGAGGAAAAAAGAAGAAAGAAAAAAAAAAGAAAAGAAAAGAAGTGAAGCCCCCCCAAAAGATCAACCTTACAGACTGAACTCAGGATTTTTTTCTAGTCCTTTTTCCTACGGGCAGAGGTGCTGAATTCACATGAGCAGCTTAAAAAGAGAAATGCTGATGAAGGGCTGTTGCACCCGCCATGGGGTTGGCTGCCCCAGGGACAGCTCTTCTGCTCCCCAGCAGGCACCTCCTGGATGGGGACAGGAGGGGACATTCAAGCAAGGGATGCAACCCTTCCCGCACCTCCATCACCTTTGCCTTTTCTGCTTGCAGAGAGTAATTTTTTCCCTCAATTTTTGCCCTTGCCCAGGAAACCTGCTTCCTCCCACACAGCCAAAGGCATCTCCTTAACGGGCTCTTCCAAATCGTTTTCCCCAGAGCGTGCCGGTGTATCTCTTCTCACCAAAGCTGGGGTCAATTACTGCATCACTTAACAAATGTGGCCTCATCTTCCTTTCTGTGAAATATCTGAAAACAGATTGCATTTTTTTTAAATTTTGTTATTTGAAAGATTAAATAATTGCTATAAAGAATTCCTGGTTTGCATGTAGCATGATGCATGCACTGCAAGCGGTTGGTGTGACTGCTGAGTGGCTTCGGCTGCCCACTCCTCTCCTACGGCAGGTTCATGGGTGAAGGGCGAAGGGACTGGGGCCGGATCCATACATCTGCATCCAGCAGAAAGTGGTGCATCCCGAAAATCAATCCCTTGTGCACAGAAAGCAGGAGTGCTTGCTGCATCTGCCAGGCCTCCCATGCCGGCCCTGCAGCACGTTTGGCCCCAGAGGTGCCACCTGAGTTGAGCATCATCAGGAATGACACTCCTGAGCTTTGCTGGGATGCTCCCAAAAAGCTCCCTCATCCCAGGAGGTGAATAGTGGGTCTAGTTGGCCTGAGCTGCCCATCGCCAGCATGGCTTCTCGTCTATTTTTTTAATTTTCTTAATTTTAACTTTGCAGATGGAAAAAAACAACTATCTTTGATAGCACACCTGTGGAAGCTGCCTCCCGGCCAAAGGACTTTTGTTAAAATCTTGCAAAAAGTGCTCCAAGACCTATTTTCACCAGCCAAACTAGTGGAAAGGAACAGGTATGCCCTAAAACAGGACACTCAGACACATCCTGAACAGATTTTGGTGCCATTTGCTGGAAAACAGGTTTTTCGGTTTCATTTTTGACTGAATCCGGTGCGATCCATCCAGCCAAGTGATGGGGAGTCCTGCACCAGGGTGTGATGGGGTGCTGGGGGCTTGGGGTGAGAAGGGAGTGGGAGCGTGGTTTTCTGAACTGGCCACCCTGATGAAAAGCAGCCAATAATATTTGCCATTACGAAGACCTCTCTGGCTGTATATTAACCTGAAAACATGACCAATGCCAGCACCATATGTATATAAGGCATGAGGGAGCCCTTGGAATAGTTTCAGCCTTTCAGTCCATCCAGCGTGTGTGCTGGGAATTTAAACAGCCCTTGCAAAAGGAGATCCTTCCCTCTCACCATCTCTCCTAGAAGTGGCCTGTGCCTTTCTCAAGCTCCTTGTTGCATCCCCAGGGCCAGATCTGTGATGCTGGCACCTCAGCAGCACCGGGCGAAGGAGGGACTTTTTTCTTTCCACGCATTTTGCGATTTCTTTTCTGTTTATTACTTATTTACAGCCCTGGGTATTTTCCCCGTGGCTTTGTAGCATCGGATTAAAGTCAGCCATGCCTGTGAGACAAATAAATCAACGGCAGGTTGGGTAGATCCCTTCTGCAGAGGTGGGAGCAAAGCTGGAGCTGTGCAATGTTTTGAGACGGGGGATGTTTTGAGTGAGCACTGAGCTAAATCAAACCCAGCTCCCCATAATTTGTTTTTAGGGGCTGCTGAGATGGCCCTTTTCCTCAGTCCCTAATTTCAAGCAATAAGAGAAAAGCTGATTCTGTGCAATGACAGTTCCCCAATTAATCTTTTGCCATTTTCCAGCAACTCTTTCCATTTTACATTTCTGCCGTAGGAACAAAAAGGAAAAGCAACGTCTGCCTTTAGCCCTAAAAGCTGCACATCAGGGGCGCATGGCTTCACCTCTCCTCCTGCGAAAGGGACAGCAAATCCCCACCCTAACCCAGCGGCAAGCAGATCTCTGCTGGCATGGATACAGCCCTGGGATGGGGGGAGAGACACAAACCCACCCCAGACAACAGCAAACATCCTCCCTGTGATGGAGGGCGATGGCAACAGAAACCTGCACGCAGGTGCCAGCGAGTTCTGTGACACATCTTGATTCACTTCTACGGACTCATGGTGGTTTAATCCCCATTAAATTCCCCAGGATTCTTTTATTAAGGGGATAATGTCATGACAACCCATGCCATCAGCACGCAGCGAGCCAGAGCTGGAGAGGCTTTGGTGGCACAACTTGGTGAAGCACATTTGGTGGGTAAGACCCAGTGCCTGGCATGGCTTTGCCTCCCTCCCTCTGTCCTTTCTCCAGCAGAAAGAGAAGAAAACAGCACGTTTCCCCGTAGACAGATGGTTGCTTTCTTCAATTCTTTTTTAAAAAAGCCTCTGTTTAAAATTCTTGGCGGATGAGGCTGGCATTTCCCCATGAGTCATCCTCCAAAAGATTAAACACCAGCCGCCGCCGGGACGGGCGGCTCCGACGCAAGCAGATGCAGGGAGAAGCTGCGGGCAGGCAGTCCCCATGCAGGGACAAATATAAGCAAAGGCAGGATGGTGGCTGCTGGTGTTTCTGATCCGGGATGCACAGGGCAGCAGGATCTTGTGGGGAAGCCTGTCTGAATACCTGGAGGTGGAGAAAAGCATAGGTACTGAGCTGGAGGAAAAGAAATGTATTGAAATAGGAGAATGCATTGAAATAGGAGAATGTATTGAAACAGGAAAATGTATTGAAATAGGAAAATGCCTTGAAATAGGAGAATGTATTGAAATAGGAAAATACATTGAAATAGGCAAATGTATTGAATAGGAAATAAATGCCTTGCACAACAGGCAAGGGGGTTTGGGTCCAGCCGCAGCGCTGTGTGGTTTCAGGGCAGAAGATCTGGGGCCGGGGATTTTTCTGTCCTTTAGGCTCTTGTCCCCCAGCCTTTGCTCCGGCAGACGCTTCCCATCAGGCAAACAGAGGCATGAAGCTTTGTTAGATCAAGGCTGGGTTAAAGACCGAGGCAAACGAGGTTTGCCTGTGCTCTGCGGGCTAACGAGAAGTCACGTGAACACCCACGAGCACCACTCAAGCATCCGAAACTCACAGCCACCAGCTACATCATGCCCCTTCCTCAAGGGTTCCTGTGGGATCCCCTGGCCCCCCGCACCCACAACCCATGAGCCCAGCACCGACTCTCTCTTATGGAGAGTTGGGTGCTGATGCTGCCTTGATGAGCCTCAGGAAGTAACACTGACCAATTCAGGTTTTTTCCTGGAATACAGAAGATAAGGGGGATTTATGAAGGTGTCTCTAACTTCAGAGGTGTGCAATATTATATTCTCTTTTAGAGCCAACAGCGCAGCCGGCTACTCCCAACCTGACCTTGATCGCACAGATCAAAGGCCAGCGTTTACCATCAAACAGGATTAGGTCATTGCTTCGTATGACTTGGAATAAACCCGAGCACCGCTGGGATTTCTGTTTGATGGTAGAAACACATCTCTCTGACTTTATAATCCCCCATGTCCTAACATCTTCAGATAAATGGATCTCCAGGCGTTCACTGCCAAGGTCTCCTAAGGCAGGCACGCAGTGGTCAAAGCACCAGCAGCCCCCAGGCTCTCCAGAGGCTGGTGCCTTTTCTAGGAAAAGCAGCCCTAAGCCAGGCTTAGCCCCTGGACCAGTGTCCCCTCACTCCATACTTGCTTTGGGGGCTTTTCTGATTCAGCTGTATGAAGTCACAGGGGAGTCTCTAAGGGTTTTGAGTTTATTTTTGAATTGTGTATGTTCATACATGTGACTTAAACTGTTTGGATGCTGCTAAGTCAGTTGTTAAATGAGAGCTTAAAATTAGAACTGAGGTGCGTAATTATATTTGCAGATCTGAATCTCCCCAGCAATTTTAGTGGACGAGGCATGGGAGGGACTGGTACATGGCCGTGACGCATCTGGCTCTGGAAGCTGCAAAATGAATTAATCCTGATTTATCTTAGTGCTATAGCAGGGAAAAGCCATTTTCCTCACTACTGCAAGAGGTGATGGCCACATTAGTCTAGAGCAAGCTTTGCTAAGCTGGGGAGTGCAGTCTTCTTAACAGTGATATCTATTTATACATATGAGAGGGTGAGGAGTGATATACCATTGGGTTCAATCAATGAACTAATAAATGAACTAACGAACAAATAATACAGCTGAAATTAAAAACTGATTTATGCTGCTCCATTTGGCAGTGCATGATTTTCCTTTACATGAGATCTGCAGCCAATTTTTTCTGCTTATTTTCCTGAGCAGAGGTAGGAAAGAACCGCTCCGAGCAGGACTCTCCGCAGAGCACCACGCCGGGCTGAATTTAATCGGGGGCTGTATTTCACAGGGATGTACATGGGTCTCAGCAGAGTCGTAAAGGAAGGGTAGGTCATATTCATCTCTGTGTTTACTCATAGTTCATAAAAAAATTACCTCTCTGGGGCAGCCTGGTTGCCTCTGCCACCCCCAGCCCCAGGGTTCGCTGTGTGTGGCCATACCCCGGCAGCAGTGACTGCGTGCATTTGGGAAAACCAGAGCCTACGTATAAATGCATTTCTTTAAACATTTCTTTGCCAGCCACAATGCTGTTATAAATCAGCTGAAGAGCCAGCTCTCTCCTTCCACCAGCCTCCTGTGGTCATTCCGAAACCTTCAGGGATGCGAGCAGATGATGTGGTAAGGAGAAAAGCCATGGATTTCAGCCGCCTGACTTAATTTACTTCTAACTCCTTCAGTAGAGATGCTGGAGGACACTCTTCCCTGCCTGCTCCCACTCAGCATTGAGGCTGCGCAGCCCGTAGGAACATCCCTCCTGCCTTGCTGCTGCGGGAAGCAGGATAAATCAACCTCCTTGTGCTGATGGGGCAATAAAACCAGAGCATCGCCCAGCACTGTACAACAGCCTTTCAGCCAGACAATCAAAACCTCCAGGAGGAAACTCGGGTTTTCTCCTCTTTCATTATCGCCTTTTATTCCAAGATTATTTTGTGTGCCAGGATTAGATGAGATCGACATTTGTCCGTTAGAGACTGGCTTTGCAGTGGGCTTTGACGAAGCAGGGGGTATGAGCTTGGCCTTGCTCTGCAGCCTAAAAGCAAGCCAAGAGCCTGGATTTGGGGGTGAATGCATGAAAAGGTCTCTTTGCCATGGCTTCGCGTCTTCCTTCATGCTGGGACCGCAGCAAACACCCAGCTTTAACAGCCTCGGGGAGGATGTCCCTCTCCTGTGCAGTGTTCCTGCTTTTCTGCTCCCCAGCTCTGGGGTTGTCCCACCGGGCCAGGCCAGTGCAGGGACGGAGCTTTCCAGCAAATTAATGTTGTGCTGTCACCCGCCGTACAACCCGGGATGACACCGGTGGGGACAGCAGCCAGGGCACGTCCAATCATGATGTGGGAGTAGCAGCTACTGATGAATGGGCAGCAGCTGGCCTGGGAGTGGTGAAAAAGAAGAAAAAAAAAAAAAAAAGGATTCTTTGCTAAAAAAATAACTTGTGACTTCACGCTGTCGCTGTTGGAGTGAAACAAGAGCTCGGCGACGCTGCCTGCGGGGGTTTGTACTGGTGCCTGAGCAGGAGGAGCTGCCAGACTGGCTCTCGAGAAGCGTTGCCAGCAGTTTGCCCATCGCAGATCGCCCGGGGGGGTTTGCCCAGTCTGCGGAGCCCGGAGCCACGTTAAAAATACCCACCCAAGGGGCTGCTCAAGGGCATCATCCGTTTTGTCTCCCCACAGCCCAGCAGCACCAGCCCTGGGGGCAAACGCAGGAGTCACAAAAATAAGGGGATGTTTTGAATTTAGAGAACATCAACAAGTGTGAAGATGAGGTCGGTGTGCCCCGAAATGGGGCAGTTTTTGGAGGCACAGGGGTGGCACAGCCAGCGTGAGGGGGTAACGGGTTCCCCAGGTACCCCCCAAACGCCTGCCACATCTGCACTGACACTGCACAGGGCCGGCATGATTGTTTGTGTGTATGAGTGTTTCAGGAAATACCACTGGGATTTTTAAAAGCATTTCTTTGGAAACAGACCTTTTCTTGGAGATTGCCACCCTGCCTGTGCTCCCGGAGAGCACTGACATGGGGAGGGAAAATACACCTCCCAGGATCCAATCCCTTACTGTTCCCATCCCACTCAGAAATGTGCAACTGGACATTTATTCCCTTTAATTGGAGCAAAATCAGTTTCTTGCATCATCCTTGCAGAGAGGATCCCCTCGGGGTGGCGGTGGTCTGGTGGGGAGGATGCTCTGGCTGTGGGGACCAGGGCAGACCCCCCTCCAGCCTCCTCCAGCCCCCAGGTTTCCAGAGCTCACCACGCCAGTGAGTGCATCAGTGGTTGATATGGAAAAGCCTGAGATAAATTATATTTAATTGCTTTTTTAAATGTAGCTTAGCAGTTAGGAGGAGCTGGTGCTTTGGGGCCATCTTGACCCCTCCACGCAGCAAACTCATAACCCACTGTAAACCATCAAAAGACAAGAAATAAAATTGTATTTGGATGTTGGAAGCATGTATAGCTCTGAACCAGTGACCCGGAGGTGTGGGGTTCTGCACAGCCCCCTCATCCGCACTCCCCCTCTCTCCATGCACCCGGGGAAGGAGGGGTTGGGCTTTATGAAGTGCTACAAACAAGTCCCACATTTCTGTAGCCGAGGGGCAGTTTTTGGGGTTGATCTGGCTTCTCCTGGCCCCACTGGGGTGGGATCAGGGGGTTGCTGCTCTCCAAAGGGGCTGGTGCTGGGGGGATGCCCACAGAGGGGGGCTCTCACCACCGGGGAACATAAATCTGCCCCATCAGGCACGGCGACGTGTGAGAAATTGCACGCTCATGGCAAAATATACAGCTCTGGAAGGAAGTAATAAAACATAAACTCTGGAAAGCAGAGGGGCAATGCTGCCAGAGGGGCTTTCAGGGGGATTCCTTAAATCCTTCTCCAACCGGTCGCCCCACAGCAGTCCCGGCATGGCCCGGATGGACCCTGGCACGACGGCAGGGAGCAGAGTCATCCCCCCAGAGAGGAGCTCAGAGCAAAGGGTGTTATCCTTGGTGAGCCGTGCTGCCAGCACCAGTCCCACCCTGTAACCCTCACTGGCACCAGCCACATCTGTTTATTTTCTTTTGGGGTTGTTGCAAGTCTGAATGTTTCTGCTCAAGATCTGACCACTTATAAAACCATAAAATCCCTCTCTCTGTTTACCTCTGAACTGATCCACACTCTTAATAGTTTCTTTCCCAAAAGTACTTCTTTCTCACAATTGCAAAGAGGAAAGCAGGATTTCTGAGGTTTTATTCTCATGTTTTCATGTGGACTAGACAAACTCAGCCGTTGTTGTGTATCCTGGGTTGTGCATCCTCGGTCATTTCTATCATCTCTTCTGCCCAGAATTTCATCCCAGACTCACCTACACAGCACATTTCTGCAGCTTTTCCTCATACGTGCCTGTGTTATTATTTCAACACGCAGTTATCCAACAACAAGTCATCAACATCTCCTGAAAGGGAGAGTTGTTAATGTGGTATGTTTAGCTAAAGCATTGCCTCTTGGCTGTTGGACTCTAATAATTCTCTGTTTCTTACACAAGACACCTCTGTCATACAGGCATCAGCAATGCCTCAGGAAAGAGCATCTTCATGGTGTCCTACTTGTTCTGTTTAGGACACAGGACTGAAAGACCACGATGTGAACATGGAGAACTGCCAGGTTTGGGAGCCACAGCACCCACTGCCTCCCGAAGCGCCATCCCAGAGCCCAGCTCTGCCGGGGCCAAGGAAAATATTGTGCTTGATTTCAGCGCAGCTGAGGTCGGGACCCAGAAAGGGTGGCTCCCATAAAATGCCTCACTTTTATTTTTACATACACATATAGTACTCAAATTACCAGATATTGTTTTAAATATTGGTACCCTTGAAGCCTCAATATTCATCTCTGTTAAATACAACTGTGTTAACATCCATCTCTCAGTCTGCATTCAAAATACCAGTTTAGCACCAGTAAATTAGGTCCTCGCTGTAGCATGCTATTGCATAATTTCAAAATTACTGTATGGGTTCCTAAATTGAAAAGGTGATGATCCTCTAAAGATTTACATTTGGCACAGTGGAGTCTATGCAGCATCACCTTTAGAGGCTCCCCGGGCTGAAGGTCATTATCAATCGCTGTTTAATCAGCCAAGTCATGCACGCAGGCAAAGGTTAACTGAGCATGGACCCATCCGACTGCCTTTGTCAGCTCCAGACAATTTGTAGCCTAATAAAGCTGCTCTGATTGCACTTAACACCTGCTTAAAAATCCAGCCTCATTAATATTGTGCTAATGAAACAGAACTCTTGTACCAAGGGCAGAGTCAAAGACGAGGGGTTTGCCTTCCATCAGATGACCTAAATGGCATTTACCCACCAGGCAAGATGTTTGCAAAGCTGTCCCGAAGAAAACAGTTGGGAATTATTGCCTACGATATTTTAATTTTATTTTAAAAGCAAACAAACAAATGCATCATGTTCACCTTGAAAGGTGCAGAGGTTTATCAGTTCGGAGGGACATGCTATGTGTTTTTTCTGAAGGCTGCTCTGGTTTCAGCCCAACAAATGCCAGCTGGGTAGAGCGGGGTGGAGTGGGTGCGGGATAGTGCCAGGCACTCATTCTCTACTCTCTGACAGGCATCCGTCACTACATCAAACAATAACCAAGCAGACCAAAATAGGATTAGAATAAAATAGACACTTATAACCATCTTCTTTTGGAGTTTCTATTTTCTGTGGACGATAATGGCCAACGGAGTTGACCCCACCTGCCCCAAGGTTGGCCCCAGGGATGTCCTCTCCTCTGTCCCCAGTGCAAACCCCATCCACAGGGACCACACAACACACAATATGGTTCCCCCAGGCAGTGGGATCCCAGGGAGGCACAAACCCCCTGTGTCTCGCACCACCTCTAAATCCCACTGAAATGTTTCACTTGAAGCGAGCAGAGAGTGGTGAGTTGCTATTTTCCTTTCGGTGTAGATTATTTGTCTTCATTTTTTATTTCACTTCTGCCTAAATATAATAATCCCTCACAGAGATGGAGATTTAAGCCACGTTGGCAGGGATGTTTCAACATTAACCAGAGAGGCAAGTGATCAATGCCAGACCTCGAGTAAATCCTCTCCACTTGAGACTTTGAAAACTAGACTAGACAAAATATTGGTGGAAATGTTACGGGGAGAAATCCTGCGTTTTCTCAGGGTAATGGACTACTGGGTGACTTGTAAGGTCTTGAGTTTCACTCCTTGGAGGAAAGCCCTCCTTTTCTCCTGTTTTAAAATGCTCTCCTTCCAGGAAAGCATGTGACAGTCTTGCATAAAAAGCCAATGCAATCCCTGATTTCATCATTGCTATGAGAAGAAACCACTCCGGCTGTGAACACTGATGCTCAAACCTCAAAAGATTTGCAGTTTTCCAGCCTCATTGTCCATGTGCAAAGGGCAAAACTGCTTCTGCACGAGCTGGGAGGAGCTGTGTGTGACTCACCAGGAACTTTGGCCATTTGCACAGAAAAATCAGCCCTGACCCGAGCTGAATCATCCTATTTCCACTTTGCTGTGTATGTGGCCACCCTGAGGACATCCCAGGACGTGTTCTGCTGGGGCCACGGGAACAAACCCAGCCTTGAACCTGCAGGAAGTCTTCTGGGGTGTTGGGGACCAGGTTATTCAAACGTTTGGGGGGTTTCTGTGGGGAACTGAAATTCCTAATCCTAAATGTTCAAATACTGGTAAATGAGATTAAATAAAGGAAAAGCCTATTTCTCGGGCAGTTCTTCCACCTGTTTTCTTTCCAGCTTTCTGCTGGGCACTTACATGATGGTGTCACCATGCATGTTCTCATTCTCCCATCACTTGGGCGCTGCTATTCACACTTGCATCCTTCGAGCAACCCTTATAACAAATGCTCAGTGTTTAAAACCCCACAGAGTTGCTAATGGAGATTATCGGGACATATTTCTTTGTCTCCCCTCCTTTTCAGCTTCAATCCCCTCTGGTAATGACCAATTTTACAACTAACCCTTAAATTAGAAGATCCTGCAACAAGCAGCTGCATAGCAAAGGATTTGCTTAATCCAGTAATAGGAGTGGTGCTGGTTGGAGACACCCAGAAATTTCAGCATTAGCTAAAAGAGAGCGATTCTGCTACAGGAAATCTCAGACAGATGTTTTCTTCATCAAACCACCTTGTCCCACCATAATTCACATTTAAAACCACAGTATTCAAGGCTCTTCTGCCCTTTGCTGGTGCAGGATCCAGGCAGCCTCTGCCCCACCAAGTCAGAAGAGGGGAGTGATGCTCAATCTGGGAACTGCCGGCACGTTTGAGGGTCTGTTCACTGCAAAAGGAGATCTGAGCAAGACACGGAGCAACTCACGGAGTTAATAATATAATGTGCAAAATAAAAAAAGAAACTAGTCTGGACTGAAGAGATGCAGCACAGGGTGCACTGGTGGAAAGCTCAGCCTGGAGAAGGGTAATCCTGCCTCGGAGGCTGGGTCCAGCCTTGCAGCATCTAGGAATGCTCACGAAGCTGCATTTGCTTTGTGAGACACCAAGATGTAAACCGGGCAGTGGCAAGCACATGCCTCCCAGGGATATACTTTTCCACCAAAAATAGTCCTGCCAGGGAATTTTGGCTCGGCTGTGAAGACACAGGGCTTGGAGGGTCCCATGCATGCATGAGGGTCTAGCTTGCTCCTCCCGGCATGAGCAGCTGAGTCTGTAACCATCCCTGTGGGCATTGCCTGGGATGGAGGGGACTCCTGCCAGCCTCTGCTTCTGCCTCCACTTTTCTGTTCTTTGAAGAACCCTTTCATCCTGCTATTCTTCCCCACAAAGCTAGCCTGGTTGTCTTCTCCTCTCCTGGGTCCTTCAGAGGATATGCATTGAAGGGAGTGAGAAATCCCAACGGCGTTCCTCAAAGGGGGACAACATCTCTTGGATGTCTCTGCGGCAAAGACAGTGAAGCAGAAAGCTTTGCAGACTTGAAAAACATGAAAAAACAGTGGATATTAAATCCAAACACGCTGCCGTAATGAATTCGTCTTGGAGTGCGTTGGGTGAGAGGATAAGTAGATGCAAAGTGGGGATGATATTCTGGCAGCCGCATGCAGCTCATTAAAACGATTGGCGGGAGCCAGCATGTTTCATGCAAAGAAGTTTAATTTCTGTTTGGGCAGACAGATGCTCTGAGGTATCTCGGCATGCCACAGACTGTGTTCGTACTCTTGGCTTATCCAAAACAAGTGTGGATAGTTTTATCTGTGAGTCAGCGGTGACTCAGACATTGAGATGCTGGATTTTTTACAGCTATCTTACAAGGAAAATAGAGAAAAGAAGTTTGAATGCTCAATAAGAGTTGTCAAATAACTGTGAATCTTAGCTAAGGTAATTTAAAATGTATTTATGCAAACTGTATACTGTATTTTGTGTCTGCATAAACCTGTGTGAAGATATTGGCAGGCCAGCTCAAGGTACGAGCTGATTTAGCTAAAATTACTGTAACACTGGAACATATTTCTTGAAGCCCTCTTGTTGCTTGTCAATGAGATTGTGAAAACAAATAAAGTTTGAGTAAAACTAAGCATTTGGATAGATTTTTCCACCCCAAATAACCTGACAGTGACCTAACAGCTTCTGTTAAACTTTTCCAGGATGTTTTTCCTCTGGCTGTGGATGACTGTAGCCACCAGAAATTGGCTTCAGAAATTGAATTCACAATTAATACGTTTATAATGGTCACTGAAACTTTAAGTTTAGCTATGTGCACTGAGTGAATTGTACATATTTTGCTGACAAATAGTGTTTAAGACACTGTGAGTCAGATTTAGCAACAAGTAAGCTGTAGAGCATTGCATTTAATTTGCATTTTAGGCGATGAAATGGGATGCCAAGCGTGTTGCGGGCGCTGCAGTGGTGCTTAGTTGAGTGCAGCTGAAAGCATGGCCTTTGGCAAGCCCGAATAAGTGCAAGAGGTGACACACAGGAGCAGCAAGAGGTGACACACACAAAGTCATCCCTGATAAAAGGCTCCTGAGCCCTGCCACCTCCGCCTGCTTCCTATGGGGCACTCCAACTCCCCAGATCGCTTTTTTTTTTTTTTTAAGATAACAAAAAAAGGGGTGCTGAAAATCTTCCCTCCATACGCATGCACATAGAAGAGATTTACTTTTGCAAACTCCAGCAGATGTTTTGCTAAGCTGAGCTCAGCTGCACAAGTTATGCTCTGCAGAGCACTAGCTGGGGAGATGATAAGACACACACCAGCAACTCACCGCCACTATAAAAATAATAAGAGCCGTATCCTGTAGCAGCTGGGTGTAAATTCCTGCGGTGTGGTAGCTCCTGCCACATACTGATTAGAAATGTATGAGCCTTTACTATGCACACTTGGGTAAATTACTATCTTTTTGGCAGCCACACTTCCAAACTTAACCTCCAGCTTAACCATTGCCAGCTGGGACTATCGCTAATAATCAGGGCAGAGATAGGATGCAAAAAACCAGGGTTCTTTCCCCAAACCCACAGCCTGGCCCCATGGAGCACTATTGGGAACATCGTGTAGGAAACTATCACTGGGGATAAATTCAGCTTTCCTCTGCAGAAATTTCTGGCCGCTGAGTGCTGCGGAGAATTGCAGAGGCCGTGCACAGTGTTATCGGGGCACATTATCCCCACGGGAAGGCTGGAATTATTTTTGTCAGATTGTTTCAACCTGTTCATTACCTTTTAGTGAATTTTCAGGAATATTTATGATGCTGCTGAGTGGAACTGCGGTAGCTCTTGGTTTGTGCATCCAAGAAGAGTATATAAAGTAATAAAAGCAATTGTAAGCTAACACTGCTTTTGTTAACCAGAGTCGCATTATTTCTGTAAAATGTTTTTATTCTATTTTTGCCTTCAAATGGAAGTGTTTGTTTTCTATTTCATGTTACTCTTCTATATAATTTTATTTCACTGTGATATTTGAAATATGCATGCCAGACTGCTGCTGTGATTTCTACCTTGAATGAGCGTTTTATTGGACGTCTCCTCTCAAGTGTTGTTAAATCACTGCAAATTGGAGTCTTCAAAGTACTTGGTCAGAAAACAGATTGAATCATTTATTCAAAAGACTTCCCAAAGAGAAGGATTATTTCCATTTTTCAGCAAAGCCTCTGGTTTACATATGACCTCGAGCTCAAGAAAACAGATCTCCAGAGATGTCTTGTTTTTAGACAGAGGTCTGGTAGTCTGAAGAATGCAAAAATATTCTTTGGCTAGCAGAGCAGGAGGGATTGATATGTAGATGTTGATGCTACCCAGGCCATGAAAGCCTGAGTGAAGAGCTGTATTTTTTTTCCTTTCAGTTCATGTGATTCCTACACCTCTTCTCAAGGATAAAATCTTTAAATGCAAGAAAAGAACAGTCATCATTTTCCTATTAAAAATCAATTGTGTTTGAAAACATACAAGAAAAAAAATTAAGGATAAAATCTGAAATTGGAACAGGTTATGCATGAGCTGGTGATAACTTCACACCACTTCGTGCCACTCAAGGCACCCCCGTAGAGCCTCCCTTTATCAGTTTTGTGTGAATAGATAAATCTTTCTAAACAAATACGGAATTAAATGAGTGTTGTAGCTGGTTGTGAGTTCAAGAAACTGTCTGAATGTACTCGCACAGAAGACATTTGAAAGGAACATTTTCTTGGATTGTTTCCTTGAAACTATCTGAATTGAAGTCTTTGTGCTGCTGAACAAGTCTTCATAAGATCACATTAATTTGGGGGTTTGGAAAGCTCAGCTGACTGCAGCAAAGCAAACAAGAGCTGCTCACCACGCAATGAAACGCCTGTGCCCATTTGTAAACTCCTCATGAACGATGACACATATATCTCTATTTACTATTGATTCGGGAGCATCAGACACCCTTATTCCTGATAAATTAAAGCCAAACAGAGGTGGATACCCCTGTGAAGGTTTTATCTCTGCTGAGAGGTGAACGGGTCAAAATCTGTGCATGAAAGGTTCTTCCAAAACATATGGTTTCATGAAAAGCAAAGATTTATCTTGGGAAAATATCAGTTCCAGCCTAATACTTATGTATTTTTTCCTGCAGGAGATGTCAACACAACCATTTTTACTTAGCTTTTATCTGAAACAACATGCTGTTGCGGTTGTTCAAAACTGGAATCTAAGGACGTGTAAGAACCATCATTTGCAGTCAATGAGGGGAACTAGCAAAATAAGAAGGATACTGCACACACTTGCTGCCAAAGTTCTTCCAGAAATGGCCTGACACATTTGGTGGGAACCAGCCTGAGATCTGCACGTGGATATTTGGTGGGAACCAGCCTGAGGGTTGCACATGGAGATTTGGTGAGAAACAGGCTGAGAGTTGCATGTAGACATTGGTGGGAACCAGCTTGAGGCTTGCAGGTGGGGTTCCCATAGCTCAGCACCCTGCCCAGTGGTGTTCCACCATTGGGAGGGGGCTTTTGGGGACCCATGTCTTGTCCTCCAAGGCAGAATGCCAGCAATGACCCAGTCCCTCTCACACCCACTGCAACTTCAGACCCCCATGCCAATGCTCCACCCTGCAGCTGCAGAGTGAGAAAGTTGAATTTAAAGCCTCCTTTGAACTTTTAAATGATTTGATTCATTTGTTTTCATGTTATGGCTCTCCTGGCCGTGTGGGCTATGGGAGTGTGGACATTGTTCATGGCCTTCTGGGACCCTCCAGCTAAGACACACCAACATTATTTGCTGTTAAGTATAGTTAACACTAGCTTCCATAAACCTGACATTTCACAAGAATCCACCAGTGTAATTTTATTAAATTTCCATGTTATTTCTTTCCCTTATGTCTTAAAGACAAGGTTTTAAAACCTCTTTATCTTTACAGGGCTCCTCTTTTTACAAGTATCAGAAACATGAATGCAGATTATTTCTCCCTATGGCAGGAATTAGTAAAATTAGTAAAACAAAATACTGAAAATGATGTGTGGGTGCAGCATCTCTACCCACTGTACGTATTTATGTGCTCATGAAAAAAAAAATAATTAGGGGGGTATATAGTGCAATTAGATGTAAACCCCTTTACACTAATAAAAGCAAAGTGGGAATCGGTGTGCTGGAAACACAGGAAAGTGTGGCATTGCTTGGGATGGCTTTTAGTGGCACACCAAGATACTATTATTACAGTTGCACTTTGCACTGTTCTCCAGGAGTCATTTTCTGTTAAAAAAGTAATTTTTCTTCAGCCTGTAATTTAGCTGGAGACAAGTGCTGGTGTTCCTCTGGAAAAGCAAACGGCAGCGCTCGTGTTAGTGCTTCCCAATATGGAGATCGTGGGTCAGAGTTAAACCTTGTTGGAAGTGGAGGGAAAATGTCTTTCCCGGTGCCAGATCCGTGCTATCTTTAGCTCCTACTGGTCTCTGAGGTGTTTAAGGCTGATGAACTGTGCATGTTTAATGTTCAGATTAAATACACTTTTGTGTATATCTCAGAAGTGCAAATAATTGTTTGCATCTCTCAGAAAATTAATATCAAGACCGAGTATGACAATTTTAATGTGAAAATTATTTAGCTATCGCCCCACTTTAATATAAAGGCAGTCGAGCTACAATCACCAGAGCTCTGGGTGAGTTTGCCGCAGCTGGAGCTGTTGCAAACACCCTTTCTCGTTCATCTTAGTATAGCTTGGATGGTTTATTAAAGGAAAAAATGGCATATTTAGTAAAATTTTGGCTTAGACTCATGACACCCATTTTACTCACACTCACATTTCTAACTCACCAGGAGCAAACAGCAATTTTTCTAATGCCATTAGAAAGTTCAGCTCTGTTTCCATATCCTTTCAGACTCCTTATCCTATTACAATTAATTAAGGGCTGATTATCTGTTATGTCTTTTATTGTCTCTTTGTCCTGGCTGCAGTCAGGAGAGATGTCTGGGGCGGTGCGGTCGGCATCAATGCAGCTGGGCATGAAGCCACTGGCACCACGGGAGGTCCCACCATGTCATCTTGGGGTGGCCTTTCACTTGATCCCCATCAGGAGCCCACTTACCTCTACTGCAATTTGAAATCTTTTGGGGGGTCTGGAAGCCCTCCTTCCCACCAAAGGGGAGCAAAACTAGGCAAGAGCACCCCTGAGAGCCATCCACTTCTCTATCCATAGGATAAAGATGTGCAGAAATACCAAAAATGTGTTTTTTGAAAAAAGAAAAAGAAGTTACATCTAGAATTTGTTGGACAGAAGTAGCCTTACCTCACCCAGATAAACACAAAACTCATTTGCTAATGTGATTATCAAGAGATGAGAGGGATGAAAGTTGTGGTCCTCTCACCTGGCCTCTTCCAGGTGAAGAGTGAAAAACCTTGCCCAGTAAATTCAGCATCATGCTTACAATGTCCATTTGGGCTATAGACATCTCTTCTACAGCAAAACCCAGTCTGGCTTGGCCAAAATCACTAGAGAATTGACCTGGGTTCTCAACTATCCTTATGATTGAGGATGCGTGTCACTGGTAACTGGAAGGTGCCCAGCTTCCAACTCCAACTATAGAACTCCGTTATTCCTGCAACCAACCTCTGACAGAGGACACCCCGCAGGCAGTATCCCTCCTAAATCCGATGGGGAGCTTGATGGTCCTCACCCAGCAAAGGCTTTTTTTGAGGCTTGACGGCTGG
The DNA here is from genome assembly GCF_047716275.1 of Strix uralensis. NCBI lineage: Eukaryota > Metazoa > Chordata > Aves > Strigiformes > Strigidae > Strix > Strix uralensis. The sequence continues at coordinate 43,363,565 of NC_133977.1, read as the reverse complement.
CAAATAAAATCAATAAAAAAGCAAAGGGTTTATGAGGTCGTGGAAGGGTATTTTTGACCTTTGCTGTGCAGCCCCCTGTGAATGCCTCCCCCCGTTCTACGAACCTCAGGGTTAAACTGAGGGTTTTAAGAAAGTTTAAAAGAAAGGATACAGCACCCAGGATGGGTAATTTTTAATGCATTGGGGTCGTTCGGAGACAAATTTGTGTAATGAGCGCACTAGAAATGGAAAGAAGAGATTAAAGCCCTGTTTGTCATATACAGAAGTGCTTATCAGCCCTTCCCAGCTGAGCCCGGCTCAGATTAAAAATGATCTGACAGAACAGGGGCTGACTGCAACTGTGGGTCTTCCCTTCCAGGCTAATTATAAAGTGCATATTAAACATGAGGCCGACGATGGAGCAGCTGCAAAGGTCTTTATCTATATTAAGAGACTGTCCACCTACATAATAGGAATAATTATTAAGAAAGGAAACTTAAAAAGGAAATTGCACATAATGGCACATTATACATTTCCCTAATCCCACGCCTCTCTGTAACAGCACACACTGCAGCGACACTTTGGTTTCCATCTGGGGCGATGTTGAGGGGCTTGTCTGGCCTCACCGGGTGCTCCTTGGGGCTGCAACCCTACTTCTCTGCTCCTGCCAGAAACCCAGGAGGAAGAACCCCTCTTTCCAATATTGTTTTCCAGCTTTTCTTTTATCTTCATATGAGATATTCCTAACAGAAATCAGAAAGTAGGGCTTGAGCACTTTCTTTGCCCAATTTTTAAGAGATCCTTCAACACAAAGCACTGAAGGGCAACACAGTGTAACCCCTGGGCCCTGCAGTTCAGAGCTGCCAATCTGTCCAAAGGGACACTAAAAACTGAAGGCTCTAATTAATGATAAATTAATATATTACCCTCTCAATCCGAGAAGACTTTACCAGCCCAGGACAATCAACGGAGAGAAAGATGTTGAAATACAACAAAAGTAAAAGTCTGCAAGAGAAGAGGGACCTACACCCATCTCTTTTATACATGTTTTAGGCATTTTTGGAGCCCACTGACTAGTCCCTGCCTTTCCAAGGGGCTGCACATGCATAGGTCAGGCTGCTGGTGGTTTATAAGCCTGGGTGCTGCTGCACCCACTATATGTGTTAAGGAGCCCTATTTATGTGAGCTGGTCCCAGAGCCCCCGTTCACACCTGTGTTTGCCTCCACATCACGCAAGGACCAGAGGACACTCCTACCTCAGCAATGTTTTTTGGGCATAGGGTTCAGAGAGGGACAGCAGAATAATCTGCAAGAACAAGCAAAAGAGGGTCTTGTAGGGTAAAATTTAATTTCTGCTGCATTGCACCAGCAATCAGATTTGTTTCAAAACATGTGTCTCCTAAGAGTGCTGTTCAGCCCCCCTCCATCGTCTGGGGGAGAGCAGGTGGAAGAAGGATGAATTACACATTGACACAGGTATATCAGCACATTCTGCAGAAGAACTGGGGATGACTGGGATTTTCCCAGGTCTGGCTCTGCTGAGTCCCCATCTCCATCCCATTTGCAGTACCCCAACTATTTTTGCCCAGAGGCCTTGCCACGGATCTCCCCCTTCCCGAGCGGTTGAGCGTGAAGGTGCACACTCATCTTTGCTTCTCTGTCCCCACGGTGTAAATCAGGACCAGGGGACGGAGGCAAGCGTAGGTGGGGAGGGCAGCAGAGCCCTGACGGACGCAGAATTTATTGTACAGCTCTCCGCTTCACCCTGCAAGCTTTGCCTCCTTATATGGGGTGTGAAGGGGGCTGGGTCATGAAGGGAAACATTTTGGCTAACTTTAGCTTCTCCTTCTTCGTGATCCACCTGGGTTTACATTCCTCTGGGGCTGCTCAGCAAAGCCTCATATTTCATAGCCCTGATTTCTGCACAAAATGAGGGTGTCGAGGAGCCCCAGGAGCCCCTATGAAAGGTGGAGGGTCTGGGGAGTCCCATTTCAGCTGCTGCAGGGCAGTTTCCCGGGGCAGGTGTCTGTCTGGGGAGGCTTCCCCCAGGTGGCTGCAGCAAGAATGGCTCATTTCCCTAAACCGAAGGGAAAAAAAATGTTGTTTTGTTCCCATGGAAAAAAAACAACAACCCACCAGTGAGACACGGCTGTGGGAGCAGGCAGCGCTCCCATCACCTAAGCCCACTCACATTGTCCAGGAAGCCGCTGAGGCCAGGTTTTCTGCTGGCTTCTCCATGGATGGAGAGGAGGATGCTCTGCTTCTCCAGCCACAGCTGGAGCACGAACACGCTCCAGGCACAGATACAGACCATGAACGTGCTCGGACAACTTCCAGGCACCCCCTGCCCAGTGTGGTCCCATCCCTGGGATGTACAGTGTAGGGAGGGAGGGAGGGATGGATGGATGGATGGATGGATGGACGGACGGACGGATGGACGGATGGACGGATGGACAGTGTTTGCTCTTATCACTGCCCTTGAACACCTCAGGGCTTTCGGACCCTGTGAGCCAGGAAAGGCAGTCCACTCTGCAGCCATTTCTTCCTGCTGCCAAAGCAATTAAAAGCAATCCAAACTCCCCCATGTGAAATGTGACCCAGCACGTGTGTTGCAGGACGAAAATTTATAGAATTGGCTCTGGGATCATTATTTGCAGTCCCTGGCCATTGCTGCACAATGCTGGTGTGTTTTGGGTGCCTCCGGCATGATGGGCCACCAAATTCTCAGATGAGGTTGTCCAGAGCTGTTCCTTGTAGCATCCCCATCCTGCTCATGGCCTCCAGGACCCATGTCCCATCACCTGCAGAGAAGCCCAGCACCTATGCAGAGAACTCTTTACAAGCACAATTCTGCCATTTGAATACAGCACTGCACTGCAAATAATTACCCCAAAAAACCCAGGGGTTTCAAGTGATGTTTGATGCCAGTTGCATTTTTGCATGGGTTTATCTGAGCTGCTACATGGTACCAGCTCCTACAGATTGCTGCACTGAGTGCATTTTTTTGGAGGGACAAGTCAGCCATCACCATTGCAAGGTTTGTGAATAGATGTCTCTTTTGCTCATACCCTACACAGTAGGATATGCCTCAAAATCTCTCCTGAAACCGAGAAAATACGCTTTTATATGAACCATAAAACATGTTACTTGACTACAAACTCTGCAAGTACTGATCCTTCAATCCTGAGCGTCAACAGTCCTTAAATAGGGTGAAACTGGTCACCTGATGGGAGAGCACAGTGATGGGAACCCAGCATCACCAGTGCTTCATCTTTTAAAAGCAAAATTGTCAAATCCCTGTCTAAAATGAGAGTAACTTATTCCTGCTCCTACATGTGACACATACACACGTTGACTTCCACTGCCCTATGTACCTATACACATGTGTCTTGACTATATATAATATGGCATATATCTAAATAAATAGTAAAAATTTATATATTATATATCAAAGTATAGATTTAGCTTTGTAAATAAGTGTTTTTGATTTATGTCCAGATCACAGTATTCCCTACACTAAGACAAATCTTGCTACCAAGGGGGAAGCCAGAATTTTCCCATCTTCCCAAAAAACCCCAAATCACACTGTCGTATATTCATGTAAAATATATAAACAGTTCTAAGCAAACAAAAAGGTCTTTTCAAATGCCACATAAGTGGTGACCCTGCTTGGCATCAGGGGCCGAGGCAGGAGCAGCGCGGCCCAGAGGCTGCTCTGCCCAGCACCAAAACACTGCTTTGCATGGTCCCACCATTATGCACAAGAGAGGGTGAAAAAAATACATGAAATGTTCTAGAATATACTTTATTTTTAATGTTTCAATAAAAATAGCCCACCAGCCTGACTTGTATGGCACAGTTGATAGGTTTTAACTCAACGCCAGCATTTACAGGGCTCTGAGTTTGCTAGTATACTTCACCCTGAGAAGAAAGAGCATTTTTTACCCTCCTCCTGGAGCATCAGCATATTACTGGAGTCCTCTGAGGACACCATTCCCCATCCCCAGGTACACCCTGAAGAGCTGAAGCCATGGCAATGGCGCTTCGGGATGCCCCGTGGTAGCAGGGAGAGTGCAGCCTCCCTGGCATCCCCCAGTCCCAAAGCTGCAAAGTGGCTGGGAAAGGCCAGGGCCAAAAGAAGGGCTTCAGCACTGTCCTCTTTGCTCCCTTTCTCCCACCAGTACCTAAAAACCAATGAATCACCAACGAAAAGAATATCTAAAAATCAGGTTGCAGGAGCAAACACCAACTCCCGCTCGTATCTGATGTGCACATCGCCAAGAGGAAACTTGCTTGGGTTTGCAAAAGCTGTGAGGGAACTGGCCTAAAACTTCAATATTTATTCAGTCTTGTTCATATATCCTCTGCTGAAACCAGACCAAGCCTAGGGGGATTTTCTTGGCAGACCCTGTATTGCAAATGGCAGATTTATTGGTGTGGAGTGAAGCAATCCCAGGCTATCAGTGCCTGCATAGTATCTCCAGCGTGAATTGAAAACAAAGATTTGATTGTCTCTGTTTATCTGAAATGATTTATAAAACAGTTCTTTGCTTGAAGCTGAGGGAAGAAAAACATTTGTGTTCTTATCTGAGATCTTCTCTTTTTTTTTTTTTTTTTAGGAAAAAAATGCCACTTGGTTGAATCGAGTATCAAGGCAGTGCTGGCTCTTAATCCCCCTCCCAGTGCCCACAGGTAGGGTCACGGTGAGGGACTCCCCAACCTGGGCATGCTCCACACCCAACATCTCCATCTGCATCATGTTTGCAGACATCAGGCAAACTCTGATCCGGAACTTGCTGCAATTAATGAGAATTTTCCTAACGAGCTCGTTATGCTGCAGAGCACAGCCCTGGTACAACCAGCATGTGCATCCAGGCGGGCAGGAGGATGGGGTCATGCACAAGGGTTGTGGATGCACTTTGCAAAATGGAGATGTCCTCTCCTTTTTCTCCTCAGAATGAGAAATTAGATGTGACTGTGATCCCAGTGCAGTCCCGCTGCCAGGCTGAGCATGGCTTCAGGGTCTCAGCCCCAGCAGCTGCTCCGGAGCAGCTTTGGGGGGTCTCAGCACACCTGGGTGGCTTTGGCAAACAATAGTCTATGGGCCAAAGGCTGGAAAACCCAGCAGGGAAGGAAATTACAGCATTCACACCAAGGAGGGTTAAAATAACTTGCTAACAACAAACATCCTGGAGTCCCTGCACGTGGAAGATCATGTAATTGTCTTTAAGGGGAATTGTTCTCAGGTTGGTGTAAATGAAGCTGGTGGCCTCAATGGGCTCACCTGGCCAGGATCCCCCAGTACCAGTGGGAACGTGCCTGGGCGTCAATAAATACCTGGAGGAGCTGGCAAGGGCTGGAGGTAAATTATTAACCTGAAGATTGTTGTTTGTTTGTTTTCCCTGAGCACAGTTCTAGTGAGAATATTTCTTCATTTATTTATTTATGGTGCACAAATCTCAGTCCTATAATACATCTGACAGGCAGCCAGCAGCCCTGGGGGGCTCACCGCAAGGTGGCTGGCCCTACAGCCCCACCTCCTGCATGGACCACCCTCCTTATTTCTGCACCATCTCCACACCACCTTACCACTGAGTTTACACCTGAAAAAGCGGATGACAGAGGTTAATTAGGTAATGGGCTGTTAATGCCGGTGATAAGCTGTTGAGGAACACGGATGGAAGCCCACCATGTAGCTTTGTATTGGGCCACGAATTCAGGTGAGACCTGGGAAGGTTTGCACAAGGAAGGGTGATGGAAATGTTGGCTGTGCTGCACCACAACCTCCCAATGTCCCCCCAGTAACAAACCCTGCGGTTTCTCAATGGTGTTCCTCAGCCTTCCGGACACAAGTGCAATTCCCAGCAGGTGGCCTGCAGCTGCTTATTTCTCCCTGCCTGGATCTGGTCTCAAAACAGGATTTAATGCACCATCCCAGCTTAACATCACTGCAAAAAAACCAGTCTCTCTGAAGCAGACTTGTTTGCAGGGTGCACATAACAGATTTATACCTGTTAATCTCAGAGCCATCCCCTGGCACTAGGCACGTCCTTCAAACTGCTTTTTATTGCCCACGCAGAGCTCCAAAAGCAAATCACAACATTTTTACACATCTCCAGAATTGCTGAGGAGCAGCCAGCATTGCCCTGGGCAGGTGAAAGCCCCCACAGGCAGGCCAGCGCCTTGTGCAAGGGGCATGCATCTTCTTCCCCAGCTCCAACGGGGCATCGGGCTGCCCTGGCATTGCCACAGCCCCTGGCCTGGGCAGGCAGGGATGGTCAGAATGTGTTTCCTTCCTCCAGCGAGCAGCTCTGTGCCCGGGGAAGGGAGGATTATTCTCCTTCCTTCCTTTCCTTCCTTCCTGGGGGTGAAGCAAAGGTTATTTACTGTTTTTTTGCTGTTCTCTCAAGGCCACAGATGCTTCTGGCATTGCACACCCCGGGTATGCCACTGTCAGCCCCCGGGAGGAATGAGGACATTTTAAGCAATACAGCTTTTGCTCTATTGCAACACCAGGAGCATCTGCAGAATATGGAACCTTTCAGGTCTCTGCAGTGTGCCTGTGACCCTGCTGTGTAAGACCAGGAGGTGGTCCTTGACCAGGAGGTGGTCCTTGATGGTTCTTCTTTGGACCACACGTGAATTATCTAGAGAACAAGTCTCATGAGGAGCGGCTGGGGGAACTGGGGTTGTTTAGTCTGGAGAAAAGGAGGTGTCGGGGAGACCTTATCGTTCTCTACAGCTACCTGAAAGGAGGTTGTAGTGAGGTGGGTGTTGGTCTCTTCTCCCAAGTAACAAGTGATAAGATGAGAGGAAAGGGGCTTAAGTTGTGCCAGGGGAGGTTTAGATTGGATATTATGAAAAATGTCTTCACCAAAGAGGTTGTCAAATATTGGCACAGGCTGCCCAGGGAAGTAGTTGAGTCACCATCCCTGGAGGTATCTAAAAGACGTGTAGATGTGGTGCTTAGGGACATGGTTTAGTGGTGGACTTGGCAGCGTTAGGTTAACGGTTGGACTTGATGATCTTAAGGGTCTTTTCCAACCCAACCTATTCTATGATTCTATAAGATTGATGTTTTCTTTGGTGTAATTTTGCATGATGAAAACAGTTAACAGAAACACAGGGAGGTTTCTGAATTCCACGAGGAAGAATGGCTGTTTGGCAGCAGTGTCCTGGCCTGAAGCTTCATGTAATGCCGTGCTCACTCCAGCAGGATTTAGCTAATGGAAGGCTGAAGCCCCATTCCAGGGTGAGTTTTTTTTAGGGTAGCAAAACAATGTGAAATGTGTTGGTGGATGGAGGTTTATTTGGTTTTAAGGTGGTACCAGGTCTGAACCTGTCATTCTTTTCCAGCTAATGAAAGGTGAGAAATACCATGTGTTTCTTCATAAAAGCAATGCATTTGACAGAAATTGAATAAATCCCATTAAAAACACAGACGTGAATAGGCTGTGTGTGTAGACCTCTTTGTGCTGGCTTTGCTCAAGTACTTATTTTTATACTTTTTCCCATCCCATGCTACTTCTACCATTAAAGTACCCTTCCAAAAAGCCTTCTTCTGGCCACCCCACAGAAAGCAAACACTTTGTATGAATTCATTATGTCATGTCACTTCTGAAAACAAATTACCAGTGCAAATTATTATCTACCCTGATTCACTGTAGTTACATTCAATCACACCCAAGCATCTTTTTGTTGCCTTATGATCAAAGTCCATTTTCCTGAATGATCCTGAGTAACAACTTCCTCTTAGGATACGTTTCCTTTTGCAAATAACATTGGCACTCTGCCCCTAGCTCTCCTTGGCATGGTCCTGAGGCAGGGACAAGTGATACAGCCATGTCCCCAGCCCATCCTTGTGCTGCAGAGGTTGGAGGGAAATCTCACGGGTAGGGTAAATCTATTCTGAATGTCTCCCCAACATCATATGAGAAGCGATGTTTAGTGCAGAAAAACACAGCAGAAGAATGTCAGGAATGGCTCAAATAAAAACATTACTGAAAACATGAGGTAGTTAAAAGCCACATTTTCTTTCAAACAGTATTCACTCATCATAAAATGTTCATTTCTGAAGTGGGCTGGGTTTTTAATGAAAAGCAGCCAAAATGCCAGAGCTCTGGAAATGTGGGAAACATGACATGGTACTGAGCAGCATCAGGGGGAGCAGCAAAGCTCCCTTGCTGGAGAGCTCTAACTTCTAGGGGCGGCAAAACCCACCGCATGTTTCGAACCCGAATGAACAGGTGCACATAACCCCTTTCTGTGGCTCCAGAAGGTGAATCACACCTTTGAACACAGCTTTCTCCCCTTTGCTCTCATTTGAACCCAGGGATGCTCAGGAGCACCCACACAAATTATACGCTCAGTCATGTTTGCATGTAAGAGGCCTGAAATCAGATATTTATCCCAATATAACCACTTGAGCACATCACGATGTCCTCATGTCACAGTTACCTATTCTCCATGGCCATTTCCACCTCCATCCCCTCTACCTTGGTCAGTGGTTCCCCCTGTCTGGCCAGGGGCACCACTGCTGAGGCTCCCTGGCAGTCTCTGCCACTCTCCCTACCTGCCTTGTCCATGACAGGGTTATTTAAGCTATGCTCAGCCACCTGGAGAGGGGCTTTTGTATCCTTCTGTGTTCGGGAGAGCGTGCCCCCAGGATATCAGCGCTGGGGAATTAGTCTAATGCAGTCTTCCAAATTTGGCGCTGAAGTCAGCTGTTACAATTAATTAGCTGTGTTGCTTAATCCTACTTTAAGTCCCTAATGATTTGGGGCTTCATTGGAAATCTAGTAATGTCCCCTATTGCTGCTCAGCCTCAACTGCGGCGCAGATGAAAGCGGAGAAGTGATGCAAGCACAGCATGGGCTGAGGAGGTGCATGATCTGCTCGCTGGTGCAACCCTCTGCTTCCCAAATTCCCATAAAACAGGTTATAAAACTCCGTGCCACCCTTCAGAGCATACCAGGCCATCAGGAGCTGCCGGGGTGCGTCGATGCTGGGTTCTCGACAGAGGTTTCGGCTAACCCTTGCAAGGCAGGAGGATGAGGATGCTGCTTTTCACTGCCAGTGCAGTCACTGTTATTTAAGGTGACCTGCGATTTGGTCACAGGGCTCAGCAAAATAAATGTTATTACATAAAAGTACATTTCCCAGTCCACTGAAAAATTCCTTTCCCAACATCTCTGTTTTATAAGTAGTGATTTATAGAGCTATATTTTAACTTAACTTTTCATCTTCTTTTATTTGTCCAGCTATTGTGTTGTTTTATTGTAGGGTTATTTTCCAAGTGAATTAAATTCTAGCTGGCTGCCCAGGGGTTTACTCATGCAGGTATTTCTGTTGCCTACCCCGGCTCTGCTCTGAGGAAATCTTTCCTGTATAAACAAGGATTTACAGGATCTCAGACAGGTGAACACACCTGAACTTGGCATCTCCTGGTATTTATGTTCATGCAGCCCTTGCTTTGATTTTCAAATCACTTTGGAGGGGCCATTCTCAGTGGTACACCCTCAGAAAGCCTTGCTCTGGCCTTATTTGGCAGCACCGATTTTATCAGTATTTTCTAGATTTATTGCACTGCAAATGTATGGTTTAAAGATGCTGGAGACACCCAAACCTCCCGATGGGGGAAAAGCGTGCCTTTCCCTGTGTGGCATCCCAAGGTGAGATGAAGCCAGGTTGTGTAGGACCTACACCGTGCTGGGAACTGGACGCTTAAATGTGTGCGTTTCATGATATTAAAAGTATGCCAACCTTCCTTTCCTTACTGGGAATTAAGGTCCCAAAAGTAGGTCCTAAGATCAGCGATGGTAGGAGAAGATGGGTCGGGAAGTCCTGTGAACCCAGGTCCGTGCCTGTGCCGGCGCGGAGCGATAGCAGGTGCTGAGCAGATTGAGATTCAGGTGTTGCATCAGGAAACCTTTCCAGGCAAATAAGAGAGAAGGTTATAATCATATCAGAGAGCGGAGGCAGGTAATTCTGCTTGGAAAACATCATTTAAACCTGCCCTCACCTCCATGTGAAAATCAGCATTTTGAAAACAGAGATGGTGTCCTCCAAACTTTTTCCCCGAGACATCCCCCTCCCAGCACGTCATTTCTGAAGCCAGAGCATCCCGCGGGCGAGGAGGTACCTCTCATAACCTTCAGTACATCATTGCCTCTATTTGTAGTGCTTAGAGGCGAGGAGCACTTTCAGCAGAGGCCTGATCAGGCACTTAATGCTCACAAAAAATACCCCCCTACTCCAGGACACTTCCACCAACCTGCTGAGCATCTTCCAGGCTAAACGTCACCCATGGGTGGGAGCTGTGTTATTACCAAGCCGAGCTTAACCCCGACCCTGGCATAACCAAAGATGAAATACCAACATATGCATTGTATTAATGATGTCAGCTGAGTCTCAGATCGCACTTAACTGGATTTTAATATGGAGATGGGTCACAAATTCTCTCTGACCTGAGGCTAAGAGAGATGAAATGAGATTTTTCCTTTTTTTATCTGGTATTTGCTTAGCTGCGAAGCCGAGCTGCCAACAGCCCAGATGCACTGGCGGGGCCGAGCATGGATAAAACCTCAGTTATTATAGTGATTTCTCTTTTATTAATGGCTAAGAAACATCTCCATGAGCCCTGTGCCTTGTATAACAAGACGGGCTATATCACAGAAGCACAAGTAAGTATGAAAAGGTGAATGCCTTGCCCAGCTCCCCCAGCCTCCCTCAGCACCTGGATCTGTGTCCATAGGTGGCTGCATTCGGGTGGGTATTTGGGCACATATTTTTGTAATGCGTGGGGTTTTCAGCCTTGGCTTTGCTATCGCACTTCTCTGAAGAGTAGCTTGAGCTGCTTGAATCTAATGAGACAATACTGAGTCCTGGGAAAGCCAGCACGGGAAGATGCCTTGGCCTTGGGGAGTCTGTGTTCCCAGCTGTACCTGCCACAACTTTTTTCTAAATGTGGTTTTCTACAAATGGCTAAATTGTTGAAAACACAACAAATTCCAAAATCTTTCCCATATGCTTGGGGTTGGTGGTACCACGACTCTCATTTCATCTTTAGTATGACTTTATTAACTATCCTGCTTAATTACTCCTTAGTGAGGGTAGTTTTCTGAGCTCTCCAGAGGAAAGCAAAGCATCAGGAATGGCCAGCAGCTCTTCCCAGCTGTGCACTTTGCCTGGTTCCAGATGTGCAAATAGAAGAAACACTGATGACAATGCACTGTCCTAAAACAGGGGAAATGAAATGCATGGTCCGTTTAAGAGACCCTACCCCAGCCCTTCCATCATCCAGCACCAAAATCAATATTTACATTTTAAGCCTTGTTTAATTTTAAAGGTTATGGGTTGGATAAAAGACGGAAAACTCTGTGGCATGCTTTGAAGTTGATTTATTTTAACGAGATACCTACAAGCGCTCGGTATCTCCTTGCACATCATGAAAAAAAAAGCCACGTGCCAGGGATAATGATGCTAAACCAGTCCCATGCACATGGAGGTAATTTCTCATGTTTAACATGCTCATGATGGCAAAATGTTCCTGCAGAAGCATGGGCAGTGGAGCAAACCACTGGGTATTTGTAGAGCAGGTGAAAGCCACGCTGCACCAGCCGGGCTCCAGCTATCAAATTCCACTTGCCCAGCCAGCAATAGGAAGCTGAAATACAAAAACTGGCAGGAAATCACAGAAAAAATCATTAGTCTGGCCTGTAAATGTCCAGAACAAAACACAGAGGAGGGCAGGAAGGGAGGTGGAGGCAAGGAATGCAGCAGGCACCAGTCCCAAAATGGGGTCACGGTAAGGAAGGGGGACAGTGGTGCCTGGTACCCACCAGTGCTGGGACCAAGGGATGATGGAGCTGCACATCACAGGGAAATGAGCATCTACAACCCAGAGCACCTGCAAACGTAAAATTAGAACCAGCACCTTCTTTGTGCGGGTTTAGGGACTCCTCCCAAACCCTTTTAAATTTTCATCCTTTGCCAGGAAATTAAAACCCTCTTTGTCCCACCCCAACTGTTTGGAAGCCTCAATGTTGGGTTACCTCAGGCTTTTTATTATGACCATGGGAATTTATACCCCACTTAAAATGCAGCGGTAAATTTGAGTAATGTGGACTCAAACCCAGTGTTGGTTTGTCCTACAGGACAGGAACAGGGATGTATTTTAGGGCAAAATCTTGCACATGTGTTTTTTATATTGCTCTTGACTATGAGATGTGTTGTAAATGAAGTGGACTTTTTTGTTGTTGTTTTTGTAGGAATGGGAGGCTGAGCAGAACACACAGAAATTGCAGAGAGCTGCCCTGACACATCATTATGAGTGTTTCCTGCAAATAATGTCCTGCACGGGACTTTTTCCCCATGTCTTCTGGATGCTCATGGTGGGAAATTCAAACACTGAGGTTTCAAGGAAGAGGCATCCTCCTCCTGGCCGTGCTTCTCTGGCTGGCGGTGGGGATGACGGTGCCTCCAAGTGCCATGGGGAGCCCCGGCTGGTGAGGTGGGAGGCAGCGGGTATCGGCACTGCTGGAGGATGCTGTCCCATGGCAGTGCTTTAAAACAAGATGTTCTTCAAGAAGAAAAGATGGGCACTGCCTGCATCTGAGGGAAGAAGGAAGCCCACTGGCTCCGTGTGCTCCAGCCACGACACACAAGTGTGTCATCCCGCTGTTGCCATGGTTATCTCTCCAAAATTATCGGTGAGCTAGGCAATTAGGTTAACACAATGCACCTAATTGCTTGTATGTTTTCCAGCACGCTCTCCCCACTTTTCCAGTGGGGATTCCCCCTGGCAGTGCCGAGATGCAGCCGTTTCCCCGCATCCTGCACCTTCCCCACCGCCAGCTTTTGACAGCCCCCTCCCCACGAGGAGCCTCCCAGGATAAATTGCTTAACTCCAGGTGACAGATGTTGCAATAAACCTGCTCCTAATTAGTTGATATCAGAACCCGCTCATTCATAAAATGTTGATATTACCAGCAGGACAAATGTGCTTCCTTTAATCCCAGTATATTATATTATGGGCTCAGAGCCAGCTTTTAATAGTCACAGACGGGGACGACACTTGATATCGCCAGTGAAATCCTTCCTGGTGCACCTCAGGATGCTCAGGGTTATGCCGGTGGCACTGCAGGGATGATGACCTGTGCTGTGCAACTACACAGGGCAAAGCAGGACAGCACTGAAATCTTGCACCCCACCACGACCTCCGCAGACCCCAAAATCAGGGATGGAGGTAGCACCTTCCCACCTGCTAAGAACTTTATTCCCAGAGCTGAAAACAGCCATGCTGCAAAAAAACCACCATTCCCAAGCTTGGTGCTGGGTACCCACAGGGTTAACACAGCCTGAATGCCTCTTTCAAGTGCTGGGAGGAATGGATTTGAAGTGGAGCAAGGAGAGGATGTAAAAAGAGTTGGGGTTTCCACTCTCTCACATCAGGCCGGAGAGAAGAGAAAAGAAAATCTTTTCTTAAAGCCTCATTTTATTGTGATTTTAATGAGCATTTCAGGTCAATTCTCTTTCTGCCTTTGAGCCATCTCTCTTGCTGTACAGTTGTTAGGGTACAAAATATTCAAGTCAGCTAATTTGAAATGAATTTTGCGATTTTTACATATTTCTCTAAAGAAGACTTTCATGATCAGAGTTTAGCATCCATTTCAAATAGATGAGACTTCTGTGACTTCTGGCTTTTTTTCCTACCGGCACAATACCTCCAGATTTCACCCTGGTACACTAAAAAGGCTCGTGACACCACATCAAATACAAGCTATTACTAGCGAAGGCACCTATTCAGGTGGTAAATTTATTAAAAATAAAATTATTCTAAAAACATTTAACACTAAAATTCCCAGCCTCTGTGCAGTCACCTTCCCTCTCACATCTCCCTCCTGTATAGGGTGGGGGCACCCAGAGAAGAGTTACCCTGTGAAATATTGTTCTTTTTTTGAAGGAAAATTTACTGCAGGGTATCTGTATGTTCGGGAACATTTTTGATGGCAGTTTCCTCACCATGGGGTTTGGGGTGCTGGGAGCAGAGGGGGGAACGGGGGTGCCTGCCCAGCTCAGTGTCCCTGCTTTGTCCTTGCAGCAGCAACATCCAGCTGCAAAGCTGTAGCACACGGGCAAGGAACAGCCCAAATACATCTGCTTGGGCTGGTTGCATTCACAGTAATGGAAAAATTAAATAAAATTTAATCTGAGGCTTGCACAGCTGGCAAGCCTGCCCTGCCTGCCCTGCCCTGCCCAACCGGGAATGTTCTGGCTGCATTTTGGGACCAAGTTTGCCTCACGGAGGGGTCCCCCCGCGTTGTTTGCTCCCAGCCCCGTGCATTAACACATCCCCAAGAGCAAAGGCTCCAGGATGTAAATGAAAAGCCAGGCAACAGTGACACATTTCTTCTGGTCATCAGCTCCGTGGTGCCAATCTTCTCCATTAGTGGGCAGGATAATGAGGGTAATGGCCGCGCTCCTCATCAGGGCTGGCACCAGTTACCAGCTGGCTCTTTAATATTACAACGGTTATTGTTGTTGCTGTTATTGCTCACAAGCATTCAAATGCCATCTATGCATCCGCCACCAGCCCACGTGAAGGATCAGTAATTTGGCACATGAAAAGGGCGCTCTTTAGATGGGAAAAAAGCTCCAAACCACTGTGGCCAATTCTACCTGATGGCTTCATCTGGGGTCTTATGAGCCTGAATATGGATAATGCCAAAATAAACATTATTACCATTCTACGTTGGCTTTGTGGTTTGGGGAAAAAAGAAATCGCCTCCATGAATTAATCCTTGGGCCAGCTAAAACACTGATTGAAGGCATCTGCTGCACTGCACCCCGGACAGTTTTCAGGCTGGGAAAGCAATGTTATAAAATCCTTCCTCTCCAACGGTGAAGGATGTGCTGTCATTTCTGGACTGTCCTGTTATCACTTAGCTCCATGCTGGGAGGTGGGGCATGTTCAGCCTGCACCACACTTTGCAAAGGCAACAACACATTTGATGGACCAAGCAGTCTGAAACCGCTCACTTTCAGAGATGTCTGCTCTTGAAAATTCATTAAATATAAGTCAAGGGAAGTGCAAAGGAAGCAGATTTACTCTATGTACTGATGCTCCAAAAAGGCTCAGCACAGAGGCATGAAAAGAGGGGTGTAGTGCCCACTTTTTTGGCTTGCAGCACATGTGCACCCCGGATTTCAGCAGCACCGACACCAGAGAAGTTGGAAACAACAGGGCTGGAGCAGGGTGCAGCGGCCAGTTCCTCAGCATCCCTGTTTTCAGCCATCATGTAGCAAGAGGCGATACCCATCAGCGAAAACCCAGCATTCGCAAGGCAACGTGGGGAGAAAACCCCAGGGGAGTGGCAAGAAAAACCATGTATTTTCCATTCTGGCAATATTTACTTCATGGTAGCAGGATGAAATCTGAAGGAGCAGCAGGCATGGGCTTTGCTTTCTCCTTTTCTGCAGTAGGGTCTGGATTTCACCTACACAAAGCATTTAAATTGCTCGTTTCCTGCCCTCAGTGGGGTCTCCATTAAAAATAACAACAGCCCGGTATTTTCAACACTGCGCAGCTGGGTTGGCACCAGGAGTTTTACCGTCCAGATGTGGTACTTCTCCCCCACCCGCTCAGCATCATTCCCGGAGCTGCAGTGTCATACAGGCACACAGCTGGATGATCCTGGGGGTGCAGCATCCCTCAGCCAGCCCCATGGCCCTGGGTTTGGGGGGGGTAAAGCACCCAGTGTGTGCCCTGGGTGCTGCCGTGGCAGCAGCCGAGAAGGCACATTGCAGCGTGTTACCTGCCACCTTGGTTGGTGTGCGATTAGATGGAATTTGAAAGTGATCTGGTTTCCCAAATGAAAACCTGTTTCTAATTAGAGGTAAATGTGTATCCTGGTAACGCTGAATTTTAAGCACCATTTTCAAATGTTTATTGATTAATCATTATTATGGGAAAACACGAGCTCCCATATATAAATCTTTTGACAGGAGCTGTCCGTCAAAAATAATGATCCTTTTAAAACTCATGAATAAATAATAATGCAAATCTATTTTACACAAAATACATACTGCTTTCCATCCCAGCCACTGGAATGAAATACAGTTATTTAAAATAATGACTCCACAATGCTTCAATAATGAACTATTACACATGTAATACATATGACATTTTTTTCTGGCCTCTGGATTATTACTTTTTCAAATTAAAACATTACATTCCTTCAGATTTTTCTATCCTAAATGCCTCACCTATGACATTTTTTTCCACTAGGTTAACGAGAAGATGGCTTAATTTGCCACCTAGTCATATCACGATGAGCACAGTCATATTGAGCTTCATTAACCGTCACCTTGTGCTTTGGGGGACCAATGGGGACGTGTCCCCCAAAAGTGCTGTGGCACATACAAAGCCTCAAGGCTACCTGAGGACTGAGAAAAAATTGCTGAGAGATGTTACTTTTGGGCTATTTCAAACATGCGATTTGCTGCAAAGCGCCGAGTCAGTACTTTTGCTCAGGGCCACAGTTTGCACAAGGTGGGAGTCTGGCATCCGTGGGCTTCTTGTCTTGAGACATAATTAGCAGGGTCCCTCCAAAAAAGTTAAAATTTATTAGTGTGCACAGAAGTTATCTATGGGTTGTGGATTACTCTTAGAGGAGTAAATCTCATTGCTGGTGTTCACCAAGGAACCTGGCTAGCGATAAATACACTTCAAGGGTGTTCTTTCAGCTCTTAATTACACAATAAAAATGCCTTTGGTTGGCAGCTGTGGTAGTTCATATAGATCTTTAGATAGTTTAGAATTATATTTTGTAGGCTGAATTTAATACTTGCTGGTCTGTACCTCTGAAGCAGCAGGAGAGGATGGGGCTGGTAACACCATGGCTGGGAGGTTCCTCCTGTTTCCCAAGTGCATTGTCCTGGCATCTTCCAGCTGCCGGGGTCCTGGCACTGCTCCTGGGGTCGTTTGCCACACTCCTGCCCAGGGGGAAACAATATGAAACATTTTTTCTCTGAAATCGCAGTCAGTGAGAGGGTAACACAGGGTTTTCTCTGGTCCTTCACGTGCTCTCATCATTTTTGGTGGGGTGGCTCATTGCTTGGGTGCATGGCAGGGGAGGCAGCACAGGATGGATATGAATAGCAGAGGTTCACCCTTGCTTATTGACCAAAAAAAAAAAAAAGCCATCAAGACATAGTTAGAATAAAAATTGAGACACAAATGGGAAATAAAATGAGATTTGACAGATGTGTATCAGATGTCATGAGTCAAACACAGTATTGTCCTGAGCTGAGCATTTAAAAGTGATGCAGCAGCTGATCCAGCATCTCTTGGTGACATGGAAAAGGGCTGCATGGAACGGCCTGATGACAAGGAGGGGAGCACAGGTCTGCCTGGGGTACAAACAGCCTCTCCCTCCCAGCCTCAGCCCTCCGCCATCCCGGATCTGCTGTGCCCTTGAGGACGCAGACGATGGTATTGCTCCATGAGGTGCCTGTGTCTCTTTGCCACATCGATGATGTCCATCTCAACCCACCCCTCAAACTGGACATGAACTGGGAGCAAGTTCCCAATCCAGGAGGCAAATTTCCTTAGCAGCAAGTTCCCGTGAGCTAATAAATGCAAGATACACTTACACATGGGAGATACGCACACAGGGATGGGGAGGGGAAGAAGTTTTAATAAAGGTGGGCTCAATAGGTATTTTTCTCATCTTTTCAGCTGGGGGTAGAAAATGGAAATGGGCCACTCGGCTCTTCCTGCGGCTCTAATATTAAAGGTAATGTCCTCAGATTTCTCTTCCACTGCAGTAATTTGGAATAATCTGAAATATATTTTCAGAAATGACTGTTAACATCTGCAATTCTTCTCCTGGCTTTCAAGTGAGCAGTAAGTGTACCTAATGGCAAGCAAAGAAATCACACCTGAAACAGCAGCAGTAAGGCCATTTGGAAAATAGCTCAGGAGAACAATTTGTGTGGATGATTTCTTTGAATTTTTCCCCCCAATTTTTCAATAGGAGCCTATTCTAAAATATTATTACTTGGAATTCAAACACAGGCTTCAACCATAAAAAAATTCTCCCAGTGGAAATGTAGGAAGACCATAATCAAGAAATTCACTGTAGATTGGGAAGAGGGCTGCTGGTAGAGTTATAAACATTTTTTTTCTTGGGGTTTTGGGTTTTTTTTTTTGCTGTTTGGTATTTGCAGAAATGTTCATGGCTGGGTGATAGTGGGGCAGCAGCTCCCAGGAGTGCTGCATCCCACTGTGTGTGTGCCCACTGTCCCCAGCAGTATAACACAACACAATGCTGAAGCCCCAGTTGCAGATTTCTACCTTCAAATACCCACAGGAGCAACCCAGTTTAAATATGTAGGAATATGGAAGAGAACACAGAATTATTTGAAGGACTGGAGAGATTTGCAATTAAAAAAGGAAAGAAAAGAGAAAAATCCAACAGAGATGTTCTGTGACTAGACTACAGCTTATTTTTCACATCTCTGCTCATTAAGGAGTGACTTCATATGTAAGTATGTGTTTAAGCTTTGCTCTTAGCTCCCTCTTTACAAAATAACAACCCTTTCAAGCCAAGAGAGGGAATCCTCTGAAGAGAAAATCAAAGGCGGGTCCCCGGTGAGCGCTGTGTCCACAGGCACCGGCTGCGGGAGCCCCTGGGACTGCCTAAACCCCCCTCGTGCCTGGGTGCAGGCCCCCCGGTGAATGTCTGCAGAGCGGGAAGAGGTTGGTGAGACCCTGGTCCCTCCACAGGCTGGAGAGGGGCCCTGGGGAGTGGGCTGGGAGTCGTGCTGGGGGAGACGGGAGGAGCCCCCTCACCACCCCCAGCATCTCCAGGAGGCCCCTTCTCCTTCTCCTTCTCCTTCTCCTTCTCCTTCTCCTTCTCCTTCTCCTTCTCCTTCTCCTTCTCCTTCTCCTTCTCCTTCTCCTTCTCCTTCTCCTTCTCCTTCTCCTTCCCCTTGCCCTTGCCCTTCTCATTCTCCTTTTTCCTTTTTTCCTTTTTCCTTTTTTCTTTTTGCTTTTTTCCTTTTTCCTTTTTTCAATTTCCTTTTCCTTTTCCTTTTCCCTTTCCTTTTCTTTTTTCCTTTACCTTTCCCTTTTCCCTTCTCCTTCCTTTTTTTTCCTTTTTCTTTTTCTTTTTCTTTTTCTTTTTCTTTTTCTTTTTCTTTTTCTTTTTCTTTTTCTTTTTCTTTTTCTTTTTCTTTTTCTTTTTCTTTTTCTTTTTCTTTTTCTTTTTCTTTTTCTTTTTTTTCTTTTTTTTCTTCTTTCCTTTTTCTTTTTCCACTTGCACCTTCTAAATGGGCAGATCCATTCCCACCAGTCAGGTACTTCCTGGTTCAACCTGGTGCTGCAGACCAGCCCCCAGCACGCAGCACCTTACCTCCCCCAAAGTTTTTAGAAGGGCAAGAACAGAGAAAGTCCTTTCCTCATTGTCGCTGGCTAAATGCAAAACTTTTTCAAAGCTGTAAAACAAAACACATAAAGAAAGAGTAAGCTTGCACCTTTTGTGTGATAAAATTTGATAACCGAGTTCAGATCATTTTTTATCACTTTCTTGGTGGAATTTCTTCTGCTGCAGTTGTACTGATCAGGTTTTTTTGCATACATTAAGTGGATCCCCCACAACACAGCCTCATCACAAAAAAATGAGTAAATGCCACCAAAAATCCTGTTGTCTTCATGATGTGCACATTCTCCTGATCTGGTTTAGTTATACTCCTGCCAGACAAACCTGAGGAGGGCTTGGCAGCACAGGCAGGGGATGTGCTCTGGGGTGCATGCTGCCAGCTCCCCTTGTCCCTTAAACAAACACCCTCAGCCCCGGTCTTGCCGTCAGCTCTCACTGCTTGCAAACACAAGGAAAATGCTGCTTTCAAATCACCAAGAAGCAAAAAGCAATTCAGCTGCTGGCAGTTCCCTCCCAGCTGCAACCCAAGGGGACAGTGAGAGGTCCCACAAGCAGGAGGATCGGGTCCCCGATGGGGTGCTCTGCCCTTACCCTTCCAATGTCACGTTGCAGGGATTTTGGTGGTGCTCAGAGGGGCTTTTGCCAAGGGCCAGCAATAAAGCCTTGTGTCATGCCCTTCTTTCTGGAAGGAGATGCTCTTGAGCCTTCATTTTAGGATCCCCTTGTACATGGTCATGGGTTTTTTTGCAGTGAAAAAGGAGAGCATTTTCAAAATTTAACCTTTTTATTTTCAGAGAAATGTGGATTAAGAAAGCAAATGTTCTCTCTAGACTTTGCAAAATGGAAAGGGAAGTGAGGGGAGGAAAGAGACAGGAAAAAATGGAAAATGGAACATTTTGGGTAAGGAAAGTCTTTGGTTTTGAAAATGCCCTCTAATAAATTCAAACAAAGAGATTAAATATTCATCTAAAACATGAATGGGAACTCCTTCAACATCCATAAAAATGTTATCATTGAGCTTCTCCTACCTTCAGGATACTTCATCAAAAGTTTTCAAACAAAGACATGGTATGACGTTAGTTATATCTTTGGGTTACGGGAAGAGCATCCTGGCACCACCATCCCTTTCACACAAGATTTCCTTTAACATGTGCAAAGGCAGGTCGCCTTATGTCCTGGTTGCACCCATGTTTAAATGTCTTATTATTCCTTGAGGGATTCAGAGAGGCACTGGAGATCTCCCCTTGAGAGAGGCTCTTCCAGACTCCTTATGGTTTTCATCCTGAGCCCATTGACAAGGAGAGGCAGGGGTGAAGGCACGTGGTGCAGGAGCCAGACCCAGATATTGTTTATATGGGTGTAAATCCAGGACTGCTGCATCACTCATCACTTATGTATTATTGTCAGCTTCACACATGCATTTGTAATGTGATCAAGCTACAGCTGACCAAAAATTCTTCTATTAAACTACTTTTTGAGGGAGAAAGGTAGGGCAGGCATCCCCATGCAGCCCTGGCCCCTCAGAGACATCGCAAGGTAAATCCCTGTCCCAGCCTGTACATGGCAGCCCCATCAATAAACCCCATCCATCCCTCCACCTCCCTGGCCAGAACCTCTCATTTCTGTCATTTCTCCAAGCTATCCTTTCACTTTTATCCTCAGAAATGGCTCAAAGGAGACACCAAGATTTACACAGCAGTGCAGTATTCAAGTCCCCAAGTCTAAAAAAAGTCTGCAAGACAGATTTGCCATTTTCCCCTTTCCCTGGATGGGCAGCTTATTCTGCTGAGGATCTTCAGTCAGCTGGGGATTAATTGCTCTTCCTCATGCTCCTGATATTTGCAGACACTCCTGGCACCTGCTCACAAGGGAGTAAGTTAAAGTTCCCATTGTATGGGAACATTGGCTGACAGCAGAGATGCTGAAGCATCCTGCCATCCCTTTGCAAACCCATGGGGTATTACAGCTCTGATCCTCCAGTTACCAGCCAAACACCACAGTCCCTCTCAGGAAAGAAAAGATGTTCTGTAAATAGAAAAAGAGGACAAGAAATTGTATTAACCTCAGAGAGATGGAAATCTGGGATCGAGAGAGAGAAGAAACCATTTCAGAATACCAACAGCAGAGTTGCCTCCTTGTTATTTTAACCAAGGGTTTAACCAAGCCAGATTTCCTTTCTGAGGCCTCTTTTCATTGATGTTGCTCCCAGCAGAGACCATAGGCTTTGCCCATTGCCCACACTGCCACACTGCAGGCAGCTCCTGCCTGCTCTCACCCCTGCACAACCATCCTGAATGAGATGAGAAAATGGAAACTCAGCTGTGTTGCTGCAAGCTGAGGTTGGTCAGACTGCTGCAATAATTTTCAAAGTGTACCTTGAGTTTGGTTCACTCTTTCCTCCTTGAAGCCAGTTTGTCAGTGCTGTCTGGGATAATTTTGGGGGCAAAGGGAGTGACACCAAGCTTGTGCTTCCCATGGAAATCAGCACTGGCTGATGAAAGCATTGTATGTGAGCAAAACAACTCTGATGGGAAAACCAGAGGTACTGGGGATAATTCTCCAGCTGGGATGCTCCTGTGCGGTTGGTATCAAGGCTGAGATGGTGTCAGGGGACATGGGGAGGCACCTGTGTTTGCACAAACCCCTTTGTGTGCAGAAGTGATATCCCACGGCATGACCACATTTCCATTTCATAGTCACAAGAACCTGGTTCAGAGGGAAATGAGGACCTTGATGCTTTCATGCCTCGATGTGCGATTCATCCAGCAGCATCCAGCGTGGTGGGAAGGAGTCAGCATCCCTTGGTACTGTACCACAAAGGGGGTCTGGCCTTACACTTTTCTTTCCCAGCCCAGAGAGTTGAGTCCCCACACCCAGCACCCCTGTGCCTCCCTGAGAGCTTCCCTTCCCAGGCAAGCAAAACCGATGCCAAAGTAAATCCTTCGAGCTGCAGTTTCCGAGAGCATTCCTCTGCTTATTGCTTACACATGGGTAGCGCTGGAGAGCTTCCTCCCGTCCTCCACGCTCACCCTCGGGAAAGAGGCTCTTCCAGCAAATACCGAAACTTCTGCTTTTATAACCACAATATAAAGTCCTCTGTCAACATTGGGAATCATTTAATGAGTCTGGCAGGGATCACCCACTTCAGCTGCTTCGTAGCCAGCCAACCAAAATAAATCAGTTATTACGGCAAAGGGAATTTCTCTAAAAGCCATATCTCAGGCAGTGACAATGGAGTATTTTTTGCAATCATAAACTTTTAATTCCCCCCCCTCAGAAGAACGGAGCATTACAAAGGGCTGGCCAAGCTCTTCTGATCCAAAGTGATGCATAAATGGGACCTGACATTAATCTCCCCCTGCCCGGAGCACTATAATGGGACACTTTACAAGCAGTGAAAAATTTAAACTAGGAAGGATTTTCTAGGGAGAAAAAAAAACACAAAATAGGCTAAAATAACATGAATCCAGTAACTGCGGGGAATGTTTGCATCAAAAGGCATTCATGAAACACAACTCCAGCTTTTGGGGTCTTTGTTTTACAGACAAGGGCCCTCGATGGCCATGGGAAGGGGAAGAGTGAGGCAGCTGATGGGGCTCTGCATGAGAGAAGGAGCGCTGCACTCCCTGGCACCGAGATTCATTCCTTAAAGGACTAAATGGAGCTGCAAGCTCACTATGGGTTAATTAATTTTTCCTCACTCAAGGAAATGAGCTTTATGCTGGGAAGTCCCTGCAGAGCGGTCCAGAGCATCCCCTGTCCCACAGGTGAGTGGGGCCAGGCACAGCAGCAGCAGCCCTGCTGGGGGTGACCCAGCAGCATTGCAGGATCCATGCAAACCCAGAGCTTTCTCCACGAGTGGGACATGGTTTCCTCTTCAGAGATCCCTCATAATGGCTGGGCTGTAGCCGTCAGCAGGGAAAGCTTCTTGGTGTGCTCTCCAGAAGTCCCAGCCCTTGGTTTTGTGCTCCCCCATCCCATCCTCAGGCATCTTGACATGAAGAATTTGGAGGAGCTTCCACAAGAACTGAGATTTCATCAGATGTAGACACCTATGAAGTATGAAAAATTACCAAAAAAAAAGGAACAAAAACATCGCTTGAATAAATAACCTTCATAACCATGGTGAATGCTCACCTTGCAAAGGTGCAAGATAAATTGCAGTAATTTCTATGAAGCAGTCCTGGGAGTTTAACTTCTGCTCTAGGACCATCCTGAGGTTGCAAATTGCCTTGCAGAGCCTGTGGCAATTTCTGCATTAATTTCATGGGCTGCTGCACAGGACTCAGTTCAGCTGCTGAGGTTTGCACCTGGGTTTGTTCCGGGATGCACTGGGCTCCATCCTCCCTTCCAGAGATGCCCCAGGGTAGGAAGCAGCTGACACTGGCCCTCTCAGACACGACAAAATATCTCTGGGCACATCCTTCTTGAGGCTCAAACCTACCCCTGAAGTGCTCCAAGGGGGCAGGGAAATTGGGACAGGGACACAGTTTTAGGCATTTATCAGTTTGCTTAGGTCAGCTCAAGGGTTGTTTGAGGGGGGCAGGTTTGGAGCTGTGTGCCTAGAACAAAGTCCATCACAAGGGATAATATGGATAAAAGCATCGTGATGATTTACCGATGGAGGAAGGGACCTGGATTTAAATCTCAGATCCTGATCTCCTCAGAAAATCCATTTTCAGATTTTTTTCTGTTTATCATAGGACATGCCTCCAGTCCAGCCATGTGCTGGGCAGGTTCTCCTGTTCAGGTTGCAGACTGGAAGTAGGGATCTGTCCAACTAGGAACATCAGGATCTATCAATATGTCTTTGCACAGTGAGACCTGCATTAATCAGGTCCCTTATAAAAATGGCAGTGGGCAGAAAGGTGGAGAGGACTCCAGGCTGCTCCAGGAGAGGGGCTGGTCCAGGTCCTGCAGATGAGGACAGGAGAGGTAGCACAGCATGCTGGGAGCAGTGAAATGGCTGAAAATCCAATGCTGGGGTTTTATAGTGATAATGGATGGAGTCGTAGGTTTGAGGAGAGAGCAGGAGGGGTATTTTCCCAAATCCCAAGGACAAATTATCCTGTGTGCACTGATGGGACCTTCATCAGCATTGGTCCACTCAGCCAAGGGTGCCTCTGAAGGATGCCCAGGGGCACTTTGGTCATACCTTAGCGAACACGTGCCATTTCCTTCTCACAGAGATGTAGGGTGACAGCAGGGGAGGGTTCTGGTAGGTGGCTGGGGGCTTGGACAGCCTGATGGGGGGTTCCTCAGGCACCCATCTCTCAGGGGATTCATAGGGCAGCTCACTTCTCCCCTCTCTGGGGCTTCTTAAGGCAGAATCATCTTGTCAATAGAGGGAAAATCACCCAGAAAAAAATTAAAGGTAGCTTAACTACATAGGACAAAACTTTCTTTTCTCCCAAGCTATTTTTATGACTTTTTTGACTTCTCTTTCAGACATCTCATCTTTCCTTTCCAGGTAAGCAGAGCTGTTGCAGCACTAGCAGAGCCATGCATGCACCACGTAGATAAACCATGTACCGAAGATGTTTTAACACACTGGGATGCCTTCTTTGGATGAAAATGTCTTCATATATACACACAAACACATATTAGCGTCTACAGAAATGCCACAGAACAACAAAATATAAAATGGCAACCCTTCTAGTAGTCTGCTCCCAAGTCCCAGACAGTCAGCCCCATAGTAATATTTACCAAAATCATCCAGATCCAAGAAATGAGCTGAATTTGGTCATGATGAACATACGAGAGGAATAAACAGGGGGAAAAAAAGGCATAATCATTTCAGGCTCCATCAGGAATAACTAATAAAACTCAGTGTTTGCCAAGTGGAAAATAACTATCTTGATAAGGAAAAAAAAAATTAGTTTTCAACATCACAAAGTGAATTTGGCAGCAAAAAAAGCCATGCAGAGTTTAAAGAAATACCAGAGGAAGGACCTCTGTTAATAAATGACTTCGTATGGGTTTATCTGGCTCCTTTTCATCCAGGCTGTTTGTTGTTATGTCTAAAATAATGTGTCAGTATATTATATCACACATAAGCACGGGCATTTCACAAAAGTGCGAAAAAACACAAGTTGATGCTTGAAGAGCTTATGCTGTACATGGGCTCAAAAAGCACAGGGAGCTCAGCAGCTTCACCCTCTGATTTACAAGCAGCTACTTCCCTGGCTAAGAACAGTCCCTAATTCCAAATACACTCAGGGTAGTGATGTTCAAGGGGGTCTTTTATTATAATTAGACTCTCTGCTTGTAGCAAAGGGCTCCAGCGCTCTGGGAGAATTATTCCTAATAAGGCAGGAACAAATCTGCCCAGCTTGTGGTAAAAAAACATATCCACGCCGAGGGGCTGGTTGACTGAAGTCTGTAGATGTGTGGGCAGCTGCCATTTAATTCCACATCTCAGCTATTTTTCAATTACCTTTGACTAACCTCTAATTGAGATCTGAAATTAAAATCAAACAGTATGGAGGAGCTTTAGTTGTGAAGACCCAGTCATGCTGTTTACCTCTTTGTTTCACCCAGAAACCTTGTCAGGTCCTTATACTGCTTTTTTTTCTTATTTGTTTTTCTGAAGTGAATTATTTATTAGCAAAAAGTATTTTCTGTACTCTAATCCCACACTTAGGACCACAATTTCCGTTGGTCTGAGGAATAAACATAAATTGATCTGACTTCCAGTCTGGAAAAGACAACTTCAACACATTGATATGCTGCATGGCAGATTTGTTTCTGGAAATTGCTCTTCTTTTGGTCCTCACCATTTCTGTATAATTAGACTTTTTGCACTTCCACTGGGAAATTTGTATGAGTTACAAATCATTTCTGGCTGGACAGCATGGTGGTTCTAATGAAAACCATTTAACACAGTCTCTTCTTTCTTTCTATTTTTTTTTTTCTATTTTTAATTTTCTATTTTTTTTTCTATTTTAGTTCATTAAATTCACATCTGGTCATATACCGAGCCCTTGGGGACTGGCCCTGCCTTCTCCAACCACAGAAATCTTCTGCTTGGGGAAACACGTCAGTCTACCCTCTGTAGGAAACACTGTAGTTGGAGCCCACCATCCCTTTGAGTGCCACCTTCTGCTCATAGCTTCAGGAGATGCAGGGCATGGAGCGGAAAAAATTAGCTGTTCAAGCCAAGAATACACATAGTCCTTGGAAAAATAGAGAATAACTCAACTATTTTCCACCCCAAGTAGTGGATTTGCTATTGCTAAGTCAACAAAATTTTGTGGTATTGCATTGGCTGCAGATCTGCTTCTGCCTTTAACTGCGATGTTGGTGGCAAGGCAGTGTCCCAGGCCGGGGGTTTGGGATTTCCCCCAGCAGCAGCCTGGTCCAGCTCCTCCAGGGTGGTGTGTGTGCATGGGAAAGCCATGGCCAGCTTTCCAGTTGGAGCTGTTGGACTTGGGAGCATCTCTATTTTCCATAACGCATAGTACCAGCTCATATTACTTTTTAGTGTCACCACAACCAGTCTTCTAGCCATATTTAATCTTATTTTGGAAGGAAACCACTTATTGTTTTTTCCCCAGCCTGAAAGCCACCATAAGAGACATCACCTTGGAAGGTGATCACACATTTTTTTGGGGGTGTAGGACCACAATGACCACAGGATGTTTGTGCTGGGAGAGCATGAGGCATACCACATCAGTGGTCACAAAGGGCTTTCACATGATGATATTTATCCCAGTGGGGTCACAGTGAATGGAAGATCTGCTCCCAAACATGGTACTCTTCATACTCCTCCTGCAGGTCCTTGAGAGTTTGAGCTGAGAAACAGGAGCAAGGAGATGTCCTGACATGATGTCTTTGCTGAAAAAGCTGCATGTACAGGGACAGAGTGAGAGATCCGGGCAGGACAGCTCCCTAAATGACATGTTTCTCATGAATCTCCATGGTCTTATAGTTCCCCTGATGCTTTTTGCAGCTCATGGCATGGCTCATTTCACCACAGCCTCCTGGCCAGCCAGCATGGAGATCTTGTGGGCAAGTTTTCCTGAAGGATGTGGCAGTGGTTATGACCATGGCAGTCATTCAGCTCCCATGGGTACCCCCTGCAGCCAGCTGACAAGAGGGGTGCCCATCTCCCCGTACTGGCTCCCTTTGTGGAGGGGACGGTGCTGGGGCACAAGGATTTGCCATTCAGAAGAAGATGTCTTGGAAGGAGAACTGATGAAGGGTCACTGAAACCACCTCAAAAGCAATCTGGAGAGCATTAGAAAGCTTTACATCACAGGATCCTGTTCCACATAGATCCCTCTGGCTACAGTGAGGCAAGAACTGTCATTCCCTCATTATCGAAACCATCTCTGCCTGGGTGTTGCAAAACAAAAGAAAGCACTTTCGCAACAAGGCCCGTCTGCTAAGGACGAGCACTGCTGGAGATGCTGCTTCTCCTCGCTCGCCTCTGTAGGCTAGCGTACAGATCATATACTCCCATCTGCCTTCAAACTGTTTTGCTTGATGTCTAACTCAATGTACCATGTTTTTTTCTTGAAAGCCTAGCATGAAATCTTGTGTCTATTGAAATCAGTGGAGGTTTCACCTGTAGAGCTGGGCAATGTCCCCACCAGGTCTGTATCACAGGAGGGTTCATGGAGGTACAGGTCAATAGGGATGAAGCAACTTGATTTTCCTGCTGCAGCTCCTATTTCATCAGTATCTAATCTGCTGCTCTGAGCACCACAGTTGCATATTAAAAATGCCATTCAGTGAATTTCCATTTGGACGTGATTCCTGGGCAGTTTATCCAGTTTCAGCTGAATCACACCACGCTCTGCAGACCAGGACCGGCTCCACGCTGAGTGAGTGGTGCCCAGGCTTGTTAGCCCAGGCACGGCATGGCACCGGCAGAGCTGCACTGCATCACGCGCCAGCTTGGACACAGATTAAATTCAGCCACTTTTGGGTGGCAGAGAGCCCATGCTAATAAACCCCATTAGATGAGTGTAGCACCAGCACCATCCTCACCACCTTCCTGGGCATACCGGAGAGCCACGACTCCAGATTTGATGGGCAGTGGGGTCCATCTGCACACGTGTGGATTTGCCGTAGCATGAGACTCCTCTCAAAGGAGACTAGTGTGAGGAGAATGAGAAAATTAATCCCAGTGCAGCACATCCTGAGCAATGCCCAGTGTGGTTCACCCAGAGAAGCCACCTATGGTGACAGTCCCTGGACTCACGCTGTCCCCAGGTGAAAAGCATTTGGCTTTGTCAGGTGATTGAAATCAAAAGAAACAAATTAGATGTTAAGAGAAAAATAGCTTTCCACATCTCATGGGAAAGTAAAAATTTTGTAATAGTAGATGCCCTGCTAAAATATTCTGCAGCACCGAATAGTGCCTTGTCTGTGTTTATGTCACAGCTACAGGAACGAGACCTGAAGGCAAATGCTCCTGTTGGTGTAAGAGGAAGGCATGTGCATAGCAGTTATGTTGTTAATTTTTTAATTATGAGTCCCTACTCTTAGAAGAACCTTTTGACCAAATGTGCATTTTTCTGCATTAAAACCTCTGGGCACGGGTTGCAGGTCTGAGAGGAGAAGAGGGATCCCTCGCCGCTCCGATCAGCCTCCGGGAGAGATCACATCGTGGTGCCGCGGGTAGCGCTGGCTGCCAGCATCCGGCTGCC
Organism: Strix uralensis; assembly: GCF_047716275.1. Taxonomy (NCBI): domain Eukaryota; kingdom Metazoa; phylum Chordata; class Aves; order Strigiformes; family Strigidae; genus Strix; species Strix uralensis. The sequence goes on along the minus strand of NC_133977.1, from coordinate 43,334,485 downwards.
GCTCGGCAAACCCAGCAGAACCCAGCCTTCCTCCCCCCACAGCCCCAATGCTGCTCAGCCTGGGGGATGAATTTTGGCCCATTTTTTGGGGAGCTAAATGGCCCGTCCCTTTACTCGTGGAACCAGAAGCTCATTACGAAAAGTTGTTTTGATATTCCTGCTGGAAATCCTCGCCCAACAACACATTTGATAATCATACATGGTCTCATAGCTAGATACGCTCCTGCCCATCTGCCAGGATGGCAATCTGCCCGCTCACCAGATGGTACGCTTGATTCACAGGGGCAGAGGTGCCAAAAAAAAAGATGGATTTAGATGACACTGTTAGTGCCACCTCTTCTGCCTTCCCTCTGCGGTGACAGCTCAGACAAATTAGTGCCACAGCAACAAAGAATTCCTCTTAATAAAATGCAGGAATTAGAAATGGAAAAGACCTATTAGGTCATCTACTCCATCTCCTTGCCAGTGCCTGATCATCACATTAATCTTCCCAAATGTGAATATCGCTGTGGAAGAATAAAAGACAGACTGCTTCCAGATACCGGCAGTTGCCAACAACACAAGCAAAATTTCAGCTTGTGCCTGAGAGAACCGTGGGGACCATATGGGGTGTCAAAATATATTACACAAAAGTTCAGCCTGAAGGCAATCTACGTGAGAGGAGGCCCGTGACAGACATAAAAAATGTTCACGTTTATGGGAGGATCTAATGGTAACGGTGGAGCGTAATGTGCAAGATGTCGTCCCAGGGATTCAGGCAGATACACAACAGCGGATACCTCTGTGTGCCTTGGGTAGCTTGGAAAAGAGGAGGTTCACCAGCAAAATAAATAGCTGGGGACATAAAAAGGGACATAAATGGCTCTGAAACAACAGGTCAGCTCCATATTTCCTTTTTTTTTTTTTTTTTTCCATCATCCCAGTGCTCCATCATTACGATTTAAGAGAAATGTATGAGGGCTCTAAACATTTGATGTGGCAAATACAAAGCAACCCTATGGCATGTTTCACAAAACACAAGTCCTTTCTTTCCATTTCGGTTGGAATAGTTTTAACAGCATCCATTTCAAAACCATAAACTTCCTAAAGTTTTTCAAAACTTTACAAACCTAGTCCAACTCTGATTGCAAGTCTCTTGTCCAATACGGGGGAAATATCACATAGCAATATAGCCACATTTCAAGGTGAGTATCCAAAATACTACCAAAGATTTAGCTGAAAAAATTGAAAAAATGGCAGAATAAAAGGAGTTCTCCCTAAATGTTGCCCTGAACTTGAGGTAAAGGTAGTTGATGTCTCATTGTATGGCAAAAGACAAGGGTGGGTCCTTTACCAGGTTCTTGGCTTTTTCATGAGATGGTTGGTTTTACACTCTCATTATTATTTTTCTCTCTCTCCATGATTCCACTGTCAATTCCTAAGGTCATGCAAATAACACAAAGAAAAGACAGCCATTCTGCCGGTGTTTCCCATGATTTTCAGGACCTATCTTTCCTTCACAGTTTGCAGAAACCGTAATCACTCAATTAACCTAATGAGGTGGATCTTAAAGATTTCTGAGTGCTCAGCAGCTCAGCTCTTGAAAACCCTTGAATACCTCTGATATTTACTTCCCTATTATACCTGTGATCTGAGCGATACCCCCGACTGACGTTAGACAGTAAATAAATGTAAAGGAAGGAGAGAGGGCATCCCTGGAGATCCAGAACATCTCTCCGATGATTTCAAGGGGAAAGGAGAGAAGGTTCCCGAATGCAGTAGGAGGCAGCAGCACAGTGCCCACACAAGGACTGGGGAAGGACATCGACACCCAGGTCAGCGATCAAGGGTGAATGTTTTAGGAGTCAGAAGAAAACAAGAAGGCAGAGCTATTTTTTTTTCTCAAAAATTAGAGATTTTGCTGTGGTGACCTGCTGACCTCATTTCTTCCTCCATAGCAATAGCTAGCCTAAAGCTAGAGCGAGGACTTTGCTCCCCATAAAAAAAAAAAAAAAGAGCATGTAATGGTGCTAAATGCCTGCAAACAGCTGTGATGTATCACGTTCTCCATGTGCTGGTGGAGAGTTAAAAACAATTCTTATTGAATCTTATTATTTTCCATGTGACTTTCCAGTAATAGTACATGGCAATAATGAAAAGGTGAGGCTCTCCTGTTGTTTTATTCTCTTAGCAGAATTTATTCCAGACATAGGGTTAAAAAAGCATTAATTCTTTTTTTAAATAACATCTTTGGGAAAGACTGTAGAAAGACTTTGGAAAGGAGCACTCAGTCTTTCATCATGTAATTAGCCAAAAATACCGCAGAAAAATATCCATGAAGGAGAAGAGAGAGGTTAGGAAGAAGTGTTCTTTAGCGGGTGTGTTATTGGGTTGTTATTTTTTTCTCTTCACTTAAGGGAAGAGGATAAATTCCTTGGTTTGCTCAGCTTACAAATAAATCCCCATTAAAATGAGCAGCTGAGAAGGCACAGCTCTGAGGGACCCCCCGCAGTGTCCCGCTTCACTCCGTGCATCCCTGCAGTGCCCGTTCCCCTCCCGTTGGATGGGAGCCCTGGGGTAGGCACCACTTAGTGTGGATAAAGGTGGCAGCATCTGGCCCGTAAGGAATTTGTGAAGCTGAGAGGGTCCCTGCAATGACCCCACGGTGAGACAGACCCTGCTAGGAAGAGATTAGGATACTCTACTGCCTACAAATACAATACAAGTCCATTAAGGACAGAGAGAAATTGCCCTGCAGTTGTATTTTCTGGCCTATATCTAGTACAACCGTCACCCCTGAGACCATTGGGAATACACACAATTATTGTTCTGTAACTGCTAAAATGAACAGCAGATTGAATGAGGTGAGTTTCCTTCTTTTTCTTTGTTTTAGGTTTTTTTTATTCCCATGAGGAAAGCTACCTCTCAAGCAGTGATGCGTGGGTGCTGAGTGCTCCATGGCTGGCTGCCGCAGAGACGTGCTGAATAGGATGCTCTTCTTGTGGTCCTTTCTTATTTTTTACGCTATGTCACTCCTGGAAGCACATTGATAGGAGATGTCAGTCGGTGATCATTTACAAAAGCCGGTAAGAAGGTTGCTCATTTTGTGTCTTGGGAAAGGAGACAAGGAAGAGGAGCGGTCTCTTTTTTTTGCTTTCATGAGCAGTAAACAGGAATATCAAAACTGAAGCCCCTTTAAAGAATGGCAAGTTTCCGAAACACTAAGAACGAAATTTAAAAACACAGTGAAGCGTTGCAGCCACTGGGTTTGGAAGTGAAAAGAGTCCTTTTGGTTTAGCAGCATGCCTTCTGGGAATTAAGGTTTACAGAACAATTAGAACCTCACCAAGCTAAATAAGGATAAGAAAAGGAAAATTGCATCCTATATTCCAGTGTGCAAAGTGAGGGTTATCTGGAAAAAAAAAATAAATTGCCAGCCTTTAATCTATGGATAAGCAAAAGCAGAAGCTTTTTATCCAAGGAATTGAGATGCTTACCTTGGCTCTCCAAAACACAACACTAACAAAGAGTAGCAGTTGTTGGAATGACCATGGACACTCAGCCAGAGAACAGCAGGTTCCCTCCATGTTATTTCTATATGTATTTTCTTTTTTGTTAAAATGTTGCCCCTTATTCCTATTAAAATGTTGCCCCTTATTCCTAGTCTGAATTTGCCTTTCCAATTGTAGGATCTCATGGCATTTTCTGCTGGATTAAAGAGCTTTCAGAAATCTATTCCACATGTTGCCATCCTGAGCCCCTCGCAGCTCACCTCTGAGTGTGTGCTTTGCTAAGCCAGACAGATCAATTTTATTAGCCAGATACTATAAGGTAAATTTCTGAAAGTTCGTGTTATTTTTATAATTCTTCCTGAGGCCTTTCCACTCTCCAAAATGAGGCTTTTCAGCAGTAAATAAACTCAAAGACCTTTTACAGTGGAAAACAACTCTGGACACCATCAGTGCAGGTGGGTGCAGTGGGCGTTCTCTGATCCAAGGCTGAAGCCAGCGCAATGATTAACGTGAATGTTGTCCCTTGGTCCTCACCAACTATGTGGGTTGGAAGACACTCTCCAGCCTCTCCTGGGACCCACCCACAGGTTCACTAACCTCTCAATGAGAAATTCAAGTCAGCTTCAAGCAGTCCCCAGAGTCGCCAAAGGTATGGGACCAGGCACCTCAAGCTCCCCAGGGAGTGGAGCATTTCCAGATGATGGCCAACACTTGGGTGGACTTTGTCTTCTGCTGGTGCCACAGAGCCCACAGGTCACCTGGAAGTGGAATTTCAGCTGGGCACTTGGACTAGCTGCACAAGATACTCCCCATTTCATCACTCTCCTGCCTATTTCTGACAAAGCAGGACAAAACAAGGCTTTAGCTTTAAACCTTCCGTTTCTTCCATGTGCTTCTGCAAAAGCTATTTTTGCAAAACAGGCTTCATTTTATTTCTGTGCTTTGCTCTTGCTGCTGAACACAGGGTACTGAAATCAAGGAGAAGAGCGTGAAATGAACTTGCATCGCTTAAAAGAGCTTGATTGATATGAAATAAAGCATTTCCTGTTGAATTCACAAAGTGGAGCTAGCATTTTTAAATCAACACTCCTCTTTATGAAAACAAGTAATTATTCTTTCATTGAAGCCAGCGCCAAAGTCTGGCAAATTACTAAAGTTAGAAAAATGCAAATGTTATATTAGTCCGGAAGACAGCAGTTATGTTTCATTAACTCAGACTCCTTCTGTACATGCATAATGTATTTTCCCTGTTTATTTTTTGTGGTTAACTGGAAACGAAGGTCCACCTCAGCCTGTTGGTTCAACAGAAAGAGCATGGGTGACAAGGGGGGACACAGATCATCCCCCAGGGATGCTGCAGCCCACCCCGTGCCAGGGACTTCCAGGGGCCCTGCCTGAGGTTCCCAGGGCTTTGCCAGCCCTCCCGAGTGCTCTGTCCACTGCAGGCAAGGAGCAGTGTCAGGCAGGGGTGTCCTGGCAGGAGAGTGTCAGGTGATGCCACCCCCTTCACTGCCGCCGCTGCACTGGTAGCAGCTTGTTACTGCACGGCTGAGCTAAGTCAGGCGGGGTGGTAAAATAAAGACAGATGGCAGCTAGTTTCTCGTTCAGGACTCATGAGTCACAGCTCATTCACTGGGATCCTTGATATAAGACACGCTTCTTTCCAATTTTTCATTTAGCATGGAAGCACTTTGCTTATGAATACACCCCCGGAGCAGCCTCCTACAGTATTTTCTGCTGAGATCTCCTCCTCTGCAACAGGGAAATCAAGTGGGTTCGCTGGCAGCACAACATCCAGCTCCTCAGGGGCCACGAAGCGGACAGGCACTAGCAGCACTTAGCTAACAGGCATGTCCCCAGGGTTAATTAATGAATGATCATTAGGTGCCTTCAGCCCCCGGAGCTGAGCAGGGCACGCACACGTGTAATGGGAGTGGGGCAGCACCACTGGGCATCCCAGTCCTGAGGACCTCTGCATCCACTGGATCCTCCCAAGGTCAGCCAGCCCATCACTCCATCAAGGCAAAAATTTGGTGCATCTTTACATAGTTCAAAGTTAGGCCCTGTAGGGGAGAGCCTGGAAATAAAAAGCCCTATAGGTGACAGCTTGGAGAGCTACGTGGGAACCCCAGGCTGCAACCCTGCCCTGCTGCAGCCACTTGAAAGTAGACTTTGAAGTATTAATTCGATTTGGAAGCTGCCCATCATGCTTGATTAATTGAGCTCATTCCATAGATAGTTAATTAATCCCCTTCCTCAAAAACAATAACAAGTTTATTGCAGTCTGAGCAGTTTCCTGCTTTATCCTGGATTGGCGTGCCAGGATCTGCATCGGCACACTGAGCTCTGGGCTGTCCCCATCTTCCTTGAGTTTGTGCTTCCAAACTTTTTTCTGCCAATGGGAAACTCCGCAGCTCTCCTGAGGGCTGCCAGCTTGCTGATGGAGGACCAGAGACCCAGCACCAGCTCTTCCCTGCCTGGATCGGTTATTGCTCTTTTACAGCAAGGGAAAATAAGCTTCTCTATGGAGGCTCTGAAGCGCAATTGCCCCTGCGCAAAAGCTATTACAGACTTTATCACTAATTTAATGCAACTCCCGCCAGTTTAGCTCATAAGATCTGCAATCCAAAGTGATACTAGCTGGGAGCAATGAAATGTGGTTTCCCTGACCTCATTGGGAGTAAGGCAGCAAAACCAAAGGAGTAAATGAATTTCCCTTATGACAGCCTAGAAACATGTAAAAGCAGTTACGTTTTCCTTACGGATGCTCATTCTCTGTTTTCCCCACGGCGGAGTGGAGCAGACCCTTTCTTCCCCATCTCCCACCAGCCAGGGCTGCTGCTGCAATTAGCACAGCGAGGGCCCAATTAAAGTGTTTATCGTCAGCCTTTCTAAATGTCCATATTTCTGGGATGGCTCATGTGCCCCAAGGGACCTGTGTGAGATTGAATTAATTTGTCCAGAGAGCTCGGGGATGCTCAGTTAGGAGATGCTATATTACAAATGTGCAAAATACTTTCATTATTATTAGAGCACCTGATCCAGGGCAAGGACCGTTGCACCGGCTTCTTGGGGTGTAAAATATAGCTCTGTATTGAAATGCAATGTGTTAGAAACTGCTATCCCAAAATTGAACCTTGTCTGGACTATCCAGTCGCCCAAGCCTGGTCCTGACCCACTTGCTCGTCCATACGAGAGAGGAGCGTGATTAAGAAACAGGATGCAGTCACCTGAAATTGCCCATAAAAGGCATAATATTACATTGTATATGAAGGAATCAGCATGGCAGGGATGTAAAAGCCACATCTCCATGCCTCCATGGAGAATAAATCCACAGCAAGAGCAAAAGGCTGAGCTGTCGGGAACATTAGCAAAATAGAAGGCTTCTTGCTGTTAAGTTTCATTTAAAGAAATTTGAAATTCCCAAGAAGAGCAGCTGCAAGTCACAGAAGACCTCTTTAAATGGTACCCAGTGCTGTTTGTTATTTTACCTGTTGTTTACATGATGTTTATAGTGTGGTTTAGATTGAACAACAGCTACTGCAATCTGTTTATAAGCCTTCCCTTCAGAGCCAAACTTACTTTTGACATGATGATGATGATGCACAAATAAAGAAGCTAAAGAATGAGCTTAGTTGATCTCGTGACAGATAAAAACATGAGGGAAAAGGGCTTAATTATGAAGCATGGAATAGTTAAAAATTGAAATAGACTCATGGCCTTTCCATCTGAAAAGACAAGATGCCCCAGCAGGGAGGGATCGGCTGTAACTCACCCCGAGTTTACAAGGTGTCTTTTTATTACCCATCCCTTTTCTGGTTTGCTTTTAAGATGGGGAAATTGTGATGAACTGATGGGAAGTGATGAACTGAGAGGAGTCCCTTTCAGAAGGTAAATTCCTCCATGACCACCTTTGCACTGCTAAAATGCTGGAAAAATTACAGAAGCCCTCTTTTATGTGCTTGGTGAAAACACAGAGCAGCGAAATACAGGAAAAGACCTCAGATAAAATTTTAATTGTATTTGCAGTGAATTAAGAGCAGGTGAGGGTTGCTCCGAACTCTGTCCCCATGACATTATTTCAGAATGAAGCCATCACATGAGAATCCCTTTAGCTATTATGTATTTTGCTGGTTTTAGAAGAAAAGAGTACAAAATCAAGAAAAGTGGAAATGCGTTGCTTACAAAATTAAATACATATGGGAAACATAAAAGAACCAGCCCGATGAGCAAACTGTGTACTCTAGGATTACCCTAATTGCACAGAGACACCAGCCATACGCACCCAAAAATGAAGACCAGATTTGATCCCAGCTCTTTGGTCGGTTTGGATTTTATAGGCTATTCCAACCTTCACGAGCCACATAATTAACCGAGAAAATATAACCAACGTTTTCAAGCATATTGTTTCATTGTCACTTCATTTAGGAGGTGAAATGGTAAATTTGCTCAAATTTCCAAAATCCACTACCAATATTTGCCAAGAGAAGATGAAAGAAGTTCAGTTGCTAAGCACAGAAGCCAACATTTTACAAAAATTACTTAATTGCAAACACTTTCCTTTTGGGACCCTCTTTGGGAGACACCTTAAAGAGGATTTTTTTTCTGAATGTGTCAAGCATTTAATTTCTAAAATAACACTTTTCACCCTTGGCACTTAAAATGATGAGTCACTTGTCAAATTCTGGCCCATGCTGCAAAACGCCAGAGGAAAAAGAACTGCCTAAGAGTGTTTGCAAAAGGGAAGGAAAAAAGCAGAGGAGGTGGTCAAGATTTAAAAGAAGAACATCCTTTCTTTGGAGCCCACAGGTGCAGACAGAGATTTTGGTGATGGTGAGAGGGGCTGTGTTTCCACCCCCTCCCGCGGTCCTCTGCCCATGCTCTGCCCCTGTTATAGGCAGTGGTTCCCTGCTGACCTAAGACTATCACTTGCAAACATGTGGAAAAAGAAAATCTCATTAATTATTTTCTTTGGGATGCATCTCACGAAGCATTCCCAGAAATGCAAATTCCCTACAACATCTTTGACTCAACCTACACCTCAAGTATAATTAAAGGGGGGAAGGGAGAAAGACACTCCTGTGGGTTTCACATCCTTAAGCTGGACACAGAAACTTCTGTCGTTGCCTCTACCCTTAGACACTGAAACAAGACTTTAAGACACAGTGAATAACACATAGGCGCTTTACTGGTCCATGGTCTCATTACAGAACATCTCACACCACCGGTTGGTCCACTGAGCGGCCTGAGATGGCCCAAGAAACACTCACTGTGGGCCTGTGAGGATCGGAATGAGGTCCATGGACATGAGAAGAGCAAGGTGGCCCATCTGCATGGTTTCCACACTAGAGGACACCAGTAGCAAGTTGACTTGTAAAAATTTTAGCACATAAATGTGCATCATACTGAGGCATTCAATTCAAGAGGAGGAGGTTTTGTCAGACTTCCTTCTTATGTGAAATATTTCTAACTTCAGAGTATAACTGGGGGTGCCAGTGACACAGCCTATGACACCCAATATCAAGTCCTGCCATTTTAGAAACTGCAGTTTTAGATATTTCAGATGTTGCCGTGAGGCTTTCCCACTGAAAGAAATACAAGTAATCCTTTAGACCTGATTCAAGAGATTTTAATTTTTAATTTTTTTTTTGAGATGGCTTTAATGAATAACACAACTGCCCCTACAAAAAACCTGAATCAATCATTGTAATTGATCACTGTATATTGAAACTTTTATCTTCATGCTTTCCTTCATATTATTTTTTTCCAAAAATAAGCATAGAATAAGTAAATAAATACATTTTGTTAAAGCATAAGTGATCTCTCAAGAAGCCTGAAGCTTTAGTAAAATAGACTCATTGTTCCAGAATGGACAGAACATCATATTAATACAAAATAATAGCCTAGGATATATTTTGTTCATTGTATAAAAGAGAGAAAGTTTTGAGCTGGAAAATCAGTAAGCAGCAGGATGGAGATCACCCCCCAGATTGCTGAAAAAAAGGCCATCAAGGCTATCCTTGGCAGTTGGAGGTTCTCAAATTGCTTGTTTGGAAGTAGCAGAGTGGCCTCATGATTCTGTCACAGTCACCACTGCCATGAGCTGAATATATTCCCTTTAGGGGAAAAATATAACAGAGAAGGCCAAGACTTAGTTGAGGCATTCAAAGGACCAAATCCATTGACGTTTGAACCCAACAGAGAATTGCAGAGGTCATTGCTGGGCTTTCAGTGTGGCCTACGCCATGGCAAGACCAGGGTTTGCTGCACTGCAGGGAGACCCACACGGGCACCTGCTATTTCCAGACCTGCTCATGATTTTCCACTTAAAAATGGTTTCTCTGGAAAAATAATCCTTTTTTTTTTTTTTTTCTTCCTTAATGGGAAAATGTCAATTGTGATTTTAAAAATGCAGTTGTTTTATTGCATGGGAAATTTTGAAATCAGTATGTTTGCCTCAATTTAAAGCACTGTCTCTCAGCTTTCAGTTTAAACAACTTCAAGTTGAAATATCAGTCATAAAAATGACTTCCTGATATGTTTCAAGAGGTTTTTTTTAACTATAAAAAATATTGTCAAAGCAAACCGACTATTCCAAAACCATTTTGACATATAGCTTCAAATTGCAGCAAAGCAGTAGAGTAAAAATTTACAGTGTTATTTTTAATGAAATTTAATGTATTTTTAAAATGTTTGAAACGTATTGCATACAGTGGGGCTTTTGCTAAGAAGAGAAGCGAATGGAGAGTTTTTTCACTTCAGGTTTTGAGGTGCTTGCCTTGGTTTTGCTCAGGAATGGTGGGCTTATATCTAGGTGCCTCCAGCATGTCCTGGGTAGACCACATTCCTAAGTGACCTCAGGGGATGCATTTAGAGACTGACTTATTTAAAAAAACCCACAACAAACCACACACAAAAACCCAGCAGCCACTGTTTTAAGGACTTTTTTCCCATTACCTATTTTTGGGGGTAATAGTAGTCTCTCTGTATCTCTCTTAGTTACCCATATCCTTTGGAAATCTCTTCACCATCCTGTTCCCCTGGTTAAAATGGTGATAAGCTATTTCCAGTAATTTGTGCTGGGAGAGGCGGGGATGGGTCTTTAAGGGTCAGGTTCATTTCCATGAAACCCCTGCCAAGCCCACTGCAGGAGTGCATGGCTGGCCCCAGGATATCAACCACAGGACTGCCCCAGCCTCTGGCTTCTCCTTTAAGCTAGTTTTTATATATATATATATATGTATATATTGATATATACATATATATATAAAAAGTAATTTTGATTAGCAAGAACTTCCCGTTTGGTCTACATTTCCTGGGGGTCTTTTATAAAAGGAATGAGGCAAAAATTATTTCAGCCAGGATTTTGCAGTAAGAGTGGCTTTGCTCCAGATTTTGTACTTTATGAATCCTGTCTTGGAGCAGGAGCTGGTGCTATAAAGACACAGTTGTGCATGTAGAAACCTCAGCAGATAATCCCAGTCAGGAGACACTCATTAAATCATGTTTAGTATCATTGGTTCTATAGATAATTAATAAAGCAATCATCTGGAAGAACCCATACAAGGTATGGATGGTATAATATAAAAAACTCTTCCACATGACTGACTGAGTACGGGTTTCAGCCCTAGAAAGGTATGAGAAAGCCATAAATGCCTCTTATTTATGCAGAAAGCAGACAGCCAACCTTCAATAAAGAAAAAACTCAACTGACTCATGAGGGCCCCAATATGCTGCAGTCTAGACCCAAGAGAAACCCCTCTGAAGGGGCACCAGTGTCTTTGGTGCTCACGGCACATGTCCACTGAGACCAGCCTCCCATCTTGACTGGGCTACAGCGGAAACGTCCACAAATGAGGCGGCACAGAGGCAGCAGCATCCATCAACAGCCAATTCATTATACTAAGTCCAGAGAGGATAATGAAACCCGCTGAAATATGGGACTAAAGGCCAAGGTTGGGTTTCCCTGGAAACCATAGCATTGTATTTGCTAACTTTTGTTATACGCAAATGTTGCCCACGGTATTTTGGCATTGCTGGTCTGCCAAGGGAAATATCAGGATCTGCACTGGCGTTTCCCCCCTCCTCCCTTCCAGTCTCATGTTAAGACTACTGTAGCTTCAGTAATTTTTTACTAAAAGGATAATAAAGGTGTTTTTTTTAATCTTTGCCAAAGTTTCCCTTTTATCTTAATAAAGACACTGTTATATATTCTCATAAATATCTTGGCCCAGATAATATCTGCTTGGCTCTTGCTGATCGCTAGGAGAAAATAAGTGACCTCAGTGGGGCTGTGATTGATAACGTTGGTATTTATCAAGAGAAACTCCTACGAGTCTTATTTTCATTTTTACTGCGGCCCAGCTGGGGTATAAATCAAATAGATATCAGGACCGTTCATCCATCGTGATGGATCTTAGTGCTGCTGTCATCACAGGGAAGGACATCCGCACAGGGAGATTTGTGTGGATCTGTCTACTTTTGCTCTGCCGACAAGCGAGTTTTGTCATCCCTGATGGAAATGTTAGCATGCAGTGGGGATATCTGGAAAAAAGGGGTTTTGCTCACAGTAATAAATTACTTAGCCAGACTATTCATATTGTCTAGTCATAATTTTCAGTCTTTTATCTTCGTGTCTTTAAATGGCAAGGGAATTTCAGGGCTTTTTTACACACGATTCTTTAAACAAGACAAACTATTTTTAGCGACTGAGCTTTACAAGAGGTAGCAGAGTGAAAACGAGCTGAGCTTCCCAGCACAGCCTCGGCAGCATTTTTAATGTTCAGCAACACTTATTCTTCCTCATGAGGACACACAGCCCCCCAAAGTGGCACCAGCCAGCCAGGTGTACAGGAGATGCATCTGCAACCTCTGTTCTATCAAACCCGCCGTGTGCACTGCCTCATCTCCCTTAGGTGGAAAGTAAAGGTGATTTTTACTATATTGTGTAGATAAAGAATTGCCTTGGGCTCAGGGATGTGCTCTAACAACAAGCAGCTCCAGCCCCATGTGCACTGGGTGTCGTGGCCGCCTGCTAAAGAATGGAAAATGAAGATAGAACTATGTAAACATTAAGTAACGGATTAAAATATTGTCATGTTTTATGAGAATGTACCTAAATATCTTCCAGAAGTTCTCCTGAGCTGCTTTATTTAACATGTTTTGTCTGCTAGCTCTCCCCCTTGACCACAAAGGCAGCTGTAAAACCAGCCACAAACAGGCTGGCTGTGCGGTGAATGACTTCTCTGCTAGCACTCAGAAATGCAGAAAATATTAAACATTCATTATCAATGCCTGTTCCTTCTTAATGGGAAGGAAATTCCCTGTTTCTCCTTATGCCACATCTCTTCATGCCATAGTAAGGACACTGCCCTGCTATGAGATGCACCAGCCCCTTAACAGCCCACTGCGGCATGCAAAAGTTTAGCAACATTAAGGTGCAACCCCATGGCAGGCAAGTTGTTTCTGTGTCTATTTGGTTTTATTTTCAAGCTTTTTTCCCCCTCTTTTTTAGTGTGGGAAAAATGGGGCTGTTTCCATGCCCATAGCTCCCACTAGCACCCTGTCAGCCAGCCTCGCTCCATGGGGCGCAGATAATCCCTCCACGCAGACTCACCCTGCAGAGATGAGCTTATTTTTGAAAACAAAGGAGAAAAAATAAGTTTTTTTGCAGTTTCCCACACTGTTTGTATTTTCTTTGTCCCATCATGTTCTCATTTTGCCTTCCAGCAAGTCCCACCGGCCACAGCAGCCCATTGCCAGTTCTCAGTCTGGTTTTGCTCTGCAGGAATCACCAGGGAGCTCAGCAACACGTGTCCTGGGAGACTTTCTGGTCCTCATTTTTAGGTTTGGATTGCAAGCAGTTTTCTGGAAGCCTGAATCTGATCTCTCTGGGCTTTGGGCTCTAACCCTATATGCTCGTCACTCCTGCATGCATGGGTAGCTCCTCTAAGCCAGTGGTGTAAAACTGGTTGGAGGGAAGTTGGTGGCTGTGCTGCAGCTCCAAAGAGAATTTTCTGGGACACTCTCACCACCCAGAATCCTTCCAGCTCCTCTAGGATGGGGAAAATCATTTCAGCTCTGCTCCAGGACTTGGGCAGGGTGGTGAGGATGCAGTTTAGAGTCCTCCTCTCCAGTCCCAAGGGTAAGGGAGCAAGAGGTGTAAAATAACCACATGGGGCCATAATGTCCCAAATTTTGGCACTGGAGAGCTTCTAGCTCCTGTATACACACACACACTCCTTGCCCCACCAGGGCTGCTGGGGCATCTCAGCCTGAGGAGGCTTGGTCTCCCCCAGCCAAGCAGTGACTCGGGGTGCCAGATTTTACCAGGGAAAACTGGAAAACTGCCAATGGAAAGGGAAGCACCCAGGCTGGCACGGAGAGGGATGCGTGGCAGAGGAGTTCTACCATGCAGAATTCCACGTGGATCAGGTGCCTCTGCAGTTGTGATCCCCACCCTTTGGGGGACACAATAAAATCCTTACAAAGAGCAGGGGGTGCTGCTGGCTCAGGAGGGATGGGTTCTCCCTCCGAGGCCAGGGCATGGGCTCACCAGTTTCTGTAGGCACGGATGGAGGCAGGGGGGGGGCCCTGCGAGACAGCATCTGCCTTTAATTGCCTGGTTCCCTTTCTTATCTCTCTGCCTGTTTTCTCTTTCATGCTTCCCTGTTGTCTCGTCCCACCGTTCATCTTCCTCCCTCACTCCTCGCATCTCCCTAGGCTTGCATCCCCTCTTCCTTTCATCGCCATTTCAAATGCCCCAAAGGGTTTGGCTTTTATTTCACTGTGCCTCTTGCTTTCCTGAATGCCGTCCCCTGGGAGTAACACCGGGGTCTCCTCTTTCATTCACTTCTGAGCTGAGTTAAAAGAAATGGGACATTAAACCCGCACAAAGCCACTAACACCCGGATTTCTTTTTGATCTTGACATCCGTAAGTCATAATAGAGCCAGAATCAAAACAGTCCAGAAATTTGGCACAGTGAGGACTTGGAAGGAGCAGTTGAAAGGAAGATTTCCAGGATTAATTTTTTTTTTCAAATGAAGGTTTTGGAGAAATTTTGCTTTGAAACAATGTCTTGCATACAAAGACATTCTACCCTGTCAAATGATTTCCAGTTTCTTGTGGCAAGAAGGCTGTGTACTGGAAAAGAAAAAGGGTAAAGGAAATGCTGAGCCTTATTTACCATCACTGCATTCATGTAAATATGCACAAAACCAAACCACCTTTTCACTCTGCATACAGCCCACATTTCTGCGGTCCCTACTCCGGGTCCCCCTTGGTTTAACCCAGCAAGACGGTGGGAGACCGTGGGTCCCATTCCCCTTCCAAGAACAGGGAATTTTATTTTGGTTTTAATGCATCTAACAAGAGGTTCTTGGCACGGGTGGCCCGCATGGCTTTCATTCCTGTGGTCTATGAACATATACACTCACCGAGCTGTTTACGCTCTCTGTCCAGAGATATTTTTCTGATTAACCACCAGCAGTTACTGGGATTTATGTTTGCCCACATGCACAGCTGGGAAGAGCAAACAGCAAACACTGGAGGGAGGCGGACGGGCACCCTCTGTGTCTTGGCTGTAGGATGCACAATTCGAGGTGAAGTGGCTCCTTGCTGCCACTTGCACTGTCTTCAATGGCTGAGGACATGACGAAGATCTTTTTAGTTCTGTTTCACCACAGGTTTATTGGTCCCATAAATTCCTGGAAGAGGGTACATTTATATCCATCTGGATAATGCACCTATCTGATTCAAAACAGTAATTACTGGGTATTTTCCTCAGCACAATCAAGTATTTATCAGGAGTGGGTGCTTCTGCACTGAAAATTAGATATTAAAGGGCATTGCATTTACAAAAATCAGCATGCATTAAATAACTTTTACTTCGAGCCTAAATATATGCTGTTACATCTGCCTCCAAAGTGTGTATATTTAAGTGTGCGCACACATCACCTTAATTAGAGATACCAGTAGGAGACACGAGGCTATGTGGTAGAGTCCCCAGCAACCATTAACATTTCATTTTCATTTAAAGCACATCACTTTGTAATAAGAAAATTAGATAATGATCAAAAGTCCAGCTCTTCTTTCAATAAAACCTCGCTTGTTTTAATTTCAACACCTGCCACCCTCTTGGCGGAGCTGACCTTAGGGGAAGGGCTGGGTGCATCCCCCAAACCTCATGTTCCATCGTCATCCACCTCCCTGTTTTTGGGACATTTGTGGGAACCTGCACTCCCACAAAGCCAGAAATCGCTATCACATAATAACTACTATATTTTTATATTAAAATATTTATATCAGCTATTAGGCACTCACCAGACTCCAGCACTAATTTGCATACCAATGTCTTCATCACGTCTCTCCTACCCTTTGCCCCTGTGCCAACACTCATTGGGGCGAAAGCAGCAGCTCTGACCTCTGCTGCAATTCACAGTTGAGTCATTTCTTGCTCTTCCTTCATTTAACGCAAAGCCTTGTCAGCAGGAGCAGAATAATAAATAGTTTGAGTTCTGGGTCCGTGTGCCCACGACATGAGCCGTCAGTCCTGCAGTCCGAGCAGAGCTCACCATGGTCACTTGCTCTAAAATCTCTCTGCATGAACCAGATCAATATTATCAGTCACTTTCTTACTCTCCTGTTTTACCTAAATCACCAAGCTATCTTTTTCAATACTCAAGGTCCCTGACCAGAAAAAACACTCCTGTAGTTGCAACTGATTTATTCATTCAGGGGAGGTGCGATACCCAGTGAGAGCAAAAAGAAAAAGCAGGCTCTGACTAGTTATATCTCATTACTTGTAACTAATTCGATGCTTTTCCAGCTGTAACAACTACCTCCAAATTATTGTCTGGTTGCAATGCATTTTCCAAAACTTTAATCTTGTACGCAGCTCCCCGCACTGCCAGAGACTTTGCAGAGCTTGGGTGCTTGGGCAGAGTTCGACCTGCAGTAAGGATTAAATATAGAAAAACAATAATGAACCTAGTCCTTCCCACTGACACCAACATACGTTTTCCTGTGTGAGTGATTAATAAATACAGGATACATTTGCCTTTGATGTGTCCCGTTTTACACGTCTGGGCACCTCGGGATGGAAGCTGTTGTCTCTGCTGCTGGATGATATGCAGCCTTTTGTCCCATTTGCCGTGTTTTCATTGATGAAAGACCAAAGCGTGCAGAAATCAACGGCCTCATGCATAATACAGAGAACAGCGATTAACTCTTCGCTGCGATCCTCTGTCTCCCACCGCCGCGATGCTGACTGACTACAAATGGCTTTCTGCCGGGGCCGAACTCTGCCAATTCTCATCATCGATCAGGCATCCTACACCCGTTCAGCTTTCAAAGCTGCTCAAGGTGTCTCTTGCTGTTTTCCCCCTCGCTTGGCTGACAGACACGCATGGAAGTAACTACGTGTCCGATCGCATTACATTCTCCAACCACGCCGCTTATTATTCTAGCTGGGTTTGCAAATCTGATCTGTGGTGCGTGGGTCTGGAAGTTCAATCTTGTAAAATTTGATTTTATGAGACCAAGCCTCATCTCAGTTTATTCCCCATCGTCGAGAGACACAGCTCAAGGAGGTAGGGAATTCGTCAGGGTCACCACACTCTCCAAACTTCTTCAGAGCATCCTTGTGGTTGTCCCAGCCTCTCACTGCCAGCCTCCTTGTTCCCACACCATCCTCCTACCACTGATCTTGGCAATGCTGGAGTTGGGTTCACCATGGTGCAGGAGGGTAGGGTGTCCCCGTGGGAGCTGTCTTTGAGTGGGCAATGCCCACAGTCTCTGTGAACAAAGCTCTCCCTAAATCGTCCCTGCAGTGGTTGATCGAGGAGCAATAAAAATAATTGCCTCCGTGAATCTATCTTCTATCATGCGCTAGACAGAAGAAGGGATGACGGTTTAGGTGTGTTGCTTGTATTGCTGATAGTTAAATGGGAGAAAATGTTAATAATAATAAAGGCAGTAATGACCAGTAGCAGCATCCTTTGGCATGAGAATTTCTCAGAGCCAGATAAAGCCTTTATCGAACTGGACCAAATGGCCCCAGTAAGAGGAGGGGTTTGCAGCACTCTTTGAGAAGACTTTCACAGAGGAAATGGATCTGGGAACCAAATTCTTCTCTTTGATGTCTCATGATGAAGTTTGGTAGCTAATGACTGAGCTACTTGAGATTGGTGGTGGGACTACATCCCCAAGTTCCTGCTCTGGTGGGCTGAACATTTAATGTCCATAGGCATGTAACCATCAGCCCAGTACTCATAGAGTCCTGTCCAAGCACAGCTACTTCACAGCTTGTTAAAGATACGATCTTCACCAGGCTCCGGAGGAAAAATTGAGAATCTCTAGTGCTTTTAAAAAAACTCACATGTCAGTTTGTTCAGTGAAAGGATGCAGGGATGGTGAGCAGGAAGGCGATGGGGCCCCTCGCTCTAGATTAGACCCAGATGGCTTGCAGAGGTGAGGGAATAGCCTTTGCCTTCTTAATGATGAATGCACAAACCCCTTCTGCAGCTATCTGAACCGTCGTGTTGTGAAATGTATGGTGATTGATTAGGAGAGTATTAACCTTGTCATTTGTAATAGGTCATCTGGTGATTTTATCACGTTTTAATCCATATTTTTTTCATACCAAGTTCCTTCCTAAGGAAAGCGTGTAGATGGGAGAGCTGAGGATGGATGGGGGTTGGTGTTCAGAGTTTGATGATAATTTTTTTAATGCTTGCCTTTTCTGATACCATTTTTTTTTTGGTAGCTCTGATGATGGGGCAAGATCACCATTTTCCAAGATTTATGTGACCAAATTAGTGATGCATATTTACTGATGACTGTGAATTCCCTGTGTCCTTGAGGTGCTGCAGGTTTAAGGGAGCAGACCATAAGCAATAGGTTTTTAGGCTCTTGCTCTACCCAAAGCCATGAAGTCACGAGTTTGCTGTGCCTATCTGAGGGTAAAATCAACTGTAGATTTATTTTGTGGTCTGTGAGTACAGTAATCATTTCTGTTTTATTCATTGTCTTATTTAAAGTGGGTGATGAGCTGTGAATACCCAAGTTAGACAGTAACTTAATTCAGTAAAAAACATTTTTTCTTTGGAACAGATTTGTGAGCCCAATCTTACAGGCACCTGGTGAGACTTTTGAAAGCACCAAACACCAAATTTCCCATTAGTAGATCTTCAGGAAAATCTGCCCTTCTTTCTTACATCTTCACTGGAAACATTCCAGGCCATCTCTGTTTCCCACTTCTATTTTCCATCTCTGTGCTGGGATTTGATTGTTTTATCAGACCTGAGGCTGAGCGGTTTTCATATGGCTATACACCCTGATATGATGCTCAGGTTGAAGGAAGGATGTTGTTTAGGTTATTTATATCCTTTTTTACCTTGATTGTGTTGTCTGGAAGGGATGACTGTGGTCTCAGGCCCATTTTTGGTCCAGGAAGCAATGTCTTGGCTGGAACAAGACCTAAAATGGGCTAAAACAGGGATAATTTAATGGGTTGGCAACTGTGGCTGCAGAGTCAGACTGCGCTAATGGACAAGGCTTGCTCTGCTTGGCTGGAATGAGGAGTGCAGCGAGAAGAGGGTGAATTGGGGCAACCATCAAGTCCCAGCTACATTTCTGTGTCCCTTAGTGATGTCCTTAAGTACAGGTTAGTAGGGTTCTTAGATGGAATGACCACTCCAGTAAAGTGCTTAGAAAGGGGCCAAGCACAATGCTTGGGTTTTGATGAAAGTAGATTAAAACCATGAAGAAGTTCTGTCTTTAAGAGAAAAATGAAAAAGAGGGAGTATTCCAGCCCTGGGAAAAGAGAGGGGTCGCACCCTGAGCTGGATGTCTGCAGGCACATCAGGCGGTCAGAGGTGCAATCTTGCGCTCACAGGGTCATTGCTATTATCTGCTGCGTGTCTTTCCATCTGCATTACAAAGTGAAATGAGATGAAATTTTCCCAGAAGGTTACATCTGTAATTACTGGTATCTGCACGCCTGTGCCAATGGGGACATTCCCGTTATAGTCTAGCATCCCGTGCAAGAGGAGAACTGGACACTATTGCCCTCGGATGGCGCTTTCTGGGCACTGATCTCAAAGGACGGTGCAATTTTTTAATGCCTTTAGCATCAGACAGAAAAGCAGGGCACGTCTGTTCCATGCTGACACCTTGGAAAGTTGAGACAATTTTAGATTAAACAAATTTCTCAAGGCCAGTGAGGAAATTTGTGGGAATGATGATGCACTGAGATGCATTTAGATGCCACATGTCTCAGGAGTGAACTTTCTTGGATTTATGGCATCCACTCCCTAGAGCAGAGCTCCGTGCACCGAATTGCTTGCTGTACAATAACTGTAGCCTCTCTCCATTCTGTGGAGCAGCTAAATTTACCTTTGGGGGGAAAGCCAACACAAGCCTCTTGTCCCAGATGGAATTATCTTGGGTAACTACATTTAACCCACGCTTTCCCTTTGTTTCAGTTCAAACACCACTGAGAAAAATATGTGTGTATAAATGGGAGGTATTTACATAGTGTTTATTTTTAGATTTAACTTAATAGAGAAACAGGAACAAAAAAAACCAAACAAAAAACAAGGGGAAGGGTGCAAACGTATTTCTAAGACATGCCTGAAATGGCTGCACCTCTTAATAAGATTCAGTGAGATCAATACATTTATACAATATTCTCTGGCCTTGCCAGAACAAATATTCAGAGAGGAAAGTGGGGCAAGGACGGCTGCGGGCTTTTCTTGTCTTCAGATCATTGCTGCAGAATTAGCAGAAATTTCCATTCTGAAAAAAAAAATCAAGCTTAGGCTTTCAGTTGATGAAGACCCACCACATTCAGGAATTTCACATCCTTGTCAGGATAATAAACTTGCAATTCCCTCTCTGTGATACAACATTTGCTCTTTCTAAGGGATTATTCTCATTTTCCTGGGTTTGATTTCAGTGAGATCAGGATCAGGCACCTTTGACTTGAATCATCGCTACAGTGGTGGCTCAGGGTCTGGTGTGGGCTGGGAAGGTTAAACACCAGAAAGGGTGGGTGTTCCCCAAAAATGTCCAGGAGAATTCCAGTGTCAAAGCCATCCTGCCACTGCTACAGCAACTGAAAGAAGAATTCAAACCAGAAAGCAACACTCTTCTTGGATTCTTAGCAATGTTCTTTGTTGAGCATATACACTTGGAAAATTCCTTCCAAAATATTTACTTTCAAATATTTTTAACTACGCTATAGTGTTTTATAAAAAAAGCTAAATTTATCCCTTCGTGGCTGTTTTGCAGTACAGACTGACTCAGAGTTTGCTAGTACAAGCTGAGTCTGCACTGCTGCTGGGTTGTGGTTTATGAAGACTTAGCTCTTACCTGATCTGTTGCTCCTACTGAAGATGGAGGCATTATTAGCTACTGCCGCAAATGTTTTTTTTCAAATACATTTCATTAAAATAATTTTAGACACTATAAATAAGGTAATTTACATGAAATTTTATTAAGAAACCACCATTTTTGGAGTCTGGTAGAACACAGGACCGGAGGGTGTTGCTGATGTTGCACATTTGTTATTATTGTTGGTACTTACAGGCTGGATTGTGAAAAACAGATTTTTAACTGGGATAATAGAGGCTCAGCCCCAGACAGAGCAATGCCTCTGCCTTTCCCAGGAGCCTGCTGCTGCGCCACCTCCCAAGCCCCTTGCTCAGTGCTTCTGACCTAGTAGAAATAATTGCTCTCACAAGAGAATACAGCCGCTTACAAAGCATGCTGGAAAGTTTAGGACTGGAAATGCTGGGAAAAAATACATCGTTTACTCTGCTACCCGCTTTAATGTGGAGATATGATAATTTGACCAATCACATTCATTTTGGCAACAGATGTATTTTGTCAAGCTAAAAGAAATAGTCATAAAAATATACCTGTTTTTTGCTATCGGCCAAACATAACCTCAACACTAGAGGAGATTAAAAACCAGAGAGCAGTAAAAGCAAGGTCCAAAAAGCATGAGTTCTCTGCTAGTGGTACGAGTGATCAGCTTTGTTGGAAGTCATTTGAAATGGAGTTTGTTTGATCACACAGTCTCTGTGCACTTGTTAGGGCATTATTTGCACCTCTCTGCCCATACTGTCATGCTGTGAGAGGCCATGACCCGCACCTGATTCAGTCTCCTGGCAGAAAATGAGTGAAACTTCATTTTTTCTTGAGTTGGAGCCTATGCCTGTAAGCAATCAAAAGAGAAAACCCAATCCAGGCACTCCTGTCCAAAACTAAGATTTGAATCTCAACCCATCTACAGTCTGTGGCTTCAGTTCCTTCACATTTGCTGTAACAAAAACTGTTCAAAAAAAAAAGAACAAATAAACTTGTTAAGAGAGATGTCTGGGGTCACTGCACGAGCTGTCACACCTAGTCAGCTCCAACATGTTACAGCAAAGCGTATTCATGGTCCAGCATGGATCAGTCCAAAGACTGGGACAAGGTACTTTGCCAGGAGCGATGCATCCTTCCAGTTTTTCTTGTACCTAAATCCAGACTAAGTTCAGCAGAACTTAAAAAAACACAGCTAACAAAGGAAGAAAAGGATACAGGAAATATCTAAAGTAGAAATCTAGTTTTTAAAAAGGATATAACATAGAGAAATCAGTATATTGACCACCACCATTACAGACTGTTGTCTGGCCAAGGGCTAAGCTGGCATCAGGTTAGCATGGTAAGACCATGCAGGGGCTAATGCCCACAGAGGTGTCATGGCTTTTATGCCACCATCCCTTTTTCATTTCATCCTTTCTCATCTGGAACTGGCCTTTTTCACAGTGGGGCTCAGACAGAGGCAGACGGCTCCCCCATGGCGACCCAGCAGTCCCCGCGGTGGTGGGAGAGAAAGCAGCATGACGGCATCAACCTACGATGACGAGAACAACGTCCAGGGAGATGGCAGTGGAAAGCAGAGCAGAAACCCATGATTTCTCTAGTGCTCTCACATCAATTACTTTTTACTCAACTTCATGAAGCCATTGCATTTTTTCCCTTTATTTTCTCATCTTGATTAGCCCATATCCCACCACTGCTCCTGTCTCCAGTTGCCATCTGTGAGCAATCTACATTCCCAGCCTCATCATTAATTTGTGTCATTTCTTGAAAACAGCGCAATTGTATACTCATGATAAGTATTTCGCTCTGATTCAGGAGAGCTTAAAATGCCTCCATGTGTGTCTGTCTGCAACAGCGCACACGGCCAAGTGCCACCAGACCACAGCCCTGGCTTCTTTTTATGGCTTGTATGAAAAAACCTCTGCCTCACTCTCCCTATGAGCCACAGGCCTTTTGGAAGCACCCAAGCTATGCCCAATTTTTCACTGTTCTCCCCCATATGGTACTACTTGTTCATGAAGAAAAGATGCCAATGACATTTTTTTACAGAACAACAACAACAACAAAAAAAGAAATAATTTTCTTTGGGAAGTTCTCATTTTGGAAAGAAAACAATGCTTTCGAAACTTTTATTTTAAAGACTTTCATTGCTCATGTAAGTCTGAAAATATTTGGCTTCATTTCAAATGCAATGAAAACAGTTTTTGAAACATCCAGATTTACAGTAAAGCAGACATTCCAGCCTTCAGACAGCTCTGGATCCAGAAGGTCCTTAGAAACACTTGGGACAATCCACTCCAGAGACACTAAGCCACTGTTTTACCATTTCAGTGGCAAAATAAGGACATTTTTTGGACATCTCTTTGCCCCCAGACCATGGGGTTTGCTATATGTGTGCAAACAATTGATCCATCAAATACAAACCCCCCTCTATAGCAGGATCTTGGACCCCAATGCCCCTGTGCGCCTGGAAAATAAATGCAAGGTAAAGTCTCTCCTCAGCATATAACTTGAAGAATCAAATATTAGACTGGTTTTACTGAAGGGTCATTTCTGTAGTGGGATTTCAGTCTCTGCATACACAATGGGACATGGGACAATGTCTAAGGAAGAAGAGCTCATTCAAAGAGCACTCAATATTCACTTGCTGTGATAGGTACCACCAGCTTCTGTTCCTCCTGCTTAAGAAATTCACGTAAAATAGAGACAAAGGGCTGCACTGCTGCCTTTGACACACATCCATATGTGCCACATGCCGCTCGCGTTAACGTAATTAAGTTAATTTGACAAACTGCATCAAGCAACAGGCACAGTTGTCTCAGAGCCTATTCACTCTGTACGGTGACTACTCCCCAAACCATCAACATGACAGAAGAACTGTGTCTAATTAACACTTTCTTAATACCTCAACAAATAACAAACCTGCTGTTGGGAAAAATAGTTTCACACTTCCTTATCAAATTAGGGCAAAATCACTCCTAATGAGCTAAAATCAATTAGTGCGACACCAAAATGAATGTATTTATGCTGTCAGCGAGAGCTATTTGCATAACAGTTTGCAAGGGCAGGGAAGATGCTATAGCTTCTCAGTGCTGCTAATGAGGAGCTGCTGCGGGAAGGTGCTACCAGAGAGAAAATAGTTTTATGCAACCTCCATACAGCACCGGCTGGCACCCAGGGCCAGAAGCATCACAGGGGATTGGGCAGGATTTTGTGCTTCTAAATCCCAAAAATCGCACGTAAATGGGGTCCAGGGGTGTGTCCTCCCAGGGATGTCCCTGCTGCTCCTCTCTGTCGTCACAGCATGCACCGCCAGCGCCAGTGACCGGGATGGGCTTTCTGGCACCACCAGCATCTTCCCCACGTGCTGACAGGGGACCAGGTTCTTCCCTCATTCATCCAGAGAGGTAAATGCCTCTTCAGTGCCTCTTCTGCCCACACAGGGAAAAATAAACAGCTGAAAATGGTACATAACAAGACAAAAATGCCTTTATGAAAATCATCCTTAGTTTTCTGTTGTTGTTAATCAAATTAGAGGACTGGTTCATGAACAAATGGAACGGAGATAGAGAGCAATTGATTTTAATCATATTTATTTTTTTATAGCTACTTAAATCATCTCGTTGCAGTTCCGGCATATACAAATGTATTCTTGACCTTGGAGTTAATTGTTTCTAAGCTGTGCCTGTGACTAATGCATATGTGCTCATGTGTCTCTTTCTATCTCAGTGCCATTATAGTCATGCATGTAGAAATATATATCTAAGAGGAAGAATGACACAATATGAGCTGAAATAACTGCATGTAAGCTAGTACAGCTGAAATCTTTGATTGTAGCAAATTATGTCACCTTTTTCTGAATTTAGGCTATCATCCAGACAATAGGTGGATGTTGAATGACATCCTGCAGAATCACAGAATCATCGAGGTTGGAAAAGACCTTGAAGATCCTCCAGTCCAACCATTAACCTCACACTGACTGTTCTCAACTCCACCAGATCCCTCAGCGCTATCCCCATGAGAAGAAAGGATGAACGAGTGGAACACAGGCCCACAGACATAAATGCAAAGAAAGAAAAGGCAGGAAGGGACCAGGAGGAGAGTAGGAGTGAGTGTGTTTTAGGAAAGGAAGCTGAAAGGTGATGGCATGCCTGGCTGGCCAGAGCAGGGGTAGGGAAGGGACATGGTGCGTGAAGCCATCAGAGCACAGCACCAGGGCATGGTGCTGCTTCCCCTTGCAAAGACTTTACGAGGACGGAGTTGCCCTAAGTCCTTCTGGTCTTCTGCTGAAAGACTTGGGGGAAGGATACAGTGGGAGTTAGATCAGGACAGATCTGGTCAGGTCCCTGCAAGAATGGGCATAGGGGAGGTCTGATGCAACATACCATGGGCAAGGAAGAACCAGGTTCATCTGGAATTGCTCTTAGTATACACATGTACATGTTAACGGCTATGAGATCTACTTATTTTTCAACATATTTTCTTCTTTAACATAGAAATGGTCAAATCTATAGCTTGAGAAAATTTAGTGAATACAAGGCAGGATGTTTTCCTCATAAAATAAAAACAAATTTTCAAACACATGGGCAGGGTGATGCTCTGTGATGATCCTGAACTTTTCATATTCTCAATATTTTCCTAGGACAAATATTGTTATGCATGCAAACCCATTAGATACTATATTTCCCACACTTATAGAATCACTTTGCATCGCTGGTTTCATTTTACTCGGTCTGTTAAAAAGGTGTGTGCACTGGGGAGTATTTTAATCTCAAAAAACTGAACCGAACAATCCCCATTTATTTAATGTCCTTGGAAAACACCTGTATCAAACATGAACAGTAAGCCAAGTTCCTTAGCAGGGGACACATCCACATGGGCAGCTTTGGAAAAACACTGGGATTCTTGCTGAACCCACACCCAAAAAAGAGTATTAACCGGGTCAGGGTAAAGCCTCTGGCTGCTGTTGGGTGCTGGTGGGTCCTGCCCATCGCCCCCAGGCTGGGAGGGGATCGGGAATAACTCAGTGTCAGCCAGAGTCCTCCTGCTTTGGTTGTGGCCAATGCAGACACAGGAATTCCTGTCCTCACAACTGTGCAAAACTATGCCCAAAGTACACATGGGTCACCCGGCTGATTAACTGCTGATTAATTGACATGGGGTTGCAGCATTGTTACTGAGTCGTGGTTGCAGCATCCCCAAAAACCACACGGGAGGTCATAACAGAGACATTTTCCCAGGAAATCCTTCTTGACCCCCTCACATCTTTTAGGAATATACTTTTTACTCCATTTTTTGTACTTTTCTCAGCAAACAGAGCAAAGACTTCATTTTACCCACCGTGGGGTTTCCATGAGTGTGGCTGCTGCCGCGGGGTCTGCCCAGGACCACCTAAGCCCCAGGCATTCCTGGCGTGCTGGGACTGCAGCCTGTAAGCTTAACATAGCTTCACGCATTCCCCGGCATCATACATCACCCCCCGCCACCCCCCCAGCAATTTCAGCTGCCTTGTGGGAGCCCCACCACCGAAGATGGCAAATCCTCTCCGCATGCAGAAAGCACATCCTTCACGTGGGAAGCACACAGGTAATGGGCAGCATGGGATGGGTCCCTGGCTCTCACCCAGCAAACTGAAAAAAACCAAAAAAGCCATAATATTTTAACTTTCTGCTCTAGATACACTCTGTTGGGGTTTGAGGCACTAAGCATGAATCCATTTCTTATCTTTGCTTTTTATCTGGCAGCCACAGGGAAAGCATTTACTAATGCAAGCAATGCACTCAGAAAAGTTTTAAACAGACTTTCTGGCTTTCTGAGGAAAACGAAGACTTTGTCATGTGTTAGCATTAGTGATTGTTGTCATTAGAAATTTTTGGACAAAGAGGAGTGTATCTGTGACTGGGATTTTTTGGCCAGAGCCGCACCAGAAAACCCACACTGGAAAAGGTGGACACCCCAGTCCATGGCACATCCGAAGACTCTTGTAGAAGTATAGAAAACTCCATAGATCTTCACAGATAAAATTTCCAGATGGAAAAGAAGACATTATTTGTCCAAGAAAACAAAAAACAATGGTAGCTTATCGTGGAATTTTATGCAAAATAAAATCTGATGAAAAAGATCTTTCCTCTCATATCACTCCCTGCTCTCTTGAAAGCTGTTTTCTATCTGAAAAAAAATGTTCTCATAACTGGGTCTAACGTATATTTTTTACATTACAACCAGGATCTTTGAAAGATCTTCTGAAATAAGGTTGCAATGTAATCTCCCAGAAAAGATGGGAGTCTGCAAGGTCAGTGAGTAAATGAGATGTGAGCATAAAAGCAGCTAATGAAGCAAGCAACTATTAGTGAGAAAGGGAAGAAAAATCCCTGAAGGACTGAAACCGGAGTGTTGCCCAGCCACATGGGATATGTACAAGCAGGGAGAAAATGTGGGTACGAGGTGGACCCTGGGAGCTTCCCTCTGGAGCCAGGCACCCCCAGGACATGGAGAGCATCCCCTACACCTGGGACACACCTGTCTCTTGGGGCATCCTGGAAAACCCCATCAGCTACCTCTCAGTAGCTTTTAGACACCAAAGTTATTTCACTTTATAGATGGAAAAATTGGCAAGGGGCGGCTCCTCGGCTTGTGCAAATGATCTCCCAGGGACCCACCCAGGGCAGGACCCGCTCGCAGGGTAAATACCTGGAAAAGATGGTGCTGCCGGAGCCAGCCTGGCATTAACGACACTGAGCAGCTCCTGTGGCAGACGCATTACCTGCCACAGTAATTAACACAGGACAAGCATGTTGTGTTCCTGTAGGTGCAGCCATTCTTCAAATGAGTAATTTATACAGGCACATTAAAGTATATCGCGTGTAATTTCTCACCTATCACCGCCTGAGGGGAGCACACGAGCCTGGTTTACAAGGAAGTGCTACACAGACACCATGTGGTGGGCAGTGAATAACAGATATTTTTTTAGCTTTTCAGCCTTTAAATAGTTCTACGAGGCAGTGAAAACAGCCTTGCAAAACTAAATCCCCTGTGCATCACACCCTCACGGTGCATGGGGATACAGTAGTCCTGCAGGGAATGCTTGGCAGCTGCTGCTGCTCGAAGGTGGTTTGCAAAACCTTGCAGATGTTTTGCTACATGCTTACCCAGCACTGAGTGAGGACTTGCTGGATGATTCACCCTGGCATTTTGCAGAAATTTTATGCTCTCACATGCATCTTCTCCTCCAGGGATGCTCCAGGAGTACTCCTGGACCTGTTGTATCAGGCTTATCCTACAGTTAATTCTGTATTTTTTGTCTCATCTTCCAGTCATTCTTATGGTTGTTCAAAAAATCTGAATCTCTGATGCATGATGCACAAAAGTCAAATTTGATCATCAAATTTTGAACCTCAGATATAGATCAATGTCTCATTGTGAGGCTGAGATGTACAATGGCAGCTGTGACTACAGTGGAAGGGGACCTAGAACTCATAAAGTGTCCAGAAATTAATATGATGTGACTAGTCTCAGCCCTAGAGGGTAGAAGGAGGAAAAACAAACACTATTGCAACTCTACACTCCAATCATCTCAATTATAGGGGGAAGACTGCTCTTCTTGCCAATTCAGAAGGAAAAATGAGGCAGTACAAATGCCACAGCCAAGAGCAGGAGGACATGGAGAGCCCAAGTCAGAAGCCAAGTCACAGTAACTAGTGTATATGTTTAAAATTACCCAGTAAAATCCACTTGCCATCACAATAGCCTCAGAGAGGTGTTGCATTTTTTATACTGATGCATGTTCAGCACGAGACCAACAGAACAAAGCAAAATGTTTCTTTTGACGAGCTTTCTGTTTTTCCAACCTCTTGGGAAATACAGCAACAAAGCTTCTTTAAGACATTGCGATCTTGCATCACGTTGAAATGTCATGGACTACCACAAGACAAATATATCTTTTGTGCAATTTAAATGGCAATCAGGGAGCTATTTTTTCTGATTAATATACAGAAAGTTGGCGGTCACAGCAGGGGATTGATGAGGCTAATCTGTCAATGTCCTTGATAGTGGTATGCTTGATTGCTCCAAGCCAGTGGAAGTGCATAATGACGAGGAAAGGTGGTGATCAGAACCAGGGTACGCCATCCCTCCTGTTCGAGTCATTTGGATGTTTGCACCTCAGCTGATGCTACATGAGCTATTTGGATGGGCTCTCGAGAAGGCATTGCTAATGAAATTAGGAGCAGGAGAGGATATCTACGTTTGTGGGAGATCAGACACAGTCCGGAAAGACAAGAGATGAAATTTAGGATACTTGTGTGTCTTTGGTAAGAGATGGACCTAAAGAAAGCATTAATAGCTCTTAGATTAACTTGTCCTTTCAGTGCTTCTGCAGCAGGTACCTGCCACAGGCAAGTAACCATAATTAAATGTATAAACAACCGCCTCCATTGTCCTTTTATCAGGGAATTTGCACCCTCAGCGGGGAGCAGGAGAAGGAGTTTGAAGGGTTGCCACTGACCACCCTTCCCTCTTACACTCTGTGGGACCAGATGCTCATGGTCCCAGGAGGGTCCTGCCCGGAGCAGCCGAAGCTCTGCAGTTTGCTGGCTCAACAAATAGCTGTCACAAGAGAGTTTAAACACCAACTGAGGGCCAAGCTTGCATTTTCTTCTCCGTCCTTTGAAGCCAGGCGCATATCTGCCTGGGCTTCTCAGTGCTCATAAAGGTACTGACAGCGTGAGCTATGGGTGTTTCACACGCGCAGGTAGGCAGGTGGGGAGCCTGCAATGCATCACGCTGCAGTCGCCCACTGCATCCCTGCTGAGAAATGAGAAATTTCATGGCTTATTGAACACTGCAAATAGTCACAGCAGATAAGACACAGCCCCAAATTATTTTTTTTTTTTTTTTCAGTTGTTGCACATCGAGAAATTCCCATTGTGCCTCAGCCCACAAAGCCATACTTGCTTTCCTCCTCTCAAAACGCAGCCGGCTAGATGCTCTGAGCTGAGTTAAAGAGCAAAGCCTCCCATGCCAACAGAGAGGACTGCAGCCCAGCCCTCCACCTCCTGGAGCTCTCCTCACCCTCCGAAACCCAAGGACCTCTGCACTGGCAGCAATTCAACAGCCCCATATTTGATAGCTGACCGCGTACCGTTAGCGGGGGTTGTACCACTAATTGTGGCATCTCCCACTGAGGGCAGCTGGCGGAGGGTCTTCCCATTTAACATTTCATTTTGAAAGCTGTGCACGTCTCCGCAGCGCTCGCAGGCTTGTCTGCCTGCTGGGGGGCTTCTCTGGGTGCAGCACAGGGATCAGACCTGGAGTTTCCTGAAGGCAGAATTTACTGTCACAGTACCAGTGATATGTACAATGGACACATCTGTGTTTCTTCCCAGAGGGTGGAGAGAAGGAATCATAACTAAAATAGAGCTGTTCGTAATTTTTGCTCTTTATGACATAAAACATTCCTTGATGAATAACCCCAGTTCTGCTTTACCTTCTGACTCCAAAGGGTGGGTCAGGCATGTCCAGATGATGCTCTCTTTTATGGGCTGTGTAATGTAAAGAGAAGCAGCTGACCCTGAACCATCTTCTCCATACATTGGTGTGACTCTGCCCTCCTCCGGAGGCAGATCACCTCCAAAATACATACAGCAAAAGCTCCACCAAAGTGCTAAGGATTATTTCCCACTGTATTAATTTTTATTCTAAACACTATAAACACACAAATGCAGGAAGTCTTAGTCCTAGATAATGAACTAAAATGGCTTCAGCTATGCTGGGTAGAATTTATTTGAAATAATATGTAGCCAGTGATAACAACAGTGCAACTAACACTCATGCAACTCCATCTCATTTTTTCTTCAGGAAACAAAAAGTTCCTAGATTCAGACATCCCTCCTGCTCCAGCAGCACATGGAAGGGTGGGAAGGGGTCACCAGCAACCCCAGCACGTTACACAGCTCAGCTGCCATTTCAAGCTAGTTTTGCGTGTTGCATTGAAACCATGAAATTTGACTCAGCTTTCCAGCAACTAAATTGCATGAACGCTATCAGACATCATATCCTTTCCTCCACCCCTTAGTGCCATTGATCTTGCAGCATGTTTGGTCGTAATGGCTACTGCCAAGGAAGAGAAGGTGCAGTCATGTCCCACAAGTGCTGGGAAAGCCGTGGGGTGGCACAGGGTCTGCTGTGGCACCCAGCCCAGCACGGGGCATGCATCCAGCACTGGTTTGCACAGGCAGGGTGGGACGCCGGCTGCAGAAGATCACTCACCATCTGCTTATTTGCTGGCGTAGAGCAATTCAAAGGGAGCTACAAATTTGTAATAACCTGAATATTTCAATGCCGGCACATTTCTAATTAGTATGGGCTAAATTGCTTTCAGATCTTTTTCTCCCCTGTAAAGATCAGCCTGCTTTGCAAGACAAATGATCATTTTTCTGAAATACCTTTCTTCCCCTTGGATTGCAAACCAACCAGCCCTAGGGCTCAGCCTCCAGCAGACTGCAACCCTGCCACCTTAAGATAGCTTCGAAAAACTGCAGGCTCCTGCTGGCAAAACCAACCCTGAAACCCCGGTGTGCACTCCTCCATCCTCTATCCTCCACCCTCTGTCCTTCTTCTTCCATCTTCCACTCTCCAGCCCCCATACTCCACCCTCTGCCTTCCATCCTCCACCCTCCATCTTTCAGTCTCCATCCTTCACCCTCCATCCTTCACCTTCCAACCTTCATCCCCCACTCTTGATCCTTCATCCTCCATCTTCCATCCTCCACCCTCCATCCTTTACCTTCCACCCTCTGTCTTCCATCTTTCACCCTCCATCTTTCAATCTCCATCCTCCACCCTCCATCCTGCATCTTCCACCCTTCGTCTTTCACCCTCGATCCTCCACCCTTCATCCTCCATCCTCCACCCTCCATCCTCTATCTTCCACCCTTCATCCTCCAGCCTTCACCCTCCATCCTTTACCTTCCACCCTCACCAGCCTCCACTCTCTAGTCTCCATCCTCTCAGCTTTCCCAAAGCACAGAGCAGGAGAGCAAACCACATGTGGGGGATGCCTCCTTCACACATGTGACACTGCACACCCCTGACCTGTTACCTGCTGCAGATCCTGGCACAGGGTTTTTTGGACTTGACTTTCCACTGGTGGAGAGGGATCTTTCCAAAAACACCCCAAACAGAAAAGTTTCGCTTTGTGCTAGAGGAGCATCTCTCCCAAATACAGCCAGCCCCTGTTCCTGCATGTCTTGCTGATGGCAGGCACTTTTCCTCCAGGACTATCAGTGGTAGCTGCACTCAGTGGAGGGGACATGGTCCTCTCGGTGCCATACCGGTACCAGCAGTGGGTAACACTGCCTGTAACCATGCTGCAAATCAGGACTCGATGGGACAGACCCAGTACATGCACTCAGTCGGCTCAGATGCTGGGAGAGGAAAAGTGCAATTCCAGTGGCTCCACGGGCAGACATGTGCCCTGTCCCAGCCTCCTCAGGGCTGCAGGAAAACCATCTCCCTTCAAACACTGCTGAGAGCAGATAAAATGGATGGATTTTACCCCACAAGTATGCACAGGCTGCTTCAATGGCTGGGTGGGCAGTCAGGAACTCGCTCAGCTGTTGTCACCAGTGTTTCTAAGCCCTTCCATAAATTAATGCAGTGATCTTGATTATCAACTGAATATCTAGCCTTATTTTCACTTATTTTGCAGGTGGAATAATAGTTCAAAGACAAGAAACAGTGTAGGACACAAGTGAATGAAACTGCTGCCCAGACTTTTCTCTGTGGGCAGGAGGAGGGAGATGTCCCCACAGCACAGAGCTCCTTATGGCCAGCACGGTCCTTGCTTCAAGTTCAACACACATGGGAATTACCAAACGTCCCCATGCTGGGCCCCAGGAGGGACCCTGGGCTGAGCACTCAGCCTCAGAAATATTGGTATGAAAATCAGAAATATAGTCAGAGCCAGTAGGAAAAGCACGTGGCCACATCCCAGGCAGACCTGGGGAGGCTTGTGCTGCAGAGATACCAAAATCCTTTCCAGACCCTCCTGCAGAGGCATTTCTCAGTGCTGCTTTTTTCCTCCTGTGCAGCTTGGAAGCACAATCCTTCTTGCATGAGTATTCCTGTACCAGGAGAAATCACGCCGGCAGCATGGGAAGGAAAGCTTTCCCCCGAAAAACCCCGGTCATGTGTCCCCAGGCAGCTCACCTCCGCAGCTGGCAGTGTCCTCAGAGTTTAAAGCTGTAATATAAGAAACAGCCGTAATAGCTCTGTAGACCATAAATATGATCCTACAGAGCCACAATTAAGCACATGACCAATCAGAAAATATTTAATGCTTGCAACAGGTTTTCCTTCTCAGCCCCATTAGATAAAGAGATACTGGTGGGAAAATCCAGGGAGGCTGTTGCCAGAGTTCAGCAAAAGGGCTAACGAGACAGCAAACAATGTTCCTTTTAGGCCCTAGGCTTCAAGAGTCCCAAATTCCCAACATTAGAGCTAACACATTTTCAATTACTTCCCAAGTCCCAGCCCTGAAGTCTGTTTACATTTTGGAGAGCAGCCAAGAGGTAGCTTAACTTCAGTAACGAATCCGTGCTGAAACAGGACACCTTCCCGGAGGGGCTGTCCCTGGGTTATCGCTGGGACTCCAGCCCTTGCCCTTGAGCTAATGGGGGACACGCTCGGCTCTGCCAACACCCAAACCTGTCGGTGATAAATGCATGTACAGCCATGCAGCCCCTACCCCAGCCACCAAGTGTGGTGGTAGGAAGGATGCTGGGCACCAGGAAGCAGTGCAGCAAGTCCTTCAGATCAAGTCATGTACCCGGGCAAGTAAGGGCTGACTGATGCCAAAATATAGCCATGATCCTTGGAAGTCCCTGTCTCTGCAGGAGAAAATTTAATACAAGTTTTGGGTTGGGTTGGGTTGAGTTGGTTGGCTCTTTTTCTGTGAAGGTGGTGAAATATGACTGCATTGAGAGCTATGTTAGATGACTGCACAATCACATCTACCTGAAAGGAGGTTGTAACAAGGTGGGTGTTGGTCTCTTTTCCCAAGTAACAAGTGATAGGATGAGAGGAAATGGCCTCAAGTTGCACCAGGGGGGGTTTAGATCGGATATTAGGAAAAATTTCTTCACCAAAGGGATTGTCAAGCACTGGAACAGGCTGCCCCGGGAAGTAAGTGGTTGAGTCACCATCCCTGGAGGCATTTAAGAGACATGGACTTGGCACTTAGGGACATGGTTTAGTGGTGAACTTGGCAGTGGTTTAGGTTTACAGTTGGACTCGATGACCTTAAAGGTCTTTTTCAGCCTAAGTGATTCTATGATTCTGTGATTCTCATATAAGGAAGATGGTGGAGATACTTCAGAAACAGAGGAAGAGAAAATCTAGTTTAAAAAAGAAAAAACAGAAAAGAGCTTCAGCCATCTCACAATTCAAGCTGATGGAGTTCCTTCCAGTTCTTCCAATTTTCTTTCACGTTAGAGGGGGCAGACCTGTTTCTCACAAATCTTACCAGATCCTCCAGACTTAAGTAATGGTCACAACCAATTGTTTTTTCAATAAGTTTTCATGCCTCTGCAATTCATACTCCTTCTGATATATGGGGGTTTATATGTTTTCAACAAAAAATTTTACACGTTATCTTTGTGCAGAAGCAGTGCTCCAGCATTTACGTCCCATGGCAACACAGAGTCTAGCCAGTCATTCAGTGTTTTCCCCTGGGATCTGGGGCCATGTTCCCTATTGTGTTTTATACTTCACTGTAGCCTTGGCTGACTTCGGTGCTGAGTTTAAATATTTGCCAGTTTGTAGGAAAATTCAAAGTTTGTAGCTCTGTAGTTGCTGTGTGAGACTATGAGTTCACATCCCTACATTCGCATGGACATACTACTTGTCAGGGTACTCACCATGTAAAAAAGAGGTTTCTTCCAGACCTGGGTTATGTTTCAGCCCTTTCATGTACGTATTTTGCATGTATTAAATAAGGTATTTATTTGCTTTGTCAGATGCTTTTGTCTTACTCATTCTCCATCAGTGTTGCTCTGAGTGCTTTAAGCTGTTTATAAATGAGAGGACTGAAAAGCTTATACATTTGTTGCTCAAGGTGCTCATCAGAGATGTCAAGATATCTTCTCAGATGTATTTAAAAAAATTTCAGTATATAGGAAGTACATAGGTACATTTCCAGAGTGTCAGTTGGAATTTTGACAGAAAAAGGTGTGTGTAGGCAGCCAAACACGATGCTGGGGCTGGATAACCCAGAGTATGATAAGGTGCAGTATGAAATACCCCAGAGCACGAAGCTGATACAGCAATCTGAAATCTCATACTTTAGAGACCTAGGTCATCTAATTAATCCCTGCTGTCAGTGCAGAATTGCTCCTTATATTTTCAGGTCCATTCTCCAATGTACCATCAAATAATACAATTAATTGGGGCTCTATGCAAAGATATCAGGGAGGCTGTTTTGGGATGTCCAGAAGCAAGAACGATTTCTTCCTTCCCTCATGTTTATTGATATGAGACCAGTTTCTAATGAGTGGATTGAGGGGCGCTGCCTGTCCCACCAGCTCACCATCAACAGAGACAGACACCTTCCTGTTTACAGCCCAGAACTGTATTTAGGCCCCAGCTCATTTCAGATGTAAGGCTTCTTTGGGGACCAAATCCTGCAAACAAGAAAAAGATTCCTGTTGTGATTCTTTCTTCCAGCATCAATTTATACCCATCCACAATGTCTAAGATGACCTTCAGTCTCTCTGAACTTTTCCCTGGGGAGCAAGATGAAGAGACATTTGCATGCCCGACCCTTTTTTCCTGACATTTGCTGGCATGTAGATAGATCTTCGTTAGTTCTACGTTATGCATTTGATCTTACAATTTTTATCCTTGGCTTTGATTGCCCAATAACACTGGAAATTATTTTGAAGGCTACAAGGGGGTTCTTCATAAATAAGAAGCCTGCCACCTGACCCTCATTATTCTCCGGCTCCTTCTGCAGCGCTTCATTTTACATACGCAGAACATGAGTGAAAATATAAAGGGAAAAAAACCATGAGAAACGATGTCATGCAGACAAATGCACACTCCTGCTTCAGCTTTCATGTACGGGAATGCTGGTAGCCCTCAGATGTCTACAGCAGCTTTGCACGCCTAGTTGTTACAGCACGCTGGTGTGATCAATAGCACCATTAATCTTTTATACGCTGCCTTCTTTCATGCCCACTCCACAATTAAAAAATCAGAGCAAAAAAAGACCTACCAAAAAATCCCCAAAACCAATCCAGTGGTGGGTGTATTGGGAAGGTTTTGGTGGAGCTGGCAGCAGCCCTGCCTGCGACCACGCCAGGCACAGCACAGCCCGAGCTTGAGCGAACGCCACATTAGTGCACTAACAGCAGCAATTATTGTGTATCGCGCTCTTTAAGTATTATTGTAAGTGTTATTTAAGAGACATGCTGTCCTCAGATAGATCCCCATCTCCCTGAGGAGACCGCTGGAAGCTGAGGGGAAATGCACCGAGTAGAAATGACTTTATTTAATAATCTTAAGATTTAATGGCAAAGCACAGTATGTGGAAGAAGGAAGAAAAGGGCAGGGTCATGACACTAAAAGCAAAAAGGATAAGAGTAAACAAGACTGAGATCTTGTGGGAGAAACAAAGCCAAGGAAATGTGGGATATTCTGATGGGAACTTTTTCCAAATAAATCAAATGCTAAATTCCTTCTTAAATGCAAAGCTCTCATCTGACAACTTCCAAATCGAAAGTAAACTGGAAAATAAAATAACCCTTCATGTTTTTAAAATTGGAATGTCCCTGAATTACAGGTATGACACACAGATGCTGCAAGCCCTGTCCAGACAGCGAGCCTTCCTGGGGCACTGAACCAGCAGGGATGCTCTAGGTGTGAGCAGCATTTCCAACAAGTAGTAACGAGAGAGAAAAGCAGAGTGAATGCATTTAACTAGTAAGATTCAAAATCTGTGAAGGCTTAAATTATTGCCACGATAAAGCCAGGTGGGGGTAACACCTCGCATGGGGCTGCGGCTGTGATTTACGTTCCTGACGCTGCCCCAGATGGAGCTTTGGGAAGAGCTAGGCTTTTGTTTTCCTGCTAGTCTGAAAAACCAGGAGGGAAAAATCATTTCAAGTTCATTCACTTCTTCTTTGTCGATTTTAAATTAAATTTTTTTCCCATGAAAATGAAATAGTTCCATCACAGCTCCTCATTGGCATTTTAGGATTAAAACAGGCAAATGAAATGCTGTCTTGAAACCAAATATCAGAATGATGGACTTGGGAAATGCTGCAGTGAACTTGACAGGCTTTTTTTCAGCCCAAAAGAATATCTTGGTAAGTTACAGAAGACTTTGCAAATAACATTGACGGATCTGATTTTACATTTTCTCTGAGGAGGAAGTATTTGACCAACAAATTGCATACAGTTCCACTTGGGAAGTTGCAAAGACTGTGATTCAAAGCTGGGTGAAAGTATTCTGTCTTGCTGCAAAGAGGCTTCCTACACCTGCAAGGCAATAAAATGGGAAAAAAAATGTCACGTACAGGGAAAACCAAACATAACAAACAACAGAATTCAGCCTCATTTTTTGCGGTGGAAATGGTTATGGCAATACTACCTGAGCTGCTGTATGGGTTGGCTTCAAAATGGAGAGAAGATGCTCCTGTGGACCAGAGGAGGTCCGTGACTGATGTTGTCCCCACCATGCACACTGGCCTCTGCATCCCCACAACCTGCCTCCCTTCCCAAAACGCCTGCAGAGACATTCATTTGGCATATATGCAAACAACAATCAGTATTTTCCCTGCAGGAAACACCAGCTGCCTTGGCCTCTACTGCATTCGGTGATAAAAGTTTGGAAATATTGGAAGCTGCAATAAGACGAACATCATATGTACAGCAACGCTTCACAGAGAAGAATTAGTCATCAGGACTTTTGAGAAATTTGGATTATTTGAAACACGGTACAAAAAGATATGAACGCAGTATGCTGCTATGAACCAAGATGGGCTGTTTTGCAGGATGGAGTAACACCACTCAGAGTAATAAGAGCAAGGCTGCTCGGAGGGAGAGAGCCTTGTTTACAAATATAGCAAAGGTTGGATGGTTTTTCATGGACCTGTGATTTTACTGTCGCACTTAGGTTAGGAAAAGACTAACAACATCCAAGGGCACCATCCCTGGATCAGAGCTTCAGCTAAACTGTTAAAACAGGAGCAAGAGGAGCAATTTTATCTCCTGTTAAAGTTATCATTATTTGCAATTGGCTGCATTCAGCATGGAGTTTTTAAACCTTATTTCCTATTGTCGTGAGGTCCCTGGCTGGGCTCATTTCAGATGCATGGCTGTATCGATCCCCCCGTACAGACCCCCTCCCGCGGCTCCACTGGACAAAAGGACTCATTTCATGCCCAGCTGCGTTCGCTTTAAGGAGGACATTCCTAAATGGGCTCCCTGGGGTCAGCCACGCACCACTCAAACTGGTATTTCTGGGAAAATGAAATAATTCGCAATATATTTAGTGATTAAACCCGGGAAATAGCTATAATCTATCTTGGGCTTTTATTTTAGAAGGAGGGATTAAACAGTGTTGGCAACCCTGTTGGAAAACCCTACTGCAGTATTTAACAGGAGGATAACTCCCACCCTCAGCCAGCCAGAGCAAACCAGAGGTTGGATGGGAGAAATTCAGATCAGGTTCTTTGTCCATGTGAGCCATGTTGGGCAAGACACTTTGGAAACAAACAAATAACAGAAATTATTTGATGATTTGCTTTCCTAGGAAAGAAAGGAGCCCAGAGCTCGCCAGGTCACACCCAGGAGGAGGAGTAATGGCCACACAGGATCCTGTCTAGCAAGGTCTGGGTGGAGCGAGCCCACCTCCGGGCACTGCAGCCCCCAGCACGTTATTGTCTCTTGTCTTCAGCCAGGCTCGACATGCACTGCTGGAAATTTTAATAAATTCACAGCCCTAAGGAAAGGTCTCAGGTTCAGGCGTATCGTTTCTGCTCCAACACCTTCTGCCTCACCCACAGGGCACGCACTCGGCACTGAACCCGCTTCTCTGTGCCCATGCTGGGGCTGAAAACCCTCCTCCTCCCAGAAATGCCTGTCCCCCATGGGCAGAGGCTGCAGGTACCTCCCAGCAGCCCCCACAAAGCCTGGCCCCATCCCCATCGCCTCTGCTCCTGGGGAGGTGACTTGGAAATACATGGGCTTGAGACAAGCCCAGACATCTTTGCAATAAAAATGTATTTGTGATAAAAACATACCCTGGCAAATGCAGGATAATGGTGCTCTCCAAAAAAATTTTTGCATTTTTTTGCTTCAGACACAAAGTCCCTGTGTTAATTAAGCAAAGCTGTGAGTGACCAGGGTGGACTTTGCAGTGTCCATCCTTCGCAGCAGCCCACGTGGCCCCCACGTACTCCACCATCCAAGGTCAACTCACGTCATTCGGTTGAGTGGAATGAAAACTCCTCCTGCAAATGTCAACAGAAAAATCAAAGCGGGGAAGACGTTATCAGCACTGGCACAAATGAGAGATTATCGCATTTCTGCGGCAATAACCTAAAGATAAAGGCAAAATTCAAAGCAAGCTGATAGTTTATGTTGCTGTAGGAGAACCAGTGCTGAATAAATTCATCTCCAGCAATGACACATGAAGTGAGGCATGACCTCCAGACTATCTGAGTGCTTACAACAACACAAGGACACTGATGAATTTGAAGCAGACGTCACTTTGACATATGAGAAAATCCAACGGATTCTGATTACAATATCCCGTGAAGCCATAATTAAGGCAACAAAGAAAATTGGATTACATTATTTCAGTGCTAAACAGCCAGAAGATTGCAGGAAAGCCAAGAGTATAGAGTGTAACAAGCCATAGATGTCTCTGGCAGAAAACAAAGACATGGGCAATTGCAGGATATTTTTAAGCAGTCTCGTGTTTTTTGAAATGATATAGGACAAACCCATGAGTGACAGCAGAGGAAATCACACCTTCATTTTCTCCTGGTCTCTTCATACTCCATTTTTCATAAGTAATGTGCATTATGCAAATCAGAGGAACTCTAAATGCAATCCACATGTACTCTCATTTCCTTCGATGCCTTCGCAGTAAGAACCAAGTTTTCCATCACTGCTTTATTTAAATGAATACATCATCTATACCACAATGTAGGGGAGGAATGCTGAAAATCCCCAGTATGCACTGCAACCACCTGAACTCTCCATCCTTTTAAACGCCAAACCAACTCTGTAAGAACTAGAATCACCTGAATTAAACTCCCAAGTGAAAAACAGGCATGGGGCAGCTCTGTCAAACTTTGTATTAGTTTAAAACCCTTTCCTTCACACTAATAATAAATAGAATCCACGTGACAGGGAGAAGCTTTTGAGAACCCACCATGTCTCCTCTTCACTGCCTTTGTCCATCAAGCACAGCAATATCTGCTCCCTCCTCTCCATCATTTCAAAGACGGTGGTTCATGGTTAGCAGTTCTCATTTTTGGTTTGCAGTGGTCCAAAAGAGAAGTGATTTGGATCTTACCAAAATGTCCTTGTCTATGTGTGTCCTTGCTCTGAATGCAAATCCAAAACTCGGAGCAAAGCTCAGCCAAAACAGCTGATTTTCTTTGGTTCTTTGTCAAAGCCTTGTCAAACTTCACCAACATTTTGTCAAAAATTCCTCCCAACCCTTGTCAAAATGTTGGCTGACTTTAGCACAAGACGCTAAATTACAAAATGATCTCAAAAGTAGGCAAACTGTGTAAAACCATACCGAGGCACCCTTTTTTGCAACAAACCAACAGAGTGAGAGTTACGTTTTATGTACCGTGTTGCTACCACAGTTCTAACTGGCTTTAAAAACCCCACATTTTATTTTTCCACCACAGTCCCTTGGCCCAGGTGACCGCCTTATCGCGTGGCCCCCACACACTGCATCCTGCTGTGCCTCCAGCTCCGTCCATTGAGGAACATGGATATTGGAGGCATTACGACATGTCCTCACCACAGTTCAGCTACAAATCTCGGATACCTAAAGTAAATAAAACTATGTATTCTTGAGCCAGAGAATAAAAATCGTCTTACCTTCAGTTATACAATAGATTTACTGTGCACTTCATAAAACATGAATATCATTTGTTTTAATAAAAGGAAACCCGCCGGGGAGTTGGCTTCATCTCGGCTCTCAATCCATCGTATGCAGGTCATGTTTTGTTAGGTTTCTCAGCTGATGGTACATCAGTCACATCCCATCAGATCACAGACACAGGTGTCGACATTCTGTTATATTGTTTTTTCTAGTATTCTCCATACTCTCACACTCTTTCATAAAAAATATGAATGTGTCAAAGACTTTCCAGATTTATATTGATTTGCGACAGATCATAAACATTTCATCTCCTTCACTTCTCTTCACTGAGCAAAAAGAGCTGCGAAAAATTTCATTCCTACTGTGGTTTTTCCTCAACAGAATTAGTGAATATCCAGGTGCCCAGTGAATATCCAGGTTGAAAATAACTTCTGAAACACCCTATCAAAAATACATTAATTTTATCAGATTATTTCAGTGGATGGCCCCATCACCATTCAGATTTCAAGACAGACTTTATGTTACTGTGTTTTTCTTTTGTTTGCTTTTCTAAATGGGACTCAGATGAAGAACGAGGTTGTATCCGTGTGGGGCAGGGGGAGAAGGTGTACAAAACCCCTCTGAGACCTCCAAGGTGCCATCTCCTGTGCTCCCACAGGCCAGCACTGCATCTCCCAGGTCTCAGCAAAAATTAATTGAAAGTCTGTTCTTCCCACTTCTTTCCTTCTGTGGAGCATAAATTCAGAGATTAATTAAAAATCAGCAGAAGAACAGTGTTTTGGGAGGAATGAAATGAGATTGAATTCTGGCTGAATTTAGCAAATTCAGAAATGGCAGAATGTTTCCTCCTGACACTTCATTTCAAAATGGCAAGATTGATTCACTTGAAAAAGAAAAGAGATTAAACAGCAAGATTAACTAACCCCAAAATACTCCTCCCCAATTTCATCTAGGATATAATGAGATGTTTTGGGCTGACCCTAAAGAAAAATTTATTCCACTTGAATCTACTTTCTCTCAATTTGGCTATTAATTTTTTTAAAAAATCCATTATCCATCCAGCTTTGCTTTGCTTTCTGTATGAGCAAACTTGAGTTACCTGGAAATCTAATTTCTTTAAACATTCACAAGTCATGAATTTTTATGGTGTAGAAAATTTTGGGGGATATAAACCCCACCCCCAAAACCACCAATGACAGAAAAACAAAGCATAGCCAGAAGTGCTGATTTGGAAGTCAAATAGCTTTGAGAAAATTGCATATGACATTAAATCAGAAGTAATGTCAGGATATCAAATGTTAACCTCAAGCTATATTGGAGTCAATTAAAAAAACCCCAATCTACTCTGGGTTTATTGGATTGCTGAAAAATGTCAGAGCTGAAGTTGTTGGATACATTCACAGTACATGTTAAAGTATGTTGAACAAAACAGTCTTGTGTGTTGATGTGCCATAAAAGTATCTTCTTTAATATCTATAAATATGAAATAATAGGTATTTTTCTCTTTTCCTCTTCCAGTATGTAGCCCGTTCAGGCC
Source organism: Strix uralensis (assembly GCF_047716275.1). Lineage (NCBI taxonomy): Eukaryota > Metazoa > Chordata > Aves > Strigiformes > Strigidae > Strix > Strix uralensis. The sequence goes on along the minus strand of NC_133977.1, from coordinate 43,291,951 downwards.
TGCCCCTGCAGGAGCTTCCTGCCTGGGTGCAGGGATGCAGCATCAGCTGTTGAGGCTCGTTCCCAGTATGGGCCAGGTTGGTGTTTGGGACGATGAACAGTGGCCCTCAGCAGTATTTACACCCCCTCAGGGCATGGGGTTGTTGCCTAGTTCAAAGTACAAGAGCCCCAGGTGAGCAGCAGACCCACAGCCTCTGGGAAGCCTTCTGGTCACTGACCACCACCAGATGCGGGGACATCTTGGGCACTCAGCATCTAGGAGAAAAACTCTTCCAGGGACCTAATACCACCAGAGGTTTCCCTAACACCAACTATCTCCTCCATTAGATATTTAACCTGGCCTTTAATCCCTGACTCAGCCCATTTTGGTTACTGGTTAATGTGTTTGTTCGTGGTCACCATCATTAAGCACATCCCTCCATGGCAGCCACACTGGCCACATGGTGCACAGGGACCAGAAGACCTGGCAAAAGAACCACAGATTTCTTCTACCTCTCTATGTCTTAATTTTCCATCCAAAATTCATCCCTGTTTTTAGATCCCATCCCATTTACCCTCCACCCTGTACCTCAACCCGATCTACCAAGCAGCGCTGCACGCACAACGCCCACCTCCAGAATCACCAGCTTCCCACAGGACAGCCCACCCAGCCCTGCCAAATCCCAGATAAGGGTTTCCCAAGGAGAAGGAAGGTAATTGCCATCGCTTTATGATTCATTTAATTACCTCGTGTTATGAGGATGATTATATTTGATTCACACAAAAGTGACTCAGATTACACACAAACTTATTAATCGATAAAAAGATAATATATTCTCTGTAATTACTTTATTTTATTCTCAACCTATATTCTGCTCTCAGGAAGAACTGCAGTGAGCTAAATCTTAACAATAGTCATTCTGGGCAGGAAAATTGAGACTGTCCCATTCCCTTATACAAGACCCAAGATAAAGTTCTATGAAATCTTGAACAACAGGGCTAGGAACGATTCAAAGCAAAGAGCAGCCTTCTCCCACATTTCCATGAAGCTTTCTGTGCAAGGGCATTGCAGGGAGGAGGATGCTCAGAGATGGGGTGGTCACACTCTTTTGTCAGATTATTTTTCTTTCTATCCCAGAACCACTTTCAGGAAGCCTTCTGTGTATGGCTGAAACCCTCTCAAGCTAGTAAAAGATCAGTTTGACTTTTATTGCTTCAATTCATCAGTGTGGTTATTCCCCACCCCCGGATGCCATTTCTAACCTCTGCCTTTCAACGCTGTATCGGAGAGCTCTGCTTCACAGCAGTGTTTGCCTGCACGCATGCAAGGAGCCAGCAGCCCATCTCTTCTTTTCTTTTCTTTTCTTTTCTTTTCTTTTCTTTTCTTTTCTTTTCTTTTCTTTTCTTTTCTTTTCTTTTCTTTTCTTTTCTTTTCTTTTCTTTTCTTTTCTTTTCTTTTCTTTTCTTTTCTTTTCTTTTCTTTTCTTTTCTTTTTTCTTTTCTTTTCTTTTTTCTTTCCTTTCCTTTCCTTTCCTTTCCTTTCCTTTCCTTTCCTTTCCTTTCCTTTCCTTTCCTTTCCTTTCCTTTCCTTTCCTTTCCTTTCCTTTCCTTTCCTTTCCTTTCCTTTCCTTTCCTTTCCTTTCCTTTCCTTTCCTTTCCTTTCCTTTCCTTTCCTTTCCTTTCCTTTCCTTTCCTTTCCTTTCCTTTTCCTTTCCTTTCTTTTCTTTTCCACTGTTATTTTCTTAGTCCCGAGCAGATGTGAGATGTACCCAATCACACCAGTACATTCAGGGATGGCACATAGGCTTCAGCTGCGGTTTGCAAGGAGGCACCCCTGAACACCAGTGAGCCAAGAGAACCAAAGCGCCTGGCACAGCTCAGCTGGGGATCCTGGAAAGAAAGGAGGGCTTTAGTATTTTATAGCTAAATGGGAAGGTGGGGAATTTTCCCTGACAGTTTCCCCTGGAGCACACTGCCATCGCCCATGGTCGTAAGGATGTCTGGCAGCTCTGCGGCACACTATCCTGATCTAGTGGAAGGTGTCCCTGACCATGGCAGGGGGTTGGAACTAGATGATCTTTAAGGTCCCTTCCAGCCCAAACCAGTCTAGGATTCTATGATCCTCATGGGCGGGGGCTGTGAGGAGTGTGGGCTGCACGGCACCTCCAGGGATACCCCCAGGGCACCCCAAAAACACCTCTGTGGAGCACCAGCTGTGCCAGGCACCAGATAAAATTGTGGCCAGTCCCAAGGTGACAAGTAAGGATGACTCTCTCAGACCTGTTGCCCCCAATGAAGGATACATGGGGGAATAAGGATGATAATGTGGTGCAAATTGTATGCCAGAAAGACAGAAGATGATGTAAAATCAAGACTTTTAAGCTTTTTCGTAACAAAGGTTACATCTTAAGAGAGCTTCTATTTTATATTGTATTCTCCACCCCTCTGGCAGGTGGATAATATTCCCCCAGCAGCCAGAGCAATTGTTTCCACGGAAGAGCAATATTAGGAAAGTACTGATGCATTTTATCAACTTGCAAAAGTTTGGCCCAAGTGAGGGAAGTTGACAAGAGGTCACCAAATGTGTTGCATTAGCACAAACTGCAGAAATCTCCTGTAAATTAAAGAAGGGATCATCTTTTTAGATCTACGCACTTCACATCATGCATCAGCACCACCAGTGTATGCATAAGAACGGACCCAAAATGTGCATTACAGACCATGACATGAGAGGGGAAAAAGGGTTGATGGAATTTAAAATGAGATCGCATACCTATGGAAATGGAAGAAAATGAAGCTAAAAATTACCTTGTAGGTTTATTAAACTTCCCCATGATTTTGGCCCACAAAAGGATTTGGATTCAATTTAAAGAGGAAGCTGATGGAATTCACTAGTGGTACAAACAACAGGATGGAGTTACCCTCCTATATTCCCACCAAACATCTACCCTAAGACAGTACATTTATATTTTATTTCCAAATCCTAATATAAAGCATGAAGCAATTTCTGGCTCGTGCTGTAGCAAGAGATACAGAGCAGCAATTGCACTCCCTTAATCTGCCAAATGACAAAAGAGTCGCTCCACAAGAGTATACTGAGAAATATGGGCAGATCACAGGCTTTAGGCAGCAACATGGGTTTAATTTGATGCACTGTTGTGCAATCCTGGTACTGGCATAAAAAGACATCTGTATTGCTCAGGTGTACCTCACTGGGAAGCAAATGACATCATTTTCTCTTCCCTGCCAGTGCACACGCTTTGCCCAAGCATGACTTGCCTCACTTACAGGGGAGAGCCACCCGCCTGACAGCTAAAAAGGGAAAATGAGAAAAGAAAACCTGAGCAGACATTACCTGGCGTGACAGCGGCATGTTGTGCCTACATCCCGGCGAGAGGATGCAGGGACTGGCCATCAGACCTGTGCAGCTGAGCCGTGGTACACAGCAGCAGCATCAAAACTCATTTTTATAAAAATACAACATCTGAAAGCCACTTAAACACTACTATAACATTGGCAGGCTTACCGAAAAACACAATTAATTCCAGTTTCCAAAGCCTCTAGGCAGGACATCAGGCCAGAGGGCTGTGAAATTTTCCCCGACATACAGCTACAAAGCCAAGCCAGCAAGGCGGGCTGTCTGCAGGACTTAAGGTTCGGAACAAATTGAAAATCACTAATGGAATATTGTGCAGTTTGTTCATATTAGGAGCAGTCAAAAATCATACATAATGTAAAAATGTACATGCAACAGCAGGCTCACACGAGATAATTTAACCATGAGGAAATGGTCTTTGAAGTGGTCCCTGATGAGATTTTGCTTGTTCCTAAGAGAATCCAGATGTATTCCAGAACAGCATTTTAAAACCACTTTCTAAAATTACACCCCCTCCCAATCATTACAGTGCATTATGGTGACACTCTGCAGTTGGGGTTTTATGAGGAAAATTACTTCCGAGTCATATTTTTCTGTTAAATGCTCCCCCTCCAGTACCTGAACCCCTACTTTGAAGACTGCAGACATTTCATTACCCGACGTACACATTCCCCTGGCTTTGAGTTTTGCAAAAGATACATCTCAGGCCAAATTCTGCCTTCTGTTATCCCTGGAAAGCTCATTAAAGCTATTAATCTTGACTTCATTGGGCTTATGGCACTGTAACTGAGAGTAGAAGTTGGCCTGAACAGTCATGGTTTCACCCCAAAATGTCAACTCATGGTTTCTACGGCTGCAGAGCAAAGCAAACCAAGGGGAATCAGGCACCCTTCCTCTCTCCACCACTTCATGAGAAGGGAAATTAAGTGCATTATTAAAAAGGCTCCCTAATTTTGCACTTTGCTGGGGATCTCCATGTGAAGCCACAGAGCAGACAGCGTTTGCAAGCCAGGAATATATAATTTTAAGATTTGTTCTTTACATTGCTTTGACTCAAATGCGATAGAAGCAATGTGTTGGATGTACCAGCTGGCTCAGACTGCTAGGTCAAGGATGCTGCAGTTGAACAGAGAGATACCCAAACAGCCACAGAGCCCAGATTACTCTGGCCCAGGCTATGGTTGTGTTCCTTATTGGTATTTTAAAGGAAGACACAAACACAGATTCCTTGTACATATGTGGTGGGTTGACTCTGTCTGGACGCCAGGTCCCACCAAAGCTGCTCTATTGCTCCCCTCCTCAGCTGGACAGGGGAAAGAAAATACAATGAGAGGCTCGTGGGTCAAGATAAGGACAGGGAGATCACTCACCAGTTACTGTCATAGGCAAAACAGACTTGACGTGGGGAAATTAGTTTAATTTATTACCAATTACATCAGAGTAGGATAATGAGAAATAAACCCAAATCTTAAAAACACCTTTCCCCCCACCCTCCCTTCTTCCCAGGCTCAAATTCACTCCCCATTTCCCTACCTACTCCCTGCCAGCAGGACAGGGGGACGGGGAATGGGGGTTGTGGTCAGTTCATCACCCGCTGTCTCTGCAGCTCCTTCCTCCTCAGGGGGAGGACTCCTCACGCTCTTCCCCCGCTCCAGCGTTGGCTTCCCACGGGGTCACAGCCTCCTTCGGGCACATCCCCCTTCTCCAGCATGGGGTCCTCCCCAGCTGCAGGTGGGTCTCTGCTCCCCCGTGGGTCTCCCTAGGTGCGGGGCACAGCTGCCTCACCATGGGCTGCCCCACGGCTGCAGGGGAATCTCTGCTCCGGGCCTGGAGCACCTCCTGCCCCTCCTGCTTCACTGCCCCTGGGCTCTGCACACTTGTTGCTCTCACAGATTCTCACTCCTCTCTCCAGCTGCAGTTGCTGTTGTGCAGCAGCTTTTCCCCTTCTTAAACCCGTTATCCCAGAGGCGCTACCACCGTCGCTGATGGGCTCGGCTTTGGCCAGCGGCGGGTCCCTCTTGGAGCCGGCTGGCCTTGGCTCCACCGCACATGGGGGAGCTTCTAGCAGCTTCTCACAGAAGCCACCCCTGTAGCCTCCCACTACCAAAACCTTGCCACGCAAACCCAGTAGAACATATAATTAAGACCTGCAACCTTGCCCTACCATGGCAGGGTCAAGAGAGAGCCTTGCTGTCACCCCCGTGACTGCAGTGACAGCGGCTACCAGCACTACCAACACTCTCCCCACCACAGCAGTAGCGGCAGGTCCTTCCCATGAGATCTGCAAGAGAAGGGATGCGCCGGGAGTCCATATTTCCCATCAGGATAGGGGTCACAAGACCTCTTTTTCTTTTCCTTCCTTTTTTTTTTTTTAAGGATTTGACCTTCAGAAGGAAATTCATGGGCAACCCTAACAATAACTGACTTCCCCCATCTGTGTTAAGTGCCGGGGAAAGCTATCAGGCAAAGAAAATTGATTCCCTTTCAGAGACAGAAACAGACCCGGAGAGGGATTTTATTTCCCTGTAAGGTTATTATATTCAATGTTAACATTATTTAAAGGGTTTTGAATGGAGCTGTACTCTGCAACATCTCATTATGGAGTAAAATCATCTTAATGATTACGCTCTGCCAATACCCACTGCTTTATGGGGTGCTTTCATTACCATTAGAGATGCTCTCTGTCTGGGAGTGACGTACATCTATCACAGCAGCCTTGCGAGGACAGGAAAGAAAAGGAGACAGTTGCTGTGCATTAATTGTTAGCGTTTCTGTCTGCAAAATCCCCAAAGTTGTAACGATTCAGTTCAAACACGTGGGATTTTGCATTTTCTTGCAGTGCTTTTTAGCGCTAGAAGCCTTGAGAGAGTTTCATACATTAAACATAGGTTCTGTGCTTAATCTATTTGTACTGGCTGTTTCCTCTCCATACGGAACCTGTCAGGAGTTTAAAATAATCTGAAATGTGGTCATTTATTTCCACACTGCATTACTAAGTGTATGAACAGTACTTATCACCCAGTAACACACCTGCAGTGCCGGCACCTTTGCATTTGTGGAACTAAACACATTTATACAAGTGAATAAGTAACACAGACTCATACAGCTTTTCTTAGGCTTAGCCAGGAAAGCTGTTCCAATATTTTTTTCCCCCAGAAAAAGTCTTCCAAGAAATGAAATAACTTTGGGTTTTATAAAAATATGTCTGGAAATGTCTGCATTTGCAGTGAAAACTCCAAATCCTCTGACCAAACGATGCAAATAACCAAAATGTAAGAGACTGGGAAAAGATGCTTTGACAAAATGCAATATTCGTTATTAAATGTGGTGTCTGACCAAAAGCACCCGCAGCAATATGTCTCCTTGGGAGGAAGGTGTGAAGGCGTATTTACTTTTGCACTCGCACTTTGTAAAACTGTTAGAGGAAAAATTATCTCCCACTTCTGGAGCCAAGAATACAAGGTGCTGGTAGGTTGAAAAGGTTCGCTGTTCACTCAAAGAACAATGTTAAACACATTTTTATAGCGAAAGACGTAAACTCAATAGATTAATCTTCTCATGAAGGAAAAGATTAACAGGTGACTTGGCCATAGTATCTAATGTATCTGATACACACTGCTCTGCAGTCTAACAGGAGAGTGCTCTGCAGCCTAGCAGGCAACGTTATCAAAAGTTACTGTAGCTGGAAGTCAAAATTTAGTCTGATATGACTTAAATTAGATGGATTCATTTCCGACCTTAAGTGCACTTAATAAAGGGAGCGATTTCCCCAGGATTGTGGTGCATCCCGTGCAGCATGAATCAGGCATTAAGTCTGGGTCAGCCTTCCCAAGGACTTGTACCAGGGGCCTCTTGCCTCCCCAGCCCTTTTAAAAGCAAAGAAGTCCTGGCTTTCTCAGCTTTTTTCCTATTAATTGAATCCTATTTAATGCAAGCACGCCTATATTTACAATGAACAGGGGAAACATTTCTGCACAGGCGTTGGTACGCAGTGGAAACACAGTTCTGTGTCGCATCACAACTCCCTTTCAAAGATGTTTTACAGCGCTCAGAAGGAATACATCCAGTGCTCTGTGACACTACAGCAGCCTTGGCAGGTCACACCTCCCCGCAGACACACAGCAGTGGGGGATCCCCCATCCCCAGACCCCAAAACCCAGCACTTTCCCTCCCCCTTAGGCTTTGCTTCCCCACCAGCGGGGGTGGAAAGAAATGGCTCCAATTCTGATGCGTTTCTACAGACAAACAGATTTTTAACCTTTTTTTTTTTTTTTTTTCCCCCCAGTCTGCTATTAGTGTGATTAATGGAAGGAGAGAAAATTTGGGTAAGGAGAGGAGAGGAGAGAGGTGTCCTGCTCCTCCGAGCCGTGGCTGTCCGGCCAGCAGCCCACCCCTCCGGCTTGGAGATGGATGAGGTTGCTGCATGCTGGGAAGAGAAGCCAACTGGCCAAGCTGAAATCCCATCCCAAACCCGTGTTTAATATTTATAGCGGGGTTAGAGCACCAGGAGGCTAAATCACACGTGGGTTTTGAATTACTTGTGAGTTTTCCCCACTCTGTCCTTCTCACCTCCATCAGCAGCAGCAGTACCTCTGTGTGGAAGCATCCCAGCTACTCATCCAGCCAGCTCTGCAGACAGAAAGAAATTTGCCAGTCAACATATGCATTAACCAGAAAATCCCCCTGGGCAAAATTCCTACATGAGGCTCAATGAGCCGCAGATACCTTAGCGGAGTCCCCAAGCCCTCCAACAACTGTATTTTAATAACTTTAATAACCCCAAAACTGTGAGCTAAAGTTAAAGATTAGGTTTGTAGTTTTTATTGTACTTATTTGGGTGCAGGAGTGTTCTGAATAGCTTGCGAGTGACTTTAGTTGTTTTCCTTGTCAGCATGTTGGCCCCAGGTTTGCAGTTCGATGCTCAATTGCTTCAGTTTAACCATTTTTCCTTCTCCTAACTGCTCTAGTTTTCAAAATAGTCCTAAATTGCAAACTGGAAGAAAGAGAAACATAGGAGTTTAACGGGCATTTAAAGTTCACAAGGAGGGGGTCCCTTCTGACGACCATTAGCAGGTATGCCTATAGGTATGGGTAGAAAGTCCTTTGCCTCGTCTCCTTTCGCAATGGTCCCCATCGCCCTGCACTGCTCTGAGGGAGGCAGCCTCCAGACACCCAGCACTCACCAAAACCTCAGCCACATTTATGAACTGCTGCCAGCCTCCTCCACGCTTGCCAGTGCCTCTTCATTTGCAAATCTAACAGCCCCTCTGCATATGGGAGATGCGGGACTTTGGACCCATCGCTGATGGAAGATGCCCAACCATGTTGGCGCGCAGCAGCCGGCTCAGCGACGGTATTTCGTGCTGGGGGAACAGAGAGGCATGGTCAACCCCACCGCTGCAGGTCACCCTCCCCAGCCGTGCTTCCTCCAGTGTACTTTCAGTTGTGCAAGAAACCTGTTGCTTACAAAAGATCTTTTCCTTCCAAGTCTGTTTCTAGCACAGTGGTACTGCCGTTACCACTACAAACAGAATCACAGAATGGTTTGGGTTGGAAGGGACCTTTAAAGGCCATCTAGTCCAACCCCTCTGCAATGAGCAGGGGCATCTCCAACTAGATCATGTTGCTCAGAGCCTCATCCAACCTGGCCTTGAATGCTCCCAGGGATGGGGCACTTACAACCTCATCTAACCTACAAATGTTACCAGCTTCAAAGGAATTATATCACGCGTCCATGTGGCACGCAGAAACAGGCAAAGCAAAAGTAAAACTGTAAATTATCTCTTTTCTAACGTGAACATGTTGAGTCACAAGTTAATTAACGGTACGTTACATGAGAAAACTCCATAATGAGTCTCCAGCTCTCTGAGTCAGACGCCCACAGGTTGGAGGAGGGAAGAAAGAGGGGGAGAACGGCTTGCAAAAGGATGCCCTGAGGAGCAGGACCAGGAATGAGCGGCCATCCACGCATCATATAATTCCCAAGAAAGAGTTATATACAGCATGATGAGAGATGTCAATGCTTAAAAAAAAAAAAAAAGAAATAAAATGCCAGAACTCTAAAAGCAACAATTTGCCAGAAAAAGCAAAACAGCTGAGAAGGAGTAATCTGATCCACATTTTTTTCTCATTATCTTCATTAATTTTAAATACCAAAACTTACAGGAAGGCAAGCACTAAAAAAAAGAAAGATTAACTCTTTCTTTTCTGGATGAGTAAAGAAGCATAGATTTTCCTCGTGATGTCTCCCTTTCACTTGAGAGGATGGGACCAGAGACAGCAGGCTGCTGAAGAAGAAGACATCTGTGACAAGGTGGCTGAATCTGAGAGCTATGCCAGCTTAGATCCCATCACAGGCTCTGGTCCAACACAGGCACATGCCTCTGGATGGGGAGATTTGGGAAAAGCCTCAATATCATTGGACAGTTCTGGTTTCCTTTCATAGGGTGGTTAAGAGGGAGGACTGAGTGCAGAATCTGTCCTTCATCCACTCACCGTCCTCCTTTCCTTTTCCCCGTCTCTCCTGTATACCTAGCCAGAGGGTCACCGCAGTTTGATTAATAACATCATAAATTATTGGGGTTTATTCCCTTCTGCATTTCTGACAAGTCCTGGGATAGCTGGTCCTGAAGTATTTGCCACCTTTCACAGCCAGACTGGTATAAAACAAGGATGCCATCCATTAGTGGAAACACCTTGCAATAAAGATAAGGACACTTGGACCACAGTGGAACCTGTCACCTTTCTGTGGCACCAAATGATAGCTGTCAGGAGATAATACCTCAAAACGCCTCAAAAGCACCAAATCCATTGGCTGCACCAAGTCCTGCAGCCTCCACCCCACAGACGGCAGCTCCAGGTCCCTCACCAGCCAAACAGACATGCAATGTCCAGACTTACAAGTATATCACCAAAGGGAAAAAAATTTCCTGAAATTCTTATTGCCAAGAAGCTGCTTCACTGGCAACTTGTAGAGACATTTCTCTTTCCAGCTTTAACCCCAACATACACCTCCTTACCCTGTACTTCTTGTGCAGGCGGATGGTCATGAAGATGAGGCCCAAACGTCTCAGACAGTAGAAAGGAGCTGGCTTTCATCTCCCCAACAAGCACTGGCCAGCCCCTGTGTCCCCAAATTTTCATCAAAATTCTCTTTGACCTGAGTGACCATTGTATTTCCGTAAAGTTACAGGGCTCAGAGCCCACCTCAGTTTCTATTCCAGCTGAAAGCCAAACCAGAGGAGCTCCAGGCCAGGTTGGTTAGAAGTCTGGAAAACTGGAGTCCTCACCCTTCAGCCTCCCTCCTTTCCAGATGGTGGCAACGTCCTGATCAAAGCCACAGTCACACAAGTCACTTTTTGCTTAAAATTCAGAAATTATTTCCCAATTATGAACTGAAGCTTTTTGAGTCCCTATTTCCATGTCCCTCGATTTGAAAGTGAAGAGGCGGGGTGAGCAGCAAGGACCCAGTCCTGCTCTCACTGAAACACCTGCTCCTGGGTGCTCTGGCTTTCATCTGAAGTTTCACTTTTTCTCACCAACAAAACCATGATGAGTGAAAGGCAAGAAAGAACAATTCCTGTTCAGTATCTGTTTCCATAGAAACCCCAAAATTAAGAGAAGACTTCTAACATCACCCAGTCCACATACCTGCCAGTGCAGCAGTGAGCACCAGTTCCAGAGTTTCGAGACCCGCTCACACTTGAGCTGACAAAATGCACCTCTGTGGAAATTTTACAGATTTACTGACAACACTGACTTGAGAGCTATCCCAAACAGAGTTACATGTTGCTGAGATTTAATCAGGGAGCAAACGCTTCATGTGACCATCTCCCAGCATACTCCTCCAGCTGTGAGGAAGCAGTGACGGGCACAAGACACCCTCATGCTCAGCTCTTGCCTTAGGAGCTCACATATATATTTAACTGACAAGATGCATAAAAATCACTCGCTGAGCAAGGCAAACATGGGAGTTATTTGGACAGGGTTAGCAGGTTTGCAGTATCCAGATGGAACACACAACTCCTCCAAGAATGTGAATATCTTCTCTCTTTTTTTTTTTTTTTTGAGTAAATTAATTTGGGCCACGAGCCAGACTGTGTCAAGAGGAATGCTCACATAAGGGAAGCAATCACACTGCGGCCCTTTGTCCTAATAAATCATCATCGTATTTCCCATTGCCGCTGGTTTTAGAGCTCGAGCAAACAGAAAAAGCAGGTTACAGCCTGCTATCTGACACCAAGGTCCAAGGATCCCTCTGGTTATGACAAGATGTGTACTCCATCGATGGCTAGGAAGGAGGAATTTCATCTTCTCCTTTGCCTCTCATGTGAACGCTTGGAAATGAAAACATATGCGCCAAGAAATCCCTGAAGCATTAATGAAAACTGGATGCTACTTCTTGTTACTTTCTAAATTTGATATATAACAGGAACACCAAAAAATGTGCAAAGGAATGTTCTTCCCCCCTCCACTAAACGACAACAAGCTTTTCCCTGGTAGTTTGCAATGCCGTCTCTGTTCCATAAAAACACAATAAAAATCACAGTGAGAAACACTAGAAGAGATTGACAGAGTAAAATAGGAACAAAGTATAAAACTGAAAGCATCAGGGGTAAGCTCTTAAGTCTCTTCTTCCTAATCTTCCCAATGATCTTCTCTGCTGTTCTGTTTTATTACCTCTCAGAAGGGTTTTAGCTTTAATATATATTGGAATTACTGGGGGAAAGGAAACATTTTAAACATTTAGGCATCCTAACTCTTTCAAGAGAGGTTTCTTAACCTTTAATCCTCCTTCCTCCGCCCGCGGGCCATGCAATATGCAAGGCAAAAGGTCAGTAATGTGGACAAAGGCAATAGTCTGAGTCTAACCCGCTTTTCTTCTACTCAGGCTATCTGCAGTCAGTGCACAAACACACATCACTGACTTTTATTACTGCTAAGGGCTGATGTGCTCAGTTTAAATACTGGTAAGTATTTAAACCATTCGACATCCATGCATGGCCAAGCAAAAGAGCTTGTGGGCTTACCTGGGTTCGCTAGAAGGGATGGAGAGGGGCACGGCCAGCACACTGCAGAGCTGGAGCCTCTCCCCAAGAGCTCACCGTTGGTCAGGCAGGTCCTCAGCTGATGCTAATCAGTTCTGCTCCCTCCACCTGCACCCTGGGGTATTTTGGGGGTGACCAGTCCGTGAGCAGCTCTGCCCTGCCATCCCCACTCCTGGAGCTGTCGGCCAGGCTCATTAGGGGCAACAACTGTCACAAACATAACGATGGATGTGGGGTCTTTGCTGAGATGCCTGCCACAGTCCCATGTCACTGTGGTGCACAGAAACATTTGATCTGTGTTTTGGGATGGTTCCTAGCATGCATTTTCTAAAGTAAACATCAGCAAAATCAGCTCCAGATCCTTAAAGGCTGGGCAGCTCGATAGAAATGCTTAGCACTGCCACGATAAATATTCACAAGGCGCTCCAGGGAGCAGTGCTTTCATTTCCTCTGCCCTCTCACTGATGGGTGACAGTCCTGCCCTGCATGAGCTACGGACACTTTCCTGCATCATCAGGAAGACTGGAGGGTCAGGCAAGCTCGAAATGAGACTGCCAGGCAATAATGTGCTACAAAAGAGACGGGCATACACTACAGCCACCCTGCCTCAGTGACCTTTCAAAATACATTTGCTTTATCCATTCTATAATGTCATCCCCTTGTGCCCATACCTAAAAGAAATTTCATTTTCTCCACAAGTCACTTCACTCCCAAAAAGCTCTCAAAGGAGCAGCACAGACATGTGAAATAGGTGCAGCCACTGGTGTAAACAGGGACAGAGTAGCACAACCCACCAGCTGAAGGCAGCTTGACAAAAAGCTGCTTCTTGGTGAAAAAGTTAACACAACAGAAAAGGATAAAGCTTTAAAAAAGATTCAGCCTTTCCGCTGGTTTTCCACACCAAACTGATTTACCCAATTAAATATCTAGCCCCAAAGCATTCTTCCCCCAAACTGATTCACTTGAAAACTTGTTTATTTAAGGCAGAAAGGATGGATGAAGGCTGGCAATTGGGAGCATAAGTCTCTCTTCTCCTCTCTCTCGAGCTATACATTGCTATATAGGTTGATCAGAACAGGCTGTGAGCGGCTGAGCTGGGTTTGCTCCCAGGGGATGCTGCAGATGAGTTTCAGCATGATGAAATGATGATCTTACCATGACCTAATGGGACTTCTTCATCCATCTATGGAGAAACCTCTAATGAGCTCATAGCTCATACAGTTTGTCACCATAGTTGGTGCTGAGCAACTTTGGAACCGTTGTAAGATGAATAAAGATGCGAGTTTGAGTATTCAAGTACACAGAGATATGCTTGATGATGCCTTTTGTTAGACACCCCAGCCACTGATTTATACTCACTGTCAAATGGAAGCTAAAGATAGCGTTTGGAAGACAGCATAAAATGTTGGGTCTGCTGTATGTAGCTTAAATAAAACTATATGTTCAAGAAAATTGTATACCCGTTGCTGTATCTCTGGGTCTCCCGCAGTTCATCTACAGGTTTGGAACAAATATTAATTCAGCTCCAGCTAAATGATACTTCAGTCAAAGCTGTGGCTGTCAAAGTTGTGCATTGACAGTGGCCTTAGCCTGTTTGGGAAGTAACTGGAGATGCCACTAAAGATTCAGCAGGGAATCAGTAACACGCAGCAGCAATGATGCTTCCAAAGTAGCACTGCAGTTTGTCCCAACTAGACCCATTTGTTCTGATCAGTATTCAGCCAAGAGGAAAACAGGATCAACTGATCATTTACATGACTGGTTTTCTTTTTTTCAGTAGTTTTAAAGATCCTGACAAATAAAAATGCAAAACGATCTGTACTAAGCAAGCTTTCAGCTGTTCTTTGCAGGCTTAAATTTGAAATGCAGCATGTGAACCCATAGCATTTTATGGTTTCATCATATGAGCAGGGCATTTCAGCTAACTTTAGTCTCCCTTTGATCATCTTACATGTCTCATCTGTTCATATTATAACTTTTGAAGAGGATGTCTGATGTTTTCTTCTGAAGTTCATGTAAGAAAGTGAAGAGCCTTTATTTTAGGTTGCCTTCAGAAAGGAGGTCAACACATGCAAAATGTAGTTTTGAGTAATTTATTTTAGTCATTTCAACACGAGGAAAGGAATCTGTCAGTGACAACTTAGTAAGTTGTTTGTTATTCCTAAACAGGTAAATTAAACCTATCAGAGTATTAAACCTATCAGAAAAGTCTTCTGGAAATTACACTATTTCTTATTCTTTCTAAAGCATAAATAGGTGCTGTGCCGTGGAATTAGGCCAAAAATGCATTAGCAAAACAGCAAAGTAGGAACAAGAGTTTGGTGACAGAAGTACATAATAGCACCTAACCAGATTTGTCAGCAGGAGCATTTTGCTCTCAACAATAAAGATGCTCTCCATGTTAATAGAAAATGCCATAACTCAAATGACTATTAGTTCATCTTGTTGTTTCTACCCAAGGCTTCTCTACAGTAACAATTTTACTCCCAAAGCACCAGACCGATGCTGGGGAGCCTGGACAGAGAGACTTCACACATGGATTCTGTCTCTCTCAGTCACTCATATTAAGAAATATTTGGGGAATTACTAGTATGCAACATATCTTATTGTCTATGGTTTATTCCAGTTTTCACTAAAAGCATCGGAAGGTCTTCTGTTGACTTCAATGGGCTCTGAATGTGATAATAAAAATCCTGATGAGCCTTTGCAAGGTTTTCTGGACTGATCCATGAAGTTCTGGGCACTACTTACCTCCCTCTCCGCAGAGCCGAGTTGCTCTTAACGCACAGGACAAAAGAGGGCAGGATTTTAAGCATCACATGGCAGCAGCATGCTTCACAGTGACTGATTTCCTCAAGCTTCCAGCCAGGAGGTTTGGTTAAGCTCTCTAAATTTTTATAGAAAGGGCCTCCGACTCTCCTGACTTACATGTCAAAAGAGATACTTTATCGCAACATCCATCACCCATCCCATCTCCTCAAAGTGGGAAGTTTTGCGATATCTGGTTTTACACACTACCAGATGCTGGGCTCTTTCATTCCCTGCCAGACAGGAACAGAGTCTCATAACTCATAGGCAACACACGATGCCATAAACCTTTTTGCGAGACATACTTCATAACCATGAGGGTTAAAAAGTGTGACCCCATATATTTAAAAAACAATAAGTGAGGAATCTAGTGGAGTAAGTAGCCCATTAGGCATGGCACTATGTTTAAGCATGAATTTTGACTTCTCAGATTTTCTAAGAGAACATTTTCCAGATGGAAAAATAGATTTACCAAAAAAGAAACACCTTATAAAAAGACTGATTTTGACACAGTTCTGATGGGAACCTGTCTCCTTACCTGCCACCTAACACATCTGGCATGCAGACCCAGAGCCAAGAGCCTGAAAGACCATGTTTCGGAGAAGATGCATGGCTGAGGACCACCACCACCAAGCGCCGGGACTCGGAGCGCTGTCAGCCTGCCGAGCCTGCTGTCTTTCCCACCAGGAGATCAAGTGGGAGAGCTCCATCTCCTCCTCCTCCTCCTTGCAGATATCTCCATGCAAGATGTGGGACCTTGGTCAAACAGAACAGCAATGCTCTGGTGCAGTCCTGATGCAAAACAGTCCCTTTTCAAGAGCAAGTTCAATGTGGAACAAATTTAGGTCACACTAAGGCTAGTCCAGGCTACTTCTGGACTCCAACCTTGGTGACAGTCTCAGCACCAAACGTTTGATATCTAAATTCTGTATCTGCTCTCACAGAGGGGCAGATTCAGAGCAGGAGCAACACCTCCCAGTCGTAAATGCAAATATCTCCCAAAACACCCAACGTGCAAACACTCCCCATTCCACTTTCCAGGCCGCCCAGCTATGCTGGATGCAGCAGCATCCCAGAGGTGCTGGTGGAAGTGATACCTGGAGAGAAAGGAGATGGGAATCCCTCCACTCCCCCTATGTGTGTGGGGAGGGCTGAAAGCACGAGCAGCTCATGCTGCCACCCCAGGAAAAATATGCCTGTTTAATCCCTGGCACGGAAATTATAAAGGTTTTAAAGCTCAACCTCTCCCTCTTCAAACCAAACATTAAATGCTACGGTAAGAATTGAGATGAATTAATATCTGCCTGACAGCCTCAGATCCATTTGGGCAACCCACATCAGGGCTCCTATTTGAAGGAGGTCGCCATATCTGGAAATGGCACATCCCAGTTTAGTATGGTTGATAAATTTCTGTCTTTGGTAAAAATGTAAACTGGTAGTTTACAGATACAGGGGAAGTTATGCTAGTAAAGGATTTCCCGTAAAGCTCCCTAAGCTCCGGCAGAGCTAGCCCCAGCCAGTTATCGGGGAAATGCTCACTTCCTCTGTCTGTTCATTCGGATGCACATTCAAACGGGCAGGGGAGCTGAATGAGACACAGAGCAACGCCCTGAGATAAAGGAGGAAATCCCTTTCAGGTTCACAGAAACAGATGGGGGGGGGGGGGGGGGGGATGTCTTTCCAAAAAGAAAACAAACCTTGCTAAGACTTAGCTTGTGCATTTGCACCACTTAGTAAGAAACCTCTTTTCCCAGTGGTAGTGAACAAATCTCCCAGCCTAGTATCTGGAAATGCCAGAAGAAAGAGATTGTTCGTATAAACACATACATTTCCAGGGGAAGTTTACTCTTCCTATAGCCAGAGGATGTTTACTTTTCTAGAAAAAGAGTATGTTAAAACCTTTCTTCCCTTCTACTTCATCACCATTCCACTGGCACTTAGGAACAGACATTCCTCATTTCAAACACAAGGTTTAGCAGGTCAAGTGAAGGGGGAGCCATGGTTGTATATGCAAGAAAAAATAAATACAGGGAATGAAATGAATAAACAAAGAGGCTGAGTTAGAGCTTAGAGACCAAAAGTTCCCCGACCGGGGCAGTGACACAGGCAGGCAATGTGATGGCTGAAGATTGTCAACTCAAAGAGCACGAGCTCAGGGCTAAGCTCTGCAGGTCAGACCCACAGCGTTCCTAAATGTCACAGGGACCACAGGCTGAGACCCTCCTCCCTCCCTCCCTCTGCCATTGCTCATGAAACACTTCTGAACCACCGGGAATGTGACCAGCATGCTACGAGAGTCGGCTGGCTTTTGGTATGCTCAGTTACTGATTTGCTGCGAGCAGGTTTTAGAGATCAAAAATCAATGGCAACGATTTTAACTTCAGTTTAACAAAGTCCTAATGAAGTTTAATGGGTGCCATTAGGTAAATTGCAAGCGCCAGCACTATCCATCATTGCACAGAAATGGAGATACTTTAAAACGCATTTTAAAGTTTCTTATATAAGTACAATGAGAATAAAGAATATCTCGTTATTTTTATGACCGCTTAACAAGCTCCTGCAGTACTCAGATAAGCACCTACAAACGAAAAACCACCGTTCTCATAATCAAGTACAATTCCACTGCCTCCAGATTAATCACACCTGATTAACCGCAGGGTGAACTGGGCCATATAAGCAGCAAAGACCCACGTTTAAGGATGAAACTCTGGCTTTGGGAAAACAGGCAAACGCTGCAACTGTAATGCTTATGGAAGAATTCCAAAAGCCTCTATTTGGACAGGCTTAAGAAAATTTTACCTTTCAGCTAATGAATAAATGTGAAGACAAAGAGGTTTTGATTAAGTTCTTGTTCCTGCAACAAGTGAAGAGGACAGGAGAACTGTCTCAAGGTTGGGCTTTATATAGCAGCGTCCATGCTTCAGGAAAAGTACATGGCTCTCTGCAGAAATCAAGACAAACTTCCCCCGTACTGAACAGGACAGGAATCCAGGTCCATCACTCATAATCCAAGTAAACAAGTTACAACAGCGGTGCCACAGAGCTGAGCAGATACAGGAGATGCCATGTCTATCTGTACCAGTGCAGGTGCTGGCTGACAAACACTGAACTCTCCAGGAGCACTGGATGTTTGTGTGAGAGGAGCCCTCTGATTTTCATGAACACAGAAGCACCTGATCACAGGAAAAGCCACATTTCCATGCTGGATCTCTGGAGGTCTCCAGCCCAACCCCAGGACCTCATCCCATTGAGTTCTGAAGGCTTCCAAGGATGGCATTTCCACAGCTTCTCTTGGCCCTGGAAGAGCAGAGTGGGGAAGGGCTGAAAATTCACTCTTTTCTTGTCTTAGGCACCAAAACAGCTTCCCAGAGGCACCTCTGACTCCTCTGCTTGCAGACCAAGGAATCCAGCAGTCTGGGGATGGTGAAGGAGAACAACAACGAGGGCTTAGAGTTCAGTTTTCAGGCAGAAGGTGGAGGTGACTGGAAAAGTTCCCTTTCACATCCCTCTCATTCTGAAGTTGCTGCAGCTGCTGAGATTCTTCCCCATGCTGCATCCCTTTCAAACTGCTGAGAGGAAGCCACTGTCACCAAAAAAAAAAGACAGATAAGGAAAAAGAGCATCTCAGTAACACAACAGGAAAAGCCAGTCATGTACTTCAGGTTTCACTATTAAAACTGCTGCAGAGTATGAGTTTCTTCCATCTTCATGGAAAGAAGTGTCCAGTTAACTGAACCTATGTGTATTTTTCAGAAAAGACTCTAAAATAAGGAATTAGGTATCATCCTGTATGCATTCCTTCCTCTCCCCCAAACTGAGAAAAGTAATCTCTGAGGGAAGAATTTAATCAAAGCCAGCTGCTAATTACTTTCCTGACACCAGGGGAGAAGAATGTTGGCATCAGAAGGATCTGGAAGATTTTCATGATTAATATTTGATAAATCTGTAATTGGACTGTTTGATTTTGCAGTCTCCTTTGAATAGAGGTAGAAACTTTATTGAAATTAATCTTTATGAATTCAGGCCACAAACTTCAGGGGATGATAACTCATTGATTGATTTGAGTATCTTGAAGTGCTAACCCTGGAGAGAAGATAAATTGGGATTGCTTAAGGACAAGTCAATACAGACTGAATATAATCCAGAGTGCTTTCCCATTAAAGGAAATAAATTACATTCTGTAAAGAGTTAAAGTTGAATTTCTCCAGCCTTTTTTTGCTGAAGTTCAGAGATTTGACATGAATATTTAATCTGAAAGCAAATGAGAATTAAGTGTGTTAACATTGAATTAATAAAATAGTTGAGTAGCATGCAATAGTGAGCAAAGGTTCTCATGAAAAAATACAACAATCAAAATTGCAACATTATAGTTATCTAATATATCATATTGTTTAGAATTGGATATAAGAATTTTCTCTTGATCCTAATAAAATAAAGCAGAAATTCTATTAAATGCAGTAAGGACATTGTAGGGGTGAATATTATTACTATGAACAACAAAGCCAATTTCTTGCTCTGATTTTTAGCTATTATGTATTGAAACCTTTAGAACAGGTTTATGCTAATAACCCAGCAGCAAAGAAAAAAAAATTCTCCAGAAACATGTGGTCTATAACTAAAGTAAATTAAAGGCCATGTGCACATTCAGAGGGATCTGAATGCCAAATCTTTTATTTTGAAGGCGAGAGATTAAAGTTCCCTTTGCTTAACCAGCATCGCTGCTTTGAACAGACAGCAAAGAAATGGCAAAAAATAAGAAAGAAGAGTCTTAATCCTAGTATTCCAACATGGCTTGTGTGCGTTTCCCCTCTACTGCAGAAGCAACAGCAATACAGCTCTTTTATATTAGCTTTAAAGAGGATTTGGGTTTGGGCACCTCTCCCCTGATATTTTTAATTCAGCATTTAAATAGTTGCATTAGTATGCACAGCACTTTCCACATATGCAAGTAGGGAGGTTTTTGCCTCAAAGAACTCGTGATCTAAATTCAACCACAATATTGAAAAAATGACAAAAAAAGGTACCTGAAAACAATACTGAGTCTTAAGCTAGCTGCAAAGCTTTCTCCCTTCCCTTTTCCATCTCTGCCAAGATTTACGAGAAGGCAAGATACAGAGGATGATCGCCTCTGTAAGGCAAACAAAAAAGGCTGAACTTGAAGACAAAGATGATGAGGTTGTTCAGCACAGTGCCTGTGGAAAGCTATTCCGGACTCAGAAAATTGATAAAGATAGCTTTGTTAGAAAAGCTAAAAAGATATAGCTTATGAGAAGTCATGGATTTGGTAGACATGGCATGATGGCTAAAGTGTTTGAAGTGGATGAGGAAAAAGGCAAATACAAAGATGAAAAAGAAGGAGCTAAGACGATGCTTCCTACAAATACACTTCAGGCCAGAGGAGGACAAACGTGCCATGTTCCAGGAGACATTAAAAAAAAAAGAGGACGGTGATTTGAACCCATGTTATGGACTGGAAAACCAGGACCATTCTGCAAATGAAGAGGGAGGATGTGCAGGAGCTCTACACCTGCGCAGGGACGTAGCTTTGGAATCAGTGCTCTAGTTGAGCCTCGCTGACTTGGTGTATATATTCAACATATGTTCTGCGGGTAGTGAGCGATCTATTCAGCAGAACCCACACAGCCAGTACAGCCCAACACCAAACATAACCTGTCTTTGTATTGCTCGTTTTTCTTGGAGCGACAAAGACTTGCCCACAAACACAGCTTGGAGCACCTTCAGCTGCAGACGGTGAGTAGAGTGGAGTAAAACCATGACCCCTTCTCTTTGCTGTGGAGCACTGGAGAGTTTTTCTGCACTGGGCTTCCAGCCCACTCCTACCGCCAAGCCGCTCAGTCGCCACACAAAGGAGAATGCTTTCAACGCGTACATATGCGTTTGCGTTAATAACTTCTGCAGTTAATTAACTTTATGTAGCAGCAAGTACAGAAATTAACAGATATTTATGAGCTCTGCCCATGGAATTACCTCAATCGAGCTCATAATGGAAAAGTTTATTTGAAATAAAAGCTAGCTTTGTAAGCAAACCTCACCCAATAACCAGGCCCAAGGAGAAAAGGTGGAGAAAGGAAGCCCTTTCACAACGAAGGAGAAAAAAAAAAAAAAAAGAGAAGTCTTTAGTTTATTGAAGAAGGGCTTTATTCTTATTTTGTAAAACAGTTATTTTTGTAGAAAAGGGTATGGGGATGGCTGTCAACCCACCCCTGCGGCTTGTCCGCATGAGAAGGCAAAGCGACCGTCAAAGGACAGCACTAACCCATTATGTAGGACGCTTGCATTTTATTTCCCTTTTAAAGCTGTCTTTAAATCACTGTGTTTAAGGGGGAGTCACTGATAAAAACCTCAGTTATATCAAGGCACGTTTGTATTAATTATTTGAGGGAACTACCTATCACCCCTGAAGGACTGGTTTTGTTAGAAGTGGCATTATGTTTCCCGTTCTGATGGGACTTTCCAGGAAATCCCCGGGCCCAGCGGCCTTTCGGTGGCTGAGCAGCTCCCCCTGCATTTTTTTCCAATAACAACACCCCCTCTTTTATTCACTTTCGACTTTATTGTACTCTCCGGCCCCAGCAAGACCCAGCCGAGTGCTGGGGCTGGGGGCGGCGGGGAGGTGTAATGGCAGCCCGGTTTACATTACGTGACTGACTCCTGGCGCACCCAACGGGTACTGCACCGCCGGTGACGGGCGACCCGGTGCTGACACGACGACCCTGAGGAACCCCCGCAGCGGCCTTCGCGGGAGAAACACCCTCTTCGGGTGCGGCGGCCCGGCCCACCCGGCCGCCCTGAGGGGCCGCCTCACGCTGCCCCACGGCGCTGGCCGCTGCCCACCGGGCCGCGCCACCGCCGCATACCCGGCCCGAAGCAATCTACCGCCGAGCGACTCGGCCCGCCCTCTCGCTGCCCGCTCCCTCGAGGCGCTTTATCGAGGTGTCGGTGGATCGGCTTGCTCGGCTTGGGGAAGGGCGGGGCGAGCGCCCGTCGCGCGGGTGCGCCGGGGGACGGCGGCCGGCGCCATTTTGCAGGAACAGGTGAGGGGTGCGGCGGTTCCGCGGTCTCCGGTGCTCCCGTTGGGTTTCTCTCTCCCTTTCCGTCCCCTCGGCTGGTGCTGGCGGCTTTGGCTGCCGGGCTTGTAGCGAGCGGGGCAGCGCCGCGGTGCCTTGCGGGACTGTTGTCGGGGAAACGGCCGTGAGGGGCGATCGGCCCCGCCGAGCGGTGTGAGGGGCGGGCAGGAGGTGAGGCCGGGCAGTGCCTCGGAGGCCAGTGCTTTCGCTTCTCTTGCAGGGGCAGCCGGGCCTGCCGGCGAGAGGGAGCCCGCCGTCTGCAATGGCCAATGTGAGTATCGCGGATCGCCGGCCCTCGGGCGTCAGCGCTGTCGCGGCCGTCTTCGCCGGCGGTTTGCGGTAGGGGGGTGGCTGTCAACCCGCTCCTGCGGCTCGTCCCGATGAGAAGGCAAAGGAGAGCACTTTCCCCTGTCATGCGGGACGCTTGAGTTTTATTTCCCCTTTAAAGCTGTCTTTGAATCACCGCGCTTAGGGGGGAGTCATTGATAAAAACCTCAGTTATACCAAGGTACATTTTTATGAGAAGGGAGTGGTATCGTCATCCTTTCATCTTAAGTTTTGGAAGCCAATTTCCGTGGATATTGTGGGAATAATCGAATTGAGGATTAAGTAGGATCTGTTTTGTTTGGGGTTTTTTAATGTCATGAATTAAGATGAAATACATAGGTTCACCAGGGTACTTCCAGACTGAAGAATGAAACAGGCTTTATTGATTTAGTCTTGCTACGGAGACATGAATAATTTATTGATTTCAGCGGTGTTTTTTCACTTGTGTAATGCTAGGTGTGTAAATATTTGCATAAGTGAGCTCAGTCAACATACCTGTAATTAACACTAACATCTGCATGTTAAGTGATCCTGATTATAAGAAAACGCTCTTTTCTTGTAATTATGTGTCAGCTGTAATTGTTTACATCTGGTTTATCTGTAATGTAATCATTATGCAAAAATTAATTTCATTACTGGTTTTACATAACAGAGGAAAAAAACATTCAAGTGGAATCAGCAGACTTTTGTTGTTGTTGTTACAGGAACGTTTTAAACATAGAGGTGTTTGAGAACAGGCAGCTTAAGGCCTTACCTGTAAATACTTGATTTGAGTCAGAAAATCAAATATGCTTTTATGCTTTTGAGTCTTCATGATGTTGGTAGAACTTACTAGACATTGTATGTTTACGCAGAGGTGGTGTGTGAGAAACTGATGCTTAGTGGCTTAGGTCCTGATACTCTGAATAGAGTTTTTATCTTAAACATACCATTTTCTCACTTTTTTTTAAGTAATCTTGTTGCATATGTATTTAATGGTGAACACATGTGTAAACTTTTATAGAATCAGGCATACAGCACTTAAGGAAAAGCCCTTTATGTCAGGTTTCTCAAAAGAATTTCTTTCCTCACCTGGAAAATAATGTGCTTTTGTGAAAGCACACGTGCTATGGCAGGTGGGATTTACATTTTCCAGTAATGCATGCTTTTGTGCAGCTGTAATCAAGAGTATGAGCAGTTTTTTTGCTGGAGTTAAGTAGGCTGTAATTTTTTTTAAAGTTATACTTCTGTCTCTACGTTTTGAGTTATTTTTCTGTTATGCATATGTAAATGCATTGTGACAGTTGTCAGTTTGTTTTTAAAGTATAAAAAAATAGATAAGGCTTTCTAGTTTAATCATTTCACCTGGATATTTTGTGTTTAAGAAAAACAAACCACAAAACCCCAGTAACAGTTGCTCATATTACTATTTAAGATACTGTCACTGGGTCTCAGAGTTCATAATCCTCGCGGTGAGGAGCCATTGGCTCTGTGGAGCCCTGTTGCTGCGACCATTGCATGCTCAGGGAGATAGCATTGCATCATTTTCTGTTTACTGTGTGGCTGAATCAGTTTGATAGAATCATCTTCAGCAGTTGAAGGTTATGTTGACAGTACAACTCTGTGGTGTGAAGCAGATTTTCTGGTGTATTCCAAGACTACGGAATTCATAAAGGCTTTATGGCTTATTGGCATTCTGACAACCATACTGATCTGTTTGCAGTAAGATTTGTTTGTAAATATACGAGTAAATAACACTGGCTGCGCTAACTTCAGTTTTGCACGTGTTAAATGTCTACGTATTTCGAGAGCAAAGGAAAGAAGCTGAAATTACCACCCCTGCCTGTTTTGATAGGCGTATCTCCCTGCATAGTTCAGAGCTGTTGGGCTGTGTCCTTTGAGGGTGGAGAAATGTGTGTAAGCACACACGTGTGCGTGCTTCTAGATGAAAGTATCACTCCAGACTCATCTTGTAGCTATCTTGTGTCTCCCTCCAGCCTTTTAAGATGTAGAATACGGGCTGGCCAATGTCTGTGCTAGCTTTCAAGGCAAATGTCGTGGATATCAGCATTTACTTAATTAACCATATTTCTAGGTATTTCTGATAATCAAAGCCATGATTGAATTGTGGCAATCGTGGAAATAATGACATGCATGGAAATGATCATGGAAACAATCCTCATCTGTAACTTTGGTTTAGGTTGTGGGCTTTCAGTGGTGCTGTTTAAACTTCCCAGGGTTTCTTCCTCACGTGAGGAGGCCTTTCAGTAAGTGTTTGTGAGGCTTTTCCCTTAGAATACTGTTAGTAGTATAAATGTAAAAGAAATAATAAAATACTTATCAAACTTGATTTTACAGAAACACTGTTGATCATAATTAAAATTGTAATTTAATTATCAAGTGAGGATTTCTCTTCAGACCCACAAAGCTATACTTAAACTAATATTTTTGCTAGCAGTATGTAATACTTAACTTTGTTTTTGTCTTCTCAGGTGCTCTGTAACAGAGCAAGATTGGTCACCTACCTACCAGGGTTTTATTCCTTAGTCAAAAGAGTTGTAAATCCCAAGGCTTTTTCTACAGCAGGTTCCTCTGGCTCAGATGAGCCTCATGTTGCTGCTACACCTCCTGATTTATGTAAGAAAAAGCAAATTTTCTTTGAATTTGTGTGGTATCAGAACTTTGCACCCCATATAAATTTGGGAATTCTGAAGTGTGCTTTTTATGTCAGGACCCTTTTATTTGTGCATTGTGGTTACTTTGGTTATATATGATTGTGATCAAATACAGATATTTGTATGGGAGAGGGTGTTGTTTTTTTTTTTTTCCTTCTTTCTTTGTAGATGTGATGACTATAGCAAGGCTTTGACTTTTGCAGGTCCGAGAACTGTATGGCCAGATGAAGTAATGGGTCCATTTGGTCCTCAGGACCAGAGATTCCAGTTGCCTGGTAATATTGGCTTTGATTGTCACCTAAATGGCACTGCTTCTCAGAAGAAAAGCCAAGTTTCAACAAGTCTGCCTGATATATTAGCAGAGCCTTCAGCAAGTGAAAGGCATGAATTTGTAATGGCACAATACATAAATGAATTTCAGGTAAGAACAGGCTGCTTCTATGTGAAACTGATATTTCTTGTCTAAGAGAAACATAACTAATCTCACTTCTTCCTGAAAAAAGATAGTGTTGATTTTTAGGTGGTTTTGAAAGATGAACTTCAGCTGGGGTGAGTGAGAGATTACACAAAACCTAGATGAAGTTTTTTCTTTTAGGAGAAAGAAATATTTGGGGGGGGGGGGGGGGGGGTGGGTTTGAATAAGCAGTGATTAGTGAAAAAGCATTTTAGTAGCGACTTAATTATATGGATATGGGAAAAGAAAACTTCAGTTTCAGAACTTGCTGTTTACCAAGTCTTACCACCTTTTATCAAATGGAATTGGTAGTTTCTTCCGTATTTCATTTAATGGATCTGGACTTAAATAGTTTGGACAGTGTTTAAATCTGCCTGTGTAGTTCTGACAACCACTGAATTCACACAGGAGAAGCAGATGAACATACCTGAACCTCAGGTCTCACAACAAGACTGCATTTTGGCAATGGCAGAGCTTGCAGCGAGTCAGATGCATTATTAACAAGCAGCAGCTTGATAATTGCTAGCGTGATCACAGCATTTCAACAAATGTTTAGTGCTACTAGCTGCTGACTCAACTTTCTAGGTTCTCAGAGTTTATGACGTGCTCAGACTTCGGAGGTCAACTAGCAAATTTCCATTGTAAAACACTGTATGGTGTTTTTTTGTAAATGTAGCATTGTATTCCAAAGTGTTCAGAAAACATAAGCTTCTGGTGAGCTCCCCAGATTCTGTTTTCAGCTCATGTGGATCGTACTTTCCGTAAAAAAAGCCCAACATAAAATTCTAGTCCAGTGCATTTAGTGCAAACCAGGTGCACTGAATTCGTGCCTGCTTTTTAGCAAGATTTCTTGTATAATAAAATGCCCGGTGCAGCTGTTCCTGCCCAAAATGGAAAGGAGAAACTGGAAAGAGCAGAGACAGGTTTTGCAACTGGTATTCAGAAAGCAGTCAACAGGAGTCAGCTCTGCTTCATACTGATGGTGTTTAGGAGAATCCACGAACAGCATTTAGTGAACAAAAATGCATAAACTACTTTAGGAGAGGATCCAAATTTGAATGATGGGATCATCTGAATGCAGGAACTTCCCGTAGGTTGCTGCAGCAAGCAGGAGAAAAGCTCAGTGCTGGTGAAGCTCGCGCACCAGCCCTTGATCCACCCAGAGAAATGGCACACTGTGTACCTGAGATTCATGTACTGGTTTTATCTGGGCAGAGTAAGTGGGCCTGCTGACCTATCAATATCGGAAAGTCGGATTGATCTTTGGAAAATGGCTGTAGTCTCTTGATGATAGGATGTCTGGTAAGCATATGGACTATGTAAGTGGTGTTTAGCCAGCTAGAATGGGAGTAGTAGGCAAGAAATCATGATGAACTTAGTAAGAGAAGCATCCTATAGTTAGGCAGAAAAGAAGGGGTTTCGCGGCATAATGCATGGCTTGTCAGGCTTAAAGCACCAACTGATCAGTCCCCATGCCTGAGATCATAATGCAACATGTGGAAATGTATTGAAACTGCAGGTACTGTCTCTAGTTTGTCTATTGTTATGTTTAGTTTCTGATTATTTGGTTTTGTTTTTTATTTTCTGTTCTTGATTGTCAACTTCTAGAATAAAAACAGTAACCACACTGTGTTTTCAGTGTTACAGTTTTCTCTCGGGAGAACTTTCAGATGCAGAGTGTTAGGTAGGACTTCGTGTATTACTCGACATTGTAATATCAGTCTTAGACAAGCTTATTGAAATTCCTTGTAAATTCTGGCATAGTTAGAGCTAGGAAAACTGTATTAAGGCATTCTGTGCCTATTTCTATTCCAAAGGAGGCAGCTCTTGTTACCTCCTTCTTAAGGGCATTTTAAGCTTAAATGCTATATATCTAACATATTTTGTAGTGTACCCACAAGAATCTGGGGTTGCTTTTGGTTTGGGGTGTGGTTTGGATTTTTGGGTTGGTTGGTTTGTTTGGGTTTTTTTAGAAACTGTAGAACTAAAAAACTGTCAAGAATAAAAATGCTATTATTGGAAAACTTTCTGCTTTTCAAGCTGCAACAGCTAAAGCTAAAAATACTGATAAGTTCAGAGCTCTAGAACTCTTGTGTAACTTTAAATTCTGGCTCAGGTAATGTGTCTGAAATCTATCAACTGCTGTTGTATTGAGTACTTAAGGCCATTGTTTCAGAAGATATTTTTCAAAGGTTCTGTATTGCTTAAGGCTTTGAGATAATACAGTTACAATAAAATACAAAACTTAGTATTTCTGTGTAGATTTAAGTAATAGATAATACCTACATCTGTTCCACTTTTAATATTTGAAAAATTTTAAGTCTCATTGCAAATCATCTTTCTGTGAACCTGCTTGAGTGTATCAGTGGACATTTAGTCACAAAAACATAGTCTGGTGTACAAAGTTATTCCTGTTGTATATTAACAAATTAGAAAGTTATAATTTTCATTTTTCTCAGGGGGCTGATGTTCCACAGAAACAGCAAATAAATAACGCTGAAACTTACTTTGAAAATGCAAAGGTAGAATGTGCAGTACAAGCTTGTCCCGAGCTGTTACGAAAAGGTATATTTTCACTTTTAATGACAGCTAAGAAGTTATAACTTTAAAATGTAAAAAATATGTAAGTAAACACTTTGATGTAATAGATGCCACAGAATGTGTAGTAGAAAAGGGTAATTCAGAACTGATGTTTTACAAAAGAAAAATACATACTGTAAAATGAAAACTGAAACTTTGCTGTTGACATTACTTAGTATTTCATATAAAATTCAATGCCATTTAAATTGAAATTCAGCTGGGGCGGGGAGTAACTTTCAGCTGCTTCTTTAGTGTCAGGTAGACTCTGGACCTAATTCCCTATCCAAAAACCAGTTTGTGACAAAATCAGATTTTTTTGGCACTGCTTCTTAGTAAAATAGCAAATTGAAATTAAGAAACTTCTGAAACCGTTGGTTTTGTATCTTTAATTTGTTCAAGAAGGAAATAATTGGATAGGGTCAATAATTCATCTAAAACTGAGAAAGCCATAAGTAAATTGTAAGAGCAAGCCATAACATGGTGGTTTAACTTTTTTAGACTTTGAGTCAATGTTTCCAGAGGTGAATGCTAACCGCTTAACGGTATTAACTGTCACCCAGAAGACTAAAAATGATATGACTGTATGGAGTCAAGAAGTGGAGGATGAGAGAGAAATGCTCTTAGAAAACGTAAGTAGCTGACAGTAGCATCATCTTATTTTTGTTTATAGATTAATCTTTCGTGAACTATCTGTGTATTTCAGTCCATTTCTAGCTCTGGTAGTGACATAGTGTATTACTTTTTCGAGCTAATCCTCTGTTCTCTTACTGCTAAAATGGACATAACTTTTTTTCCAGCTTTGTAGCTTTTTGACAACTCTATATGTCTCATAGAACTATTAAATTCTGTATAGTGGAGTGAGTCAAAAATATGTTGAAGTATTACAATAAATTATTAAAGACACTTGATTCTTGTCCTGTTTCAGTTGAAAGGCAGCAACTATTTTTTCACCTTATTTCAACTTTAGTATGATGCATTTTGTAGGATTTCACTGCTCTCTTTATTTTTCCGTGACCTAGCTGAGATTCCAGTACAGAGTCTGTCCGCAAGCATGTCCTTACTGGTAAAAAGTGGTTGCTCTGGTCTTTGGGTTGTTTTTTCCTCTGTTCTGATGATGGGTATATTTAATGCTTTTGGACTGGGTATCAGTTATATGTATTACATCATAACCATCCTCTTGAACTTTGTCTTCTTGATCAGTTGCCACTAGAGGTCTCTGAAAATCACTTTATTTCACATTTTTCAGATTTTTTTTTTGTGTGTATTCCAGCAGGTGTCAGTGTTCACCACCATTGGCAGTCTTTTTTTAGCACCTCAAAATACAGTGTTTCTGTATATTTGTTATAATCTTTCTAAAACTAGCAAAAATCATCCTGTGGGATTTTCATCTGTATAGCGAGGGTCATATTTATGTTTGAAAATAGTCTGGTAATGTCCTTTTTCAATCCTGTAAATTGCAAATGTGCCCTTTGTAAAGCAGTGTAAGGGTTTCCACAAAAAAAAAGGAAGAAGCATTCTGAAGAATCAACGTAAAGATTACACAGAAATTAAAATTCCCTTCATTTTAGTGTGTTCTTCTCTTTGAATTATTTATGGTCTGTTGGTCTTTGGCGTTGTAATCTGGTCTAATTATATGTTAATTGGCATCTTTCTTCCTTGTGCACCTCCCTGTCAAGTCTAATAGAGTCATTGTAGGGGTGTTACGATGTTGGATGTAACCTCCCGGCCTAAAGGTTACTAACAGCACATTCACAAGAAAATGGTCTGTTTGTTTGCTTCATACACAGTTAGAAGTAACCTTAAAAATACTAATTTAATGTGAGAGGCTTGTGCAAAAGTAATGAGGGTTATGTACAGCCAAATCTAAGTGTTTACAGTAGTGAATCTCGAGTGTTTATTAACTGCACTCTGAAGTGATTGCTGAGGAGTTGTTACAACACTGCATCAAAAGATGTACTGTTTTCAGAAATGTAACGCCTAAAATGCTGTCTTTAGATGGCTTATTTATATTTGTGAGTTAACTGTGTTTCAGCTGTAAATTAATCGTCACAGCCATCAAACCCCAAAATACAGAACAGATTACTGTAAAGGATAAACCTCCCTTATTTTGGACTGTTAAGGGCCTGAAGCTGAATAACTATAATAACATTTCTATAAATTTGAAATCTTGAGCTCCTAAGGACAGTAATTACAGAGAACAATCCAATTTTTAAGTAAATAAAGTATTACATTTATTCTGAAGTTAGAAATATTTCTTTTTTATGAGATAGGGAAATTTCATAATTTTGAGGAAGCAGTGTGAATTCTGTTTGTGCTCAGCGCATTCAGCTGTGTAGATTTTTGCACTTGGACATGTTTTTTCTCAGTGCATGGATGGTTTTAGAACCATCATGTATCTCGACTTTTGTGTTTTTTTGTTTTTTTTTTTTTCTCACTCACCTTTGCATGTTTCTTCCGCAGCTTTCTATGGGCCCCTGCTGGCCCTCATAACATAAGTTGAAAACTGCCAGTCTGGGTGATTAAAAGCACATAACTGAGGTCTCCTGTACTTGCTGATTTATCTGTGGAAAAAATGTGCTGTGTAATCTGTATGTCATATAATTATTTTGTGCCTTGCGTTGTGATGTCAGAATACAGGAGCACAGCTTTAAATCTACCTGGCTGAATTTTCTTCTGTATCTGACAGGCAGATAACTGCAACTCAACACCAAAGATTAAAAAAAACCCATACCAAAACAAAAGCTTAATTTCTCAAATTAGCTGATGTGAAAAGTTTGCTATGAAAAAAACAGATTCTGTAAGAGAAGGGCGGTTTTAGATGATGCGTTACAGAGCAGGGAACTTCTTGGCATGTTGCTTAATTGAAAATAGTGTTTTCAGGAACATCAGCTGGTGTCCTCCAGTGTAATTGAAACATGACCTACAACTTTGATTGTCAAACAGTGGGAGAGTTTGAAGTCGTGATTCATCCTGACCACCAGTTCATTACAACAAGAGAACTGGTGTAGACTGGTGTAAAAGTCAAGTGCTTATGGAACTGTTTGCTATCATGCAAAACTAAAACGTTCTTTAAAATCATTTGCAGTTAAACATTTGTAGTGCAGAAAGAATTGCATGTTACTGTGCTGTTGGCTGAGATAAGACCTTACAGCAAAACTCTGGTTTTCATACATTTGTAAAAATATATTTTAATGCTACAGTTAGTGTCAAACTTGTGGAGTTACTCGTGGAAATAACAACCTGAAGTAATGGTTGACTTCTTAAAGAGGATAACAGGTATGACTACAAGCTGCATGAATAATCAAAGCAATTACGTTATTTCTTGCACAAGCTGTTAATCCATTACTGACTGGCACAAGGAACACTTGTAAATCTCTCATGATTGGAGTAGCCTAATGTGTGCCATTAATTCTAATCCTCTTAATGTTATTAATATTTTTATTGAAAGTATGCTGAATTTCTCATTTATTAGTAGAGGCCAAAAGAAATCTGTGCTTGTTCATTTTCAGAATATGTGTGTGTGTGTATATATATATAACAAAAATCTCATTTGATATCATTCTTTCCTTTTATTTTCTTTAAGTTCATTAATGGTGCTAAGGAAATTTGCTATGCAATTTGTTCTGAAGGCTACTGGGCTGACTTCATTGATCCATCCTCAGGACTGGCAGTAAGTTATGTGCTGTGTGGAATATGCAATAGATGCTGTTGTGTTCTAACTAGCAGTGGGACTTGTATTCTTTATGGGTTGAATCCAACTTCTTCATATTTCCCAAAAGCTGTTGCCATAGGATAATTCCTTTTATAAATTAAGATCAAATATTAACCCCGAGCCAGTTCCCGTACTGTGTCAGCTGTCATTGCAGTTGGTACTTTGGAGAACGTTTTTCAGCAATGAAGTTGAATTTTAAATAACTGTAGAAGTTTTATGCACAAGAGCTCTTGGTCACTGCACAGGAAGCTGGGTTGTCCTCCAAAGGTAACTTGGGAGTCCTGGCACCTATCTGTGTAGATGGGTGTTTTTTAAAAATCTCCTTGCCCTAGTTAATAATATCTTTGTTATGTAATAAAAAAATGAATAGCTTGTTTCTATTAAATAGTTTTGGCATTCATTTTCAGATGACACTAGTTCTCTGGAGAGCTGACCATTTCTTACCAAGACATCTGTGAAACATAATCTTCAAACTTAGAATTGAGACAGTTTCTATCAAAGCATGAGTGTATATGTATTTTTGTCTGAGAATTAAGTGTTAAAACCATACCATAGTCAAACATAATCATGGCAAAGCTCAGTTTATGGGGTTTTTATTTTAAAACTCTGAAAGGCAGTGATTTATTGCATCAACAGAGGCAAATAGGTTTAATAGGGGATGTTTATAAGGTGGACAGGCAGTTGAAAGGTGTGTGTACTGCTTAAAAGCTTCCCAGAAATTCCATGCATTAAGGAATAGTTACATATTGATGAAAGTAGGGTTCTGTCTTTGGGCTCTAGTTCAGTAGTAATGTCCTTACCGATACCCTGTTTGGTCAGAAGCCTCCTCCTGAGATAAAGCAACTGGAATACCCATTTCCAATTTACACACATTTTTTGCTCTTCAAAGCATCTTTATAGGGTGCTCATTGAAAAGATATGTGTCTTATTTTTGCTATTTCACAGAATGGTTCTATCCTTAATGCCTGTAGAAGTAGCAGAACCTTTCTAAAGCCCTTGAGATTTTTTTTGTATGTATGATTGATTAGACATTCACTGATACGCCTTCAGCTCTCTGTCAGTGGCAAAAGAACATCTTTAAACATGGGGTACCAGTATAACCAGAGGCGCTCTGCTTAGTTTCCTGTGTAGATTTCATGAATAAAACTGTACGTAAAATTTCCTCCAACTGATGTAACTGGCACTTCTGGGCTTAGGTTTTGTTTTAAAAAGGGGTAGTTCTGACATTTTAAATCCTCTTGGAAATGTTCACGTGAAAAATTCTTTTTTTCTTTTCCACCTAGTTTTTTGGACCTTACACAAACAACACTCTGTTCGAAACAGATGAACGCTACCGCCACTTGGGATTTTCTGTTGATGATCTTGGCTGCTGCAAAGTTATTCGTCATAACATCTGGGGTACTCATGTGGTTGTAGGAAGTATTTTCACTAATGCTGAACCTGACAGCCCTATCATGAGAAAACTAAGTGGAAACTAGCAGTCATCGGGGCTTCACAAGTTCTTACGACCTTTGCATTCTTTTACTTGGTGATTCTCTCTAAGCTTTGTCAGGAAATGCCACACTTGAAAGTATTCTTAGATAATAAAATAGCTGTTATTTATTTTAGTCTTTGTGAATGTGTGTTCACCACATGTGACTTAGAAGATTAATTGACAACATTCAAACAGATACCTTTGTGCCACATGAATTTTAAGCTGTGAGTTTCCTTCATCTTGAATGAGTTTGAACATACATGTACATAGTTCTCTGCATATCCTTTTTTTAATACTATCTTAAAAGCCACACTTCTTAACCGTTTTGTCTTTCAGTGTCTGACAAATCTGTGCTCTTAGTGTTAAAAACCCTGATGTCACTGAAGTTTCTAGGAATTTTGCCGCTTACCAGAATAAGTGGCAAAAAAAGTGGAATAAGTAACAAAATTGTTCTCCCAGAATATAGGAATTAATAAAAACTGCAGAAGTTAACGCTGAACTAATCACTCATTTGCTGTTCTAAAATGAGAATAATGAGATAAGCTTTCAGTGGTCTCTACATACAAGTAATACTTCAGTAGGGAAGTGTTCACTTGATTGCTACATCCAGAGACTCAGTAAAAAGTCTTAAATTACTCTAGAATCAGTCATCTCAATGTTTTTTTTGTCTTCATGTTGCTAGGGGTTTTATTTTCTCAGTGTTAACTAAATATATTTAATTAGTTTATATATGTAAATGTAATTTAAAGTTGCTTTTGTAACTTAGGTCATTAAATACGTTGTGGGAAAAAAAATGATAACAGGGAAATGCTTGGATATCATCATTGTTTTCCTGTACTTGGATGCGATTTAGACTTGTCTCTGTGGAATTTTGAAATGCCTGCATGAAGAGCAATTATGATCAATTATTGCAATTATGATCAATTATAAAAATATTTCAACAGGAAGGTTTCAGTAAACTAGTCAGTCTCTCCAGGTATCAAAAACAATCAGGTCATTGAAGTTACTGGAGGGAGAATAGTGACGAAAATCCAAGGCACCTGAAATAGCAACAGTGTCAGCTGCCTCTCTACAGAGACAGACTAACTAACTAGATTTTAATCTCATCACAGTCAGTTATCGGGGCCATTTGTTAAGACACCCCTGCAGTAGCTGCGCCAGTTCGTGCAACAATGGGAATCCTTCAGCCTTGACTCCATCAAAATGTAGTGCAGCTTTTGTCTGGATAATGGCTGCAGAAGACGACGATCCAAGAGGTTTAGCTTCCTTTCAGATAGCTAGGGATTTTAATCATTTTGTCATTTTCCAATGTGAACTAACAATTATGGGTTTAAAACTTGTTCTAAGTTTGTATACTACTTCTATTCCCTACTCAGGGTCTAAGCCAGTTATCACCAAAGTCTTTTCATTTGCTTTAATGAGTTTAGAACCAGATCCTTTACCAAGTGCCTGTACCCGTCCTTGTTAATGATCGCTGCAAGCCCATAACTTTGCCGGATCACGGAGGTGGAAGGGAGGAAGACTTTCCACTGGAGAAGTGAGTGTGGTCTCCCCTAAATTCACTCACTGAACCCACAGTTTGGAGGTTATTTTTCTTGCCTGCTGTCACTGTCATCGCTGGTGGCTCTAGCCTGCGCACATTCCGAGGTTGAAGTAGGACTTGTTCATCGCTTTGTCATGGAATTTGTGCTGCATTTCCAGAGCCCAAGTTCTTGATCTCCACTCTGCTGTTCAAGAAGGCTGTATTACTTCAGAGTCTTTTATTGATATTTTTTTTCCTCATTCTCATCAAGAGGATTAAAAAAGCTTGAGAAGCTGCACTGTGTCTTGTCTGTTTGCAAAATAGAATTATTTTGCAGAACAGGAATTAGCTCATTTGATAAAAGAGGATTAGTGTCTCGCTGGACAGTAGAGTTCACTCCTGGAGAACTTTGTTGGACAAACATTAGAAAAATAAATTCTGTGAAATGGTTCACATATATTTTAACTATCTTGAAGACTCTTGATGCTATCTTTCCTTCAGATGACTTTGCTGTACTTATCTTTCTGTGTTTTTAGAAAGGGTGGGAGCTGTCAGGCAGCTATTCAAATGCTAGTTTTTGAGTTCATGTTCCTTCAAGTTTTGTCCTGTAAAGGGCTTTTACAGTGGCTTTTCAAATGGCTTCAACCTGAGGCAAAAATCTCACTGAAAATAGTGGGAGTTTTGCCTTGACTTCACTAATACTAATGTTTCATGCTAGAATTTGAGAGGAGGTATGATTTCCTGATATTTTTCTAAATAAAATCTCATACACATTGCTTCTCAGCAGAGACTAGAACTGTTCCAGTTCTTTTTCCTTCACATCAGAAGAGCTATACTGTGTATTAATTAATTTGCTACTATGAAATAAAAGTTCTTGAATACAGTGTAACTGTACTTCTGATAATAAAAAACAAAACAACTTTCAGTGTTACAAAATGAATTCCTTTCTAGGGTAAAGAAACAAACACATGAGAAGAGCTATTGTATGTAAGGCCCCATCTGCCTCCTTAGCAAAGATTGCTGCTGTGTGAGAGTACTGTTTGTCTTATTTCAGAGAGGCTATTAATTTCTAGATGTTATTAATTCAATACTAAACATACCAGAGTTTATTTTTTTGCAGTAAATTCCATAGAAACTTAAAGTGGTGATGCTGAACATCAGAAGAGCAGTGCTGTCTTTGTGTAGTTACATTTGCAAGTACTATACATGGAGAACATGCTTAAAATAGTGCAAGTCTAGAAGTTACTTGTAGTGGTCAAAAGGCTAAAGAAATGTTATAGGTGAAATATTTGTTATTTAGGTGCCATAAGATATGAGGAACTGAGCTAAATCTTTCCACAGAATTCCTAATAAAGGTGAGGAGAAAAATTACAGAGTTGTCTTTTGCTCTCCTAAAATATCTTAGTACTAATCTTATGTGAGCTGTTACCCTGGTGAAGTTCTGCACCATCTCCTAAATAGCTGGTGGCAGCACTGCTAAGGACAGTAGTGGTGACAGGCTTTTAAGTTACAAAAATAAATGTGAAACCAGGCTTAAAAGTTTAATAGGGATAAATATGCAGAACAAGATATTGAGAAAGGGCTGGTTCAGAGCTGGAAAGGTGTTTTTCTGTCCCGTGGAAGATGAAAGCCCTCGCTGCATGTCTGAGCTCAGTGAAATGGGAAGATATTGCTTTGTTGGGTGAATCAGTACAGAGAAATCATTAATTATCTGGAGGTCTTAAGTGCAGTGGTTGGGATTTTTCTCTTCCCACCTAAAGACTCTTAAAGTTTAGGCTCAGTGATAGCTTTTCCTCAGGCTCTGGTAGAAATGTTGAAGTAGCAAGTACTTTCAAAAAAGTTGCTGTTTTCAGTAAGTGGAAAGTACGTGTGGTTTTCAGTGCCATGAATGTTCGTGTTTAAGCTGGGCTACAGTAAGAGCTGATTGTAAAAGTTGTGCTGTTACCTAACTAACACTAGATGAGTGCGGTGGGTAGGATGGAGGTACTGTATTCTAACAGATTGAGGCTTGTGTCCAGATCTTCTACTCAAGCACTTCGGGTCAGTTTAGTGAATTCATTGATTTATTCATGATAAATGAAATGTAATAGCAAAATAATTGCCTTATGTGCATAGTCCTTTTAAAGCCTCTTTTTTTTATTGTCAGCTTTTTTTTTTTTTTTTACTCTGCATCCTCAAAATTGTCATAAAAACTAATGTTCCCTGTGCATATGTTTATACAGACCAGGAAAAATAAGCCAGGTAGTCAAATGGCTCTTGTTTATAAGAGCAGCGGTAGTGAAGAACTCTATTCTCCTTCCACCAGCAGCCACCTGGCTGGAAAAAACATCCTCGAAACAATTCAGAGAGTCAGAGATACCTCTTGGGGGAGAGGGCCCCTTTTCTTTGCTCGCCATCTTGGCTGCAGGCTTGATGCCCTTTTTTGCTAATTGTGGTGTCATTCAACAAGAGATACTCTGGTTCCTAAACCCGCAGGAAAGCGCGGCTGTAACTTTAGACAGCTCCGGGTAGCTGATCCAGAAAGGTGAGGCCGCAGGACTTTGTCAGGGTAACATACATAAAACTTGGGCCATGAGCTTCTCTTACTCTAAAAGCTTCTGCCCAGTCAGGCTAAACTAATTGCAGAAATCTGGATATATAGTGAAAAAAACACATGAATTTGGAAGAACTGAGCCTGTGCTGATGCTGTTGCTCAAACCATTTGAAATAAGTACAGCGTGGCGATACGATTTTTGTGATTTGTATGATCCAAGACTTCAGAACACGCTTGCTAAACTTTTTTTTTTCCCCCCTCAGACAACAGTAGAGCAGCTCACGGTGCAGTTTGCCTGCAGGGCGGCAAGAAATGGGAAAGCTGCTGACTCAAAACACGTGTGGAGCTGATTGTCGTGGGTGCGTGGTCTAAAATGTCTGAGATAAGGAGGTTATTGTTATTATGTTGTGTTATGAGACACTCAGCATATCTATTTCTGAAATCATGCACTTTAGATAACTGATTAAACCACAGTGTTACCACTTAAAAGCTGCCCGTGTGACCACATAAATTAATTCCCTCCCTTTGAGCTAATACTGGCTGAACACTGATAACAACCCCTGCATCTGATAGCCAACGACTGTCAGAGGTGCCCTGTTGGCATCGCGGCAGAGGTGTGGAAGGCTGGCTGATGGAGGAGAATAAACCATATCTGTGTGCATTAACTGGCAAGTCGATAACTTGAGGGCTGAAATACCTCACTTGATCCAAAGCAAAACATCCCGTGTATGGGTATCTTTGCACAATCATTCTTCTAGCAAAAATAAGACAATTTCACACAAAGTGTCCACACATTTTTGGATTTTTTTAAAGACATTTTTCTTGCACAAAGCCAAAATCCATACACAATTATTAAATTGTTGTCCTCAAACAGCTGTTTTTACCACATCAGTATTTATTTTTTCAGTTGAGCTGTCCCTATGCACATAAAGGGTCAGGAAAACATCTGGTTTAAGCTTCACTTTTAAACAGCCAGATTTTACACTGGTTTGTCAGGACCCACGAGGAAATCCATAGAGACAACCCAAAGCTTGAAAAGTGGCATTTTCACAGCTTGTGTCTCCATAGCCTTCGTGGCTCCTGACCAAGTCTTGCTGTGTAGATCTGGAGCGCAAATTCAACCAGTATGCTTGAGTTTGCTAACTCCTGCTGAAATTAAGGTATCTGCCTGTTACCAGAGAGCTTTGATTAGTTCCAAATCAGGCTAACACAAAATAGTGTCACTGAATTATTTCCTACGGAAGACAAGGCAGAGTGCAGTAGTTCTGCTGCTCCGGGCCGGGCTTGTGTGTGCTATCGGGGGGGGAAACCCTTCACTAGCATATACTCAGGTGATGTCTATATTGTTTTGCTTTTTAGTATCAATACTTCATTGTACGTCACTGTTCTAACTGGATGCAATTCTGTGTTTTTCATATTTTTTTTAGCATCAGGTGGAAGGTGCTGTATATAGCTAGGCATGCTCTGAAAGGGAACGTGATGGTTGGTCTGAAAAAGTATCCTCTATGCAACTGCTGTGTCAGGAACACTAAGGTTAGTCAGAATTTCCAGCAGAGGAAACTAGTTACAGATAAGATATTAATACAGAGTAGAATTCCTGCCGTTTATTTTAAGTGATCACCTCCCCTTTTCAAGCATAACTTCAGCAAGGCTAATTTTAATTGCAGTTAGAGTGGTGAAGTACAAACGTTTTGACCCTGCTATTAATGGCCAGAGAACTTCCATCAGCCATCAAGACCTCAGCTACACCTGAGCACTAATTACTGCCACTGATATGACCTGGACTTTTTTTATTTTTTTAACTTTTTGGGGCAGTTGTCCAGCTGTTTTAAATTATTTCATTGAAGCCAGCAGGCCTGCTGTAATTTCCACCACTTTAATGCATCAAGGAAGGTTAAACATTGCCATGCGTGTGTGCTTTCTGCTTGCTGTTCCAAGCAGGTCGGTTGGAGCCTTTTGTGCCCTTAAGTTTTCGTGCAGGCTGGCACTGGCATAGGGGAGCTTCTCCCTAAATCTGGAAGTTGTCCAGGAGCTACATGCCCATATGCACACACGCACCCGAGGCTCGCAGCAGCTGCTTGACGACAACAATAACAGTTTGTATCAGCTGCAAGAATAAGTTATGTGTTGGATTTTTCAGAGGATCCTGCTCTGTTATAATTCTCTTTGTTTCCAGGGGAATAATGGCATCTGACAGCCTTTCTCAGGAGCAGACCTTTGCTGGGGGATGCATGATATATCCTCCCTTAAGTCTGTTTTGGAGATTCAAAGTTTATTTTTGCCATGTGAGGGTTTTCTGTGCCCTGTTAACATGTAGGGTTTAACCTTAAGGTACATACACCAGCATGTGCCTTAACCAGGTGACTGAGTGAAACATTTGCTCACGATCCCATCCTAAACATTACACTTAAACATAGAAACTTAAAGTAACAAATTCTAGCAGCAGTACAGCAAAGCTGGATTTGCTGCAAGACACCAACCAAACCCCATTTTCTAGTTAAACAGAAAACCCCCTCCCTCACCCACTCCTTAAGGGGGAGGCAGGTTTTTAGCAGGTGGGTAATCAGGCTCAATGTGCTGCAGCTGGTTCCCCCCAGCCCTGCCCGGGTTGTCCTTCTGTAGCACGGCCCTGCAGTGGGGCCTCTTTGCTGAGCTGCTGAACTAATCCTGCCTCTTCTGAGAGGATTTGGTCGATGATGTATTGCCTCGACGTGGGTAAGTTGTGTCTGTGAGATGCTCTTGGCCTTTCAGCTCACAATACTGTGAAAATAATTTAAATTGTTCTATGAGTACTTGGGTCTCAAGACAGTGAAGATCTTGTAAATGTCCTACAGGTTTTGGAGAGGCTTTTTCTGGACTTGTGCTGGGGAGGGGGGAGGACATGGCTCAGGAGAAAGGCAGTTGAGTGTGGTTACATGAATTCTGTCTTGGTTTGCAGGCGGCTGCAAACCTGCTCTCCCTCTGAGCAGCAGTTTGAAAAAGGAGACCCAAGTGTGACATCTGATGCAGGCTTTGCTGAGAATGTGGTGTGATGACAGGAGAAAAAGCCTCGAGATATTCAGTGTTGCTAAAATACTTGGGTGGTTTTGTACCAGCTGGGGTTTCCCTGAGGGCTGACTTTGCTGCAGAGACCACACGGCTGCTGCTCAGCCCCAGAGCTTCCAGCTGATACACCAGGGTGGTGTCTTAGCTCAAGAAAACCTGAAGCTGAGAAATCTTGAACCAAGTAATTTACTAATTTGAATAGAACTTAAATGCTGGAATGGAGCTGATGAGCTCAATATAAACGTGGTTAGTTATTTTCCAGGACTGCTTTGTTTACTTGTAGGAGTTAGATACTATTTCTCTTTTTATTTTGTCCAGTGATCTTTGCTCCCTCTAAAGGGGAGTGTTGTGTGGCAAGTGTGTTTTAAAATCCAGAAGTACATGAAAGTTCAAGAATATTGAAAAATAGAGGTTGGTGATGAATAGTGAGATGAGAAGATGCAGAGGTGCAGAAGTGAAGTATATTTGCGTTAGAGGTGTGGAAAACAAAATTAGTGTGTGAGGGGAGAGGGCAGGATTGTTGCTGACTTGGTGCTTTGGAGTCTGGGAGAGAGATCAGAAAAGTTTGGGATTTAGAGACAAAAGCATAGATAATAATAGTAGTAATTCTTACTTGTAGGAATCAAAGGTACCCCAGGTATTTAACTCCCTCCTGTTATTTATGACAGTTGTCCAGAGCAATGCATGACTTTCAGCTCAGGGATTTCCCTACAAGCCAACATCCTCCTGGTTGTGCCCACAGAGTCTGGGTGATGGGACCCCTGTTCCTGCCCCTTCTCCTCCTGCCGCTCCTCTCAATCCCCACTATCAACACAAAATGTGACCGTATCCTTCCTAAAACTGCTCAGCAGAGTACTGCTTGTGCAGCCATTACTCTCTTGTCCCTTCCCAAGGTGACATGTCCCATTTAATGACCCAAATATTCCACAGAAACGGGAACGGGGCCCACCAGCGCGTGGGGTTTGATCTTTGCAGCCCTCCAAGGCCACTGCTGTTCCAACTAATCTTGTTAAAGACATGAGAGCCACACACCTCCTGTTGCTTTTGCCAGTTTTTTTTCCTTTTTTTTTTTTTTTTTTTTTACCAAAACCCTCAATAATCACTACCTATATGGTGAGTTGTTCTATTTGGAAAACTATTTATTAGGCACTTAAGTGCAGGGATCCTGGGCTGTGTGGACTGTAGCATTTCACTACAGAATGTGCATGTTCAGCAATGGTCTGTGACCAACTCCTCCACACGCATGTCTTGTCTTCATTTATCTGAAGATAGATAGATAGATATATATATAGAGAGAGAGAGAGAGGTGCATGGCATATGCTGTATATAAATATCTATGGTACTTATAGACAGATGGAGAGTAGTGTGCTTGCCTGGGTCTTACATGAGTTGAGGTTTTACATGCATGCACATAGTCAGAGGCTGAAAAAATCTATCTTTGAACATAGAAATCCTTTATAAAGGAGGATTTTCACAAACAAAACTAATAGATCAGGTTCACTGGTACGCCACATTGGCAATTTTAGAATAATTCCTCTCTCCACCTGCTTTTTCTTACTGTTCAGGTTTTCTGCTGGGTCTGATGCTGGAAAATTGCTGCAGACTTGCTGAATATTTGGTGTTGGAAGGGGCCTCAGGAGGCTGCCAGGTCCATCCCCTGCTCCCTATGGGGTCAGCTAGCAAATCTGGGAGTCTGGAAAGACACTGAAATGTTCATGAGCAAAATGTCAATAAAATTAACCTCTTCCATTCCTGCTCCTGCCTACCCACTGGAAAAAAAAAGGTTCTGAAAACCTTTTGAAAGTGTCTTAGTTAAAGTGAAAAAGCATCTATTATTCTCAGAATTCTAGTCTAATGAATGAGGTTTTCTGCTACACACGAACACTCGGTGACGATAAGAAATAGATGGTGTTTTTTCTCTTGACAAGTGTTGCTGCCATCATCCATCAAGGAAAGAAACCGTGGTTTCACCTGGAGAAAAGCCAAAGGCTGGTGTTGGAGCTTTGAGCCCGGCACCCAAACCCACAATCCACATAAAAACCAAGACTAAATAATAGTTGCAAACTGACTGTGGCTTTTATCTTCTGTGGGTTGCTGCGGTGCCTTTAAAATAGTAGCCCTTCACCTTGGCAATGGCAATTCTTGCTTTAATGTTTTTTTTCAGCAAGGCTCAGGCTGCGATTTCAGGAGCTGCACAAACACAAAGGTCTCATCGGTGTGGAGTCTGACAGGGGAAAACCTAACAGGATTATGAGACTGAAATTTCATGCAGCTGGGTGTTATGCTTCACTGAGAAACTAATCTCTACTGCTAAAACTGCAGCGTCTGGCAGATTGGAAAAGCTTTAAGAAAAGCAAATGTAGTCTGAGGGCTGGACTTTGGGGAGGGGTTTATGTCTAAAAGACACACAGCACTATCCAATAGAGACTAAGTGATGGCTGGTAGAAAATGTTGGGAAATGAACTTCCTGGAATACATTTCCCCTGGAGAAAACTCAAAATTTTGGTTAGTGGGATGTTTCCTGGTGTCATTTTGGTTGTGAAAAAGCCACGTATGGGCACACGTGTTGCACCCTACCTGTGCTTACGGTTGATAAGTCATCAGCTGGCTGTGAACAGTAAGAAATACCCATTCCAGGTGGTCAGCACGGGGTCAGTAAAACCAGCCCCGTGTTCTTCTGCTCCCCACAACATCTGCCATGGGCTTTAGGTGCAGCTCTTTTATTTGGCTGTCCAGATACAGCACTGCATGGCACACAGCCTCACAGCAGGAACATTATTTACATTTTTACAGGAAAAACCTGAGCAAGTTAGCGCTTTAAAATAGTTACCTACTTAAAATATTCTTCTTCCAGCACCCAGCAGCTGAAAGGACTTGGCTGGCAGCCCCTTGCTGCTATCCCAAATCAATGCTTTTTGGGTAGGAGGTTGGGGTTAGCCAGTTCTAACACAAGCTGAGGTTTAGCCTGTCTTCAGAAAAGCTTGATAGGAACATCTGCAGCACAACTAAAACCTAATTTCACATTGGTCAGTAGCGAAATGGTTATAGACATCAGCAAAGCTGCCTTGCTCAGGTTGCTTCTTGGCATAAAAAAACCTCGGGGAGGTTTTTTTTTTTGACAGCTTGTTATCACTTTCTTTGCTTTTCCAGTATCATCAGCCCCATGTTGGGTTTGTTTGCCTTTATTGTGGATAGGGTCCAGCATGGTGAAGATACTCTGCTTCTGCTGTTTTTTTTAGCCTGACCTTTGTATGGTTGAGCTCAGTGAGATGAAATGCGTAACTGTGATGTGTCTAAAACCTGATGAAATCTTAAAAAAGGGATAGGAAACCTTGAACCCCAGAAGTGCGTATAAGTTGAAATAGAAATATTTAAAATGCTTTAAATATACCTGGCTTGCATCAGAAATAGTGTGGCCAGCAGGGACAAGGAAGGGATCTTACCCCTGGACTCGGCACTGGTGAGGCTGCCCCTCGATGACTGGGTTCAGTTTTGGGCCCCTCACTCCAAAAAGGCCATTGAATGACTCGAGCGTGTCCAGAGAAGGGCAACGGAGCTGGTGCAGGGTCTGGAGCACAGGTCTGATGGGGAGCGGCTGAGGGAACTGGGGGGGTTTAGTCTGGAGAAGAGGAGGCTGAGGGGAGACCTCATCGCCCTCTACAACTGAGGCTGAGGGTGCAGAGAGGGGGGATGAGTCTCTTGACCCAAGGAACCAGCGCCAGGACAAGAGGGAATGGCCTCAAGCTGCGCCAGGGCAGGGTCAGACTGGCTCTTAGGAAGTATTTCTTTGCAGAAGGGGTTGTTGGGCGTTGGAATGGGCTGCCCAGGGCAGGGGGGGAGTCCCCATCCCTGGAGGGGTTGAAGAGTCGGGTTGACCCAGCGCTGAGGGATCTGGTGGAGTTGGGAACGGTCAGGGTGAGGTTCATGGTTGGACTGGAGGATCTTCAAGGGCTTTTCCAACTGTGATTCTGTGCTAAAGGAACGAAATTATTAGCTAAAGCTG
Organism: Strix uralensis; assembly: GCF_047716275.1. NCBI lineage: Eukaryota > Metazoa > Chordata > Aves > Strigiformes > Strigidae > Strix > Strix uralensis. The sequence goes on along the minus strand of NC_133977.1, from coordinate 43,247,350 downwards.
TGTAATGACTGGCTGATAGTTGGCTAATGAGGAATCCAAGTGGATATCAGGGTTAATGTCAAGGGGAATTCCACCCACAGACGAGCAAAGAGAATTTGATAAGTGAACCAAATATCTAATGAAGTTGGCATCATAAAACATGTATTAGGAAGATGCAGCAAAAATTGGAAGCCTGTTTTGACACGTGGCAGGGAGTGTAATGCCACAAGGTGTGCGAGGACTGACTTTGATTCAGAGGGCTGCTTCCGATCTTGGTTTTTAAAGTCAGACTTGATGCTGCTTTGGGCATCGCCATTTCCAAGGTTTGCACCTTCAGATCATGAGGGTTAACTTACGCTTGCCATTGAGTCTGTAATACACGTATTTTAAGAACATTTGCCATTTCCTTTCCAGCTACATATGTATAGGTATGGTGATGCCATTTACCAGACTCAGAGTTGAAATTGTTGGCAGTTTCTTGGTGGAAAGAGCACATTGTGATGCAGAGTCCTCTCCCCAGCCTTGAACAGGAATATACGGGAACCTCTGGGCATTAGTGAGACACTTACTTGGGGCATAACCTTTGCTGGTTGCTTGAGCCTCTTTAAGGAGGTAAAACTTCTCTCAAAAGCTTTGCCCAGCCAGTTAGTTCAAACTGGTTTTTGTGGGACTCTGCTGGATTTTGGCTGGCAATGGAGAAAAGGTTTGCGGTGTCAAAAAAAAAAACCAAAAAACAATGGTATTAGGGATTACAGCTACTCAGGAAGTTCAGCATCACCTTGGCTGCCTTGGTGCTGGGTGGGTTTTGCCCGGACTGAGTTGCTGAAAGCTGGGCTGGGCTGCTTGAGCTTTGCCCAAGAACGCAGGCAAAGGCTGTGTCTAGTGGTGTTTGAGGGGAGGAGAAGAGCTATGCAGTCGAGAGGAGTTGTTTTTACCGACAATGAATTCAACTGCTTTGCAGAAATTAAAACAAAGTGTTGTTAACTAACAAACATCTGCCTTCAGCTCACTGAGCTGAAAATCAGTAATTCTAGAGAAACTCTGCAAGGCTTTGTGCCCTGGGGTTATCCCCTTCCTGATCCTGAGGACTGGTGCTTCCAGAGGCACCTCTTGAAAAGCAGTAACAAAGCCTCGTCCTTCAAGGCATTTTTGTAAGCACCAAACCACCAGAGAAAAACTTATTTTAGGACTATAAGGGTAAGTTCAGGAGTCAATATACTGTAGTTAATGGTGCTCCTGTGAATTGCATTTATTCAACTTAAAGATGTGGGAATTGGGTCTGTGCAGAAACACTGTGGGCTGCCCCCAGCTTCACATTATCCACACATAACTTTGAAACCTTTCATTAGCTACATGAAGTTGTTTACATACAAGTAATTGTTGGTTTCAGGAGTGGAAATTAGAAATAACTGCCTGAAAAGCCCCAGAACACCCTGAGACTAAATTAGTGTGACAGCACAATTATGGAAAACTTAAAGCTTTCCCAGAGTGGATGAGGGAAAGGAGGATCCAGGGCTCACAAACTAAACAGGAACCTCCTCAGACTTGTTTTATTAAATGCCCAATATAAAACAATTTGTAACAAATAACCATGGGAGCTCAACAGGAGGAAACCAAGGGGAAGATTCATTAGCTACAGGGGAAGTTAAAACAAAATGCTCTAAATACAGCTCAGCTTTATTTATTTATTTATTGCTAACAGGACATCAGAGAAGGGAAAAGGGGACAGGGAAGCAGAGAGCAGTGTCCCAGCGCCGGGGGTGACACCGCACTGAAGAGCAGGGCTGGTGATGGCAAGCGTGCAGTTATCAGCCACCTCACACATCTGAATATTTAAAACATTTATTTATACAAAGGTATGGCATTTACAAGAGTTAAAAAATTAGACATTTAAAAGCGGTATCACTGTATATAGAGCCTAAAAATAAATAGGGTGCAGCTCAGCATTTATGTGCTTTAAAAAAAACCCCCAACAGCTCCACAGGCAGCTGGGGCACAGAGACCCGCTCCAGGGAGGGATCCTGTGCGGGTTCCCTGCTTGGTCTCAGTCACCTTAATTTGCTTTTTTAAGCTCAGTGTCCATAATCCTTGAGTAAAGCTGGAGGCCCCATTTGAAGAGCACAATTGTGGCACAGTGGTGGGGGAGAGGGACCAGCCCAGCACAAAAACTGGGACTTTCTCCAGCTGCAGCAGCATCACGGTCAGAGCAAAGCTGGTGTGGCGCTTAGGAGCAGCTCCTGCTCAGGTATTTGCAAAACACCAGTCTTGGCCTAACAGTGTGGCTGCAGCTGGATACCCTCGCTGGGATGTGGTACTTACTTTTCCTAGGCATGTCCCTTGTGTGCCTGAGCTGAGACAGTTTAACCATCCACCTCAGCATACGATAAATCGGCCCCTGAAATACCACTTTTTCCTCCCTAGACTACAAAGGGAGTAGAATTAACTGGTTTAATACCTCTACAACACTGATAACTAGATTTGATCAGCAACATCCCAGGCTTGGTGGGTAAAGTGTGCTACCAGCTACCCAAAAAGGTCTCTGCTCTGTCTGAGGTCCCCCTAAACAGAGCGTGAAGATCATTTCTATTAGTGTATCGAGGAGCCAGCAAGCACTGGCACCTGGGTCATCTCACTGCAGGCACCTTCATGTGGTGGGAGTGGTCCTAAAAGTCCAACACCTTGTGAAGAAATCCGGCCAGTCCTGCAGGTGGTTATACATATCTAGCTCAGAGTTATCCTACCACAGGTTAGGCTTGTTAAATAACAATGAAACTGCAAAATAGATGGTAAATAGAGGGAGACAACATACGGAGAAGCCAGAAAATGCAGCCAGAAACCTGACCAGGGCAGCCAGCTCAGGTCAGGAGGTAACATCTGCTTCTTGCTGCTGGTTGGGAATCTTATTGAGTGACTCCTAAAGGCACGTGCTTCACTGCAAAGCCCAAAGTAAAAATGTAAAGCCTTAAAATGTCCAGTTGAGCTGCCACCACCAGCATGTGAGCCCTGAGACAGTGGGGAGCTACCCACAAGGTGCTACTGCTGCCCACGGGCAATATGGCTCGAGCTCACCTCAGTTGAACCCATAAGCAAGACGGTCATGAGTATTCCCAGATTTCCCATGCATCGCGCTGGCTTTCTACCACCTCTTCTCAAAGTGCATGTCCTGGATTCGGCCCAAAAGTGCTGCCAAAATGCTCAGCCAATGCAGGAAACCTGTTTAACCCCCACCACAGGAGAGTAGCAAGACCCTTCCAGACTTACACTCTTCCATTTCACAGAATAATAATAAATATTTAAATTGCTGTTGTAGAAGTTGTAACCCCTCCCACCTCATTCTCCCCCAACCTATAAGTACCTTGCCCAGCTCTGCTCGAGGGAGCTTGCGGAGGAGGGGGACAGGCTTTATAAAGACTGCAAGGTTGATTTTTTTTCAAGGTCTCCAGAGATAGGTCTAACTTGCATAATATAACAGATTGCAACTACCCTCTTAATACTGTGAGCAAGTCACAGAAGATCTGAAAGGACAGCAAAATGTGAGTGAGGTCAGCTAAGCCTTTCCTCAAAAGTATTAAGTTTGATATAAAAAGCTAAAAATAGGAAAGAAACAGTGCTTGAAGTTCAATTTTCACAATGATGTATATATAAATTTTTAAAAAACATCACCCGGCAAAGCACACCAAAGCTTCCATCCAGCCTGCTTTCCTTCCCCAGAGGAATCATCTGAAACTAAACTGGGAGCAAGTGCTGCTCTTGGTCCTCCTTTGCCTCCAATAAAGCAGAGGCCACAACACTCATGACAGCCCCTTTGCATGCTCCGAGCTGCAGATTTCTCACTATTAATGGTATCCAACACGGGTGCTGCTAGACCAGGGCTTGCTGGTACTCTCAGAGCCTCTACAAAGCATCTGGATTCCAGCGTTGGCTTCCTTCAGCTGCCTTTCACTGTATAACTCACCGAAAAAAGCACTTCAGAGCCTAAACATACTGTAACTTGATAAAGCACAAGTTACCTCTGAGCACGAGTAGCCAAAAATTAGCTCATAAAAGAACAATTTAGGACTATAGTTTAAAAAAAAGAATATATAAAAAAGTTTGGTTTAACTTTAAAGCAAGTCCATGATACCCTGCTTTTATTACTGACCTTGCAAAACAAAGTTGATTCACTTTTAAAAGTGATGCAAAACATTACATATATATATATTTATGATAATTTATATATTACAGCCTTACCCACTTGCAAAACAACCATTTTGCCTGGCAATAATCAGCATTAAGAATCTTTTAAACACTTTAGATCCTACTCAACATACAAAAATAAATATTGCATACATGATTTCCGAGCAAAACAAGCAGCACAGGTCACCAAAATACAGCTGTAGCTAGTAACAGTCCATACTCCGTAGTGGGAGCGCATCAAATAAAATAACAGAAGCTCTTCAGGACTAATTCTCCCTCACGCCGTAGGACTGGGGGCCAAAATGTGAAAATATGCAAAGCCCCAAAACACTGGGACCTTGCTGGGCACCAGCCCCTCAACCCTGACACCCCCCAGTTCTCCATACGCCTTCCTCCTCTCCAGAGGGGGTCAGGGACCACCCACCCCCCTCCCACTCCAGCCATGCTTCAGGAACAGAGTTTTTTGAGTTTTTCTGGTTCGGTTTCTAAACCAAAGTGATTTTCTGCCCCACCCCAGTGTGTGTTGTTAGAGGGGTGGACAACCCCTTCCAGCTACTGCTGCCCCGCTACAACCTCCGGCCCCCTCCGAGAGGAGCAGGAGATGTGGGGAGACTGCAAAGACTCCCTGACTATATATTATTTACCTTCTCAAAACAGGTTAATGAGACACTAGAGTTAGTGCTCTGACAAATTATAATGAAGTTTCAAACGTGTAAGTGATGATAATAGCAGCTGGCAACGATATAGTACTTTTAAATAACAATTCTTCACGGAGAAGAGACAGGCATTAAGAAAAGTCTCAGTCTCAGCCGTGGATTCAGGGAACGTTTTGGCATGAGTTTCTTCAGCAAACAGTAGAGAAACACATGATGGTTTTACCCCCTTCGAATAGGTCTGCATCCCAGGCTCACTTAGTTCATCGGTAACAAAAGAATCAGGAGGAAAACCCGTCTTTCAGACACCCACCAAGGTCGAGGGCTGATGCCGACGTTCTCACCCAGCTCAGGTGCCGGGCCGGGCGGTGCGCGGCAGCGTGACCCAGCGCTGGGACATCAGCCCCAGCCAGAGACACGCCGTGGTCAGCAGGCCCGGGGGGGAGAGTCTCTGGGTTTTGTTGAGGGGAGAGAGGGTTGTAAATACGGCGTCTGTTGTGTTCCTCGGGAGGGGCAAGTTGCAGATGCTTCCTTCGCAGCAGGAGGTGCAGATCTGCGAGAAACCGGGTTAGACCTTGGTTATTTGAAAAATACCAGGACCACTGAATAAAGATGTAGGGAAAACAACACGACATTTGCAAAGGAGACCAGTGGCCAGTCTGGTTTTCCCCCACCTTTCATTTTCCTTTCTTTTTTTCCCTTTCCCCCCCCCTTTTATTTTCCTTTCTTTTTTTCCCTTTCCCCCCCCCTTTTATTTTCCTTTCTTTTTTTCCTTTTCCCCTCTTTTATTTTCCTTTTTTCCCCCTTTTATTTTCCTTTTTTTCCCTTTCCCCCCTTTTATTTTCCTTTTTTCCTTTTTCCCCTTCTTTATTTTCCTTCGTTTTCCTTTTTCCCCTCTTTTATCTTCCTTTCTTTTTTCCTTTCCCCCCCTTTTATTTTCCTTACTTTTTTTCCTTTCCCCCCCTCCTCCCCCCCTTTCATTTTCTTCCCCCCCCCCCCTTTAAAATCCATCTACTTGGAGAACAATTTCCCCCATACAGGAACAGTACATTGACTAGCACAAGGAGGACACATCCAATTTTGAAGAGCTTATTTTCTTTTCTACCCCAGAAAAGCAAATTGATGAAAACCTGTGTTGTTTGGTTGAAGCAGAGCTCACACGCCAGAACTCAAAAAACCCAAAAAATCAGTATTTATTCATACAGGGGCTTTTTGTTGCCTATCACCTAGTGTGCAGGCACCGGAGTGACAGCCAGCCCCTGTGCCAGCCCGTAAGGACATGCAGCTCTGCCTTCTCAGGGCTGGGAAGGGCCCGTTCCAGCGGGTTTAGAGCAACAAGACTAACGCACCCGAGGCCAAGAGAGTGTAAAATTATGTGCAAAACAGAGATGGGGCTGCAGCGTGCCTGGCAGCTCAAAAAGCTCTTTTATTTTAACCTGTTGGAGTTCAAAAAGGTCAACTATTCAGAAAAAACTTTTATAAATAACTGTTTGATTCAGACATAAAATGTTTGCTCCAAAGGTTTCGGGGCTTTCTCCCACTCTTTTCAGCAAGAAAGCCACGAGATGGTTGGTGAGAATCCTTTGCAGAGCAGAGGGGACACAACACGGTGCAGGTCTGGAGGCAAAGCACTCCTGAGCCAGAATGGAGTGGTTTGCTCCCCTGAGCTGCTGGCATGAGAGTTATTTAAAGGGATTATTCTCTTCTTCTGGGAGAGATTATTCCTGTGTTTCTGTAACAAATGGAAACGAGCTGGAGCTTTAAGAAGAGAAACTTAATTTTTGAGGATGCCGATTTACCCACTGAACCAGTCAGACTTCTAGTGGAAGGATTCTGCCCTGTTTTCATATGGGAAAAAGGCAATTTTTATCCTATACCTTGTATTCTTCATGCTTTACATATGTGCATCCCGTAGACAGACAGTCCTCTAATGGTACGCAGCGTTTGGTGACGGATACGCTCTCTCCAGTAACTTTCATTGTGTGTTGACTAAAGCAGTATCTTGTGCCTGGAAAGACAGAAAAATGTGTTTATCTGTCAAATTCGAGTTTTGTGATAGTCTACAAATAAGAAGAAATAGGAAAGAAGTCTTAGATTTTTTCCAAAACTTGGGATTTAAAAAAAAAAAAAAAAAAAAAATTGATGTATTTATTTCAATACAAAAATTTCACTAAATAATACCCCCACACCCCAAGCTCCGGCACAAACCTGAGGTTTCAAAGCACCCTGGAACACGGAGATTTGTTCCCAATACTAACGTGGGTTTCTCTGTTACTGATAAAGAAACACACGCACGTTGGATCATCAACTTACAGAGGGAGGTTCAGCTAAACACCCCAAATCTTGTGCACCGTTAGTTTTATAGGAATTGTCTTTAAAAGAAGAAAACATTCACAATACCTGTTTATGTCTGAAGCTAACTTTCATTTGTGTAAGTTTAATTTTAATTTTTAAATTTAATTAATTCTGTAGAACTACCTTAAGCATTACACATTGGAGATGCTTTCCCCTCTATCCTAGCAGCCCCTGCAAGCTCTCCTCGCCACTCACACTCTGACCCTGGCTCTCCCACAGCTCCTGCACAGCCCAGAAAAGATCCTTCACCCTCCCTATCCCCTCAGTTTTATCATCTATAAAATAATGCCAAAATACCAGCAGAACAATAGGAAGGATTTATGTATTTCTCAGTTTCCCAAGCTTTGGAAAAAGCACCATGAAATGGACTGTGTCCCTGGTATTCCCAGCACATCTTCTGCATGCTTCTCCTGGGGGATCCCTCATCCCCAAGGGAGACCATCCTCCTCCTCCTCCTTTTTTAAGCTACTTCTCTAGTGACACTTGTAAAACACACAGAAAATTCACAGCAGGATGACTAATACTGTGGTTATCCTCAGGCACAAAGGAATTTGGGTTTATTTCATGCTTTAGTTGTCAGAGGGAAGTTGAAGGTGCTGTTCCCCTTCCTGGCACTCCAAGATGAAAACACTGGATTTTCAACGCAGGAAACACACCATAATGTATTTCTTCTCTAAATTATACCTTGCTTCTTATTAATCAACCATATTATTAATAAAATTGTTGCTTTCACAGGAGGGAAGAAAGGAGCGTAATTAATTTAAAGTGAACATTCCTGTTCTCCGATGGGCAAAGCCCTGCATTCTTCTCATGTTTGAGACATTTGGCACAGCTGAGCGAGACTGCCGACCGAACGCATTACTCATTAGGCAGTAAAACCTCTCAGACATCCATCATATCTTTGATCTGCTCTTAACTCAAGCGTGATAGCCACAGCAAACAGACTTAACTCATCACCAAAGCCGGAGACGCTCGCCATGCTGCCTTCCTTCAAACCGGCCAGAGCTGTGACACCCACCTTTTCATGTGTTTTCCAGGCTCTCCTGCCCAAAGGGGTGAAGCTCCCTGTTTCTCCCCAGCACTCTCCATGCCACAGCTTCGAGCTTCTCCCAGGACCTTGCTGGGAAGTGCCATTCCCCAGCAAATCCATGCGAGCATCGCTGGAGCTTTATTTCTCCCGCAATGGCTCCATCCGAGCAGCAGTGCTCGCCCTTGACAGGTCCCAGATGGAACCAATAAAACCTCCAGCACCCCATAACTCTTTTTAAGCTGTTCCACTCCTCCTTCCAAATGTGTTTTTAGAAAATATTGTGCAATCACCTTGGAGGTATGTATTTTCCCTGCACAGGGGGGACTGAGCATGCCTCTCCTCACACAGCCATCACTGCTGGCTGGCACCCCCTGCAAGGCAAGGCTGCAGCTACAGAATTCCATAATAAACCACAAAACCCACTCACTCAAATTAATATTAACTTTTTTCTCTTCTCAGAGCAGGCTGAGCATCCTGAGGACAGGTGCTGTGAAAAGGATTGGGCCAGAGAGCACTAGGAGAGGCCTGAGCAGAGCAGAGGTGGGGAACATCACCACGTCTAACCCATCATGACTGCTCTGCAGGTAGGGAGGCTGGCTGCTGCAGGGATGGGGAAGGAACTCCCAGCTCAGCCCGTGAAGAACACAGGCCCAACGCTATAAAAAAACTAGCGAAAATAACAGAGAAATTTAGACCAATTAAAATAAAACTGCAGCATGAAAGTTGATGCTTCTGAGTAACGTGGTGCCCGAGCCAGGCAGCAGTACGGCTGTGGGTCTCGGTGGTATCATACCAGAAAAGCATGGATTTATGTTTCCTAAATTTTGTGGTTCCAGAGTGTCTTAAAGGCACCCGAGAGCCAGGCTGACTGTGGTGTAATATTCAGGCTGTTCAGCAACACCTTCCATTACAAAAGCATTTGAAAATGAAATTGTTGCTCTATGTGATTAACCGGGATATTTTCAGGGCTGTCGATTTACACCAACCCTCAGTGTGACAGGTGACATTATCATCTCTTCTTCTGTATTTTTCCTTCCTCTGGTGGAATTGTCTTGCAAACATTGCACAATGCGCTTCGGCTACGAGGTGTCTCCAAACATCTATACACAACAGCCTGCCTCAGTCTTGACCTGCCGGGAGCAGTGGGGAGGAATGGCTGGAGAGCTGCCAGTCAGAGAGGGACCTGGGGGGGTTGATTGCCAGCCGGCTGAACAGGAGCCAGCAGTGTGCCCAGGTGGCCAAGAAGGCCAATGGTATCCTGGCTTGTATCAGCAATAGCGTGGCCAGCAGGGACAGGGAAGGGATCTTACCCCTGTGCTCAGCACTGGTGAGGCCGCCCCCCGATGACTGGGTTCAGTTTTGGGCCCCTCACTCCAAAAAGGCCATTGAATGACTCGAGCGTGTCCAGAGAAGGGCAACGGAGCTGGTGCAGGGTCTGGAGCACAGGTCTGATGGGGAGCGGCTGAGGGAACTGGGGGGGTTTAGTCTGGAGAAGAGGAGGCTGAGGGGGGACCTCATCGCCCTCTACAACTCCCTGAAAGGAGTTGGACCAAAAGCTGATGGCCTTTGGGACAGGGACCCCCCCAGTGCAGCCAGGAAGGAGTAACTGCTGTTCCTGTGTTGGAGAGGAGCAGGGCCTTGGGGAAAGGGGATGCGAAGCCAGAAGCAGAGCTGATAATGCCATTGCTCCCCACGCTGCAGAAATCAGCCGCTGCTCTGGGATGCCTTGTCACCTTTTGTTGGCATCTCTTAGCTTCACATCCGATACGCCCCCGCATCCGAAAGCTTTTGTTAAGGTGGGCTTTTTACTTTTGTTGCTTTAATTTTCAAATGTAATCTTGAGTCTGGGTAAGGAAGCCGCAGAAATGCAAGCCTGGGGTTTGAGGCATGACTCCAGGCGTGCTCTGGGGGCTGGGGTTATCTGCTCAGGTAGATAACCTTATCTCTGGGAGCCAGAGGAGGATGCTTATGGCATGGCCTCCCTCGCTGCAGTGATCCGAACCCTTGCTGTTTTGCTTGGGTTAAGTGGGGGGAGAAAACAAGAAAACTATCCTGCTGTTGTTATTTTTTTAAGACAGAATGCTATTAAAACCAAGCAAAACAAAATATTTTCATTAACTATATGTAGGACTTCAAGGGAACCACATTTTGTGTATAACAAAATTAATTCTACATGAATCCCTGTATAAAACAGAGATTAGAAAAAGCATTTCCTAGAAGGCAGGCCTCCTGCTATGCATTAGCCTTGTTTTCTGTTATTTATTGGCTCCAGCTCAAGCAGAAACTGTGGTAGTGATCCAATTTGTATGGAAATACTGCGCTCGAAATACTGCGCTCAAAATACTCCCAGTACTCTATTTTTGGACAGCCTGTGGGCAGGCTGACAGCTCGTGAAGGGGATGATGGCCACCACCCCCGAGGTGACGTTCCAGCGCTGTTGGAGGCTGTGGTTTGGGAAGCAGGCTCTCAAAAGTCAACGTGTGACTCTTGGCCCTTTGAAATACCCGATTTGGTGTTTCCCTGCTTGGTTTAAAGCAGAGAGCTCCCATTTCTCCTCCTGGAGACACACACCAGCCTTGCTGGGTACCGACATGTGGGGCTGGTTTGCTTATGTTTAGCCTGGCTGTTGGTCCTGCACCGTGACTTCTGGTTTCAGTAGCTGGTTTCCTCATTTGTGCTTCTTTTAAGGGTCTATGAGGGCACCCGTGAGGGGAACCCCACAGGGAACGTGCGTTTTAGCCATTGGGTGATGCTGCTGATGTCTGCATCGCAGAATCACCGAGGTTATTGGATCCCTCCAGTTTAAGGAGATGAGAAGTCCTCAGTGCTGAAGATTAAAGATAGACTCAGATTTCCAGCTAGCCCCAGCTCATGGCTAAACCCCCATCTTACCTCATGAACGTCCAGCAGGTGTTTGTACCAGCAGGCAGGAGGGCTGGTGACCATAACAAGCAGCTCTGATCTGGGTGAACGCAGCCAACGAGTTAGAGACGCACCAAAGCATGGCTTTCCCCTCCCCTAAACAGCTGTTATGTACTAACTTCGCTTTCCAGATTAGCTGTTCTTTTCGGTCAAGTCATTTCACAGAATCATCTCAGTTGGAAAAGCCCCTGAAGATCCTCCAGTCCAACCATTAACCTCACACTGACCATTCTCAACTCCACCAGATCCCTCAGCGCTGGGTCAACCCGACTCTTCAACCCCTCCAGGGATGGGGACTCCCCCCCTGCCCTGGGCAGCCCATTCCAACGCCCAACAACCCCTTCTGCAAAGAAATACTTCCTAAGAGCCAGTCTGACCCTGCCCTGGCGCAGCTTGAGGCCATTCCCTCTTGTCCTGGCGCTTGTTCCTTGGCTCAAGAGACTCATCCCCCCTCTCTGCACCCTCCTGTCAGGGAGTTGTAGAGGGCGATGAGGTCTCCCCTCAGCCTCCTCTTCTCCAGACTAAACCCCCCCAGTTCCCTCAGCCGCTCCCCATCAGACCTGTGCTCCAGACCCTGCACCAGCTCCGTTGCCCTTCTCTGGACACGCTCGAGTCATTCAATGGCCTTTTTGGAGTGAGGGGCCCAAAACTGAACACAGTTTTTTTCTGCTGCTTGCTACTAAAGGCAGACCTTGGCATCACGCCTCTCTCCTTGCACAGTGATCTACAGGTAGCTGTTTAAATACCACCTACTCCTGTCAAAACAGGGAGTGTCTGTGAGGATTGGGCTCATCTGGTGCCAGCCAGCCTGATCTCTTTTATTGAGGACGTTGTGCTGATTTCAGCTCAAAGCAAATAAACTCTCAGACAGATAACACGCTCTGACACAGGCTGCAAACACAGCTGTCTTGTCCCTGCAGTGCAGGTCACTGTCTGTCTCCGTCCAAAATAAATATTTTGGCGCTTGTAACATTCACAACAGACCACAGACATCCTGGAGCTGAACAGGGCCGCTGGGCCCAGCGAAAGCACTAAGGGAGCAGCAAGCCCCGGCAGCATCCCCCTGCCCACACACAGCCCCCACACCGCTGAGGACACAGCCTGTGTCCCACCCAGCTAACAGGGCTGCACTGGGGGCTGCGGACAACCTTAACACCTTGTGAGTGTCTCCAAAAGAGAAGTGGTAAGAGAGGGGAAGACCTGGGGATCTCACTGATACCTGGATCTGACATCTGGGTGCCTGTATGCCAAAGCCCTTTCTGAGCTGTTCCCAACTTCAGACTCCAATGGGAGTTTTGAGCTCAAGTACTGAAAATATCTCGATGTCAGATGAAAAGAGGCAGCCTCAGCTGCCCCAAAGCGTGGCTTGTGCCACAGGGAAGGAAAGGGAACAAAGCAAGAACCAGTCCTGTACTCACCAGTGTAAGGAACTGAAGGAAGAAATGCCTCAAAACATTCATGGACACAGAGAACCTCAAGGACAAGCTGTGGCCTTTGGATCAGTCTAAGGAACGTCACCCAAGGAAGCGGGAGGGTATCGAAGGATGCACCCCCCACCCCCTTGCAGTTGTATTGACAAACTCTTTAGATAAGCCTCAAAGAGCTTGAGCAAAACCAAATGTTTCCCCTCGAGCACAAGTACCACTGATCTCTGGCTCTACCTTCGCCATTGAAGAGGTGACAAGAACTGACAAGAGGGGAGCATTTCTGCCCCAAGAGCGGGATGACTGCTCAAGAAGCACGAATTCAGCAAAAATCTGTGGGAACAGAGCAAAAAACCAAAGGTGGGCAGGGTGAGTATGACCACCGACTCGATGCATGTGCAGAACCCACGCTCCATATTTTCCCTCGTCTCTCATGGAAATGAGTTTGTGAAATCCCTGCCACTCCTCATCTCATGTGTAAATCAGCTGATAAAATGAACTTAAAAGGGCAACAGAAACTTTGCTGGGTGTGCACCCACCACCCAGGATTACCAGACCTGAGACAACGCTGGATCCAGGGGTGTTGATCAGGATTTCTTTGACTCTATTCCTCTCCTTTCCTTTTTCTTTTCTTTCTTAAAGATTTATAAGAGACCACATTGCTTATTATCCTTTTCCAAGTTTAAATTGTCCTCTACCGCAAGTAAAACATTTTAACCGTTGTTTGGTGTCGTTTCACCTTAATTTAATCCCAGGGGATCACAGAACCCTTGTGACTCTCTGGGCTTCCAGTCCGGGTCGTGACATCCAGTAAGAGAAATACAACCCTTAAATAACCACCACCCTGATTTAATTTCCAGCTGAGCTAGAGGAGCATAGGGAGTAGATGAAAGTCCTAAACTTCACCCACCGCAAAGAGACAGAAAAGCTTAAAGGATTACTCATATCGCTTACACATCTTTCTTGTTGAGGAGGCTTACAAGCAGGAGCAGCAATCCCCAGTGTTCGGGTACGCTCAGGGAATAATGGGGGCTCAGTGCTGTCCGGTGGAGGGGGGGACAGCGAATGGTGGTTGTAAGGTGGGTTTAAATTAAACACTTGCATGCGGCTGGTTACCTCTTGGACAATAGACATCCGGAGCCCATCGGTTGCATTCGTAATTATCTGCTGCCTTCTCGCAGGTGAAACACTTAAATCCATGAGGATACGGTGTGGCTGAAAGGAACAGACAATATGCAGTTAAAATGAGCCAATTAATCCGGTTCTCCTATGCTTTTTGAGGCACACAGCAACATTTGTTCTCTTTAGACATATCTTTCTACAAGTATAGCTGTCAGCTTCATCAAATTGGTCTCGATTTATAAAAATCCTATCACTAACAGCGATGCAGGAAAGGCACGTACAATACAATAATGACTCAGTTCAGCTGTGTTTACCTAAAAAAAGTGCCTACTGCTGACTTCAAAGGGAGTTAATGTGAGCAAGGAGTACTTATTGCCTTGGTATCAGAGCTCATATCCAATACTGCTACTTTATCAGTGCTGATAACAAAATATCAGATGGATTAAAATACTTCTGGAAACTGTCCCGCCGAGGACAGCGAGCTGCCCCTTTTGAAGCCAGGCTGATGTCCCCAAAGGACAGAAAAATCAGTTTGCTGAACGTCCAGTTTTTAACAGCAGACTCTGTCCTAATTTATCTTGCCAAACAAAGAGCGTAACTTCTTAAGTGGTCTCCTGGCAGGGCTTCTGTAGCACATTCAATACATCTTCAAGATGCTGCCACTTCTCAGAAGCCAAATGGTGAACAGGTCACGTTTATCTCCACGGGGCGAAGTAAGCTGAACCCCCGCAGGCCACATCCCACCTCTCCCTCCTCTCCACCTCCTCCTCTTGCCCACCGGCTCCGGGCCAGACCCCGTTTGGGTACAAGAGGTGAAGCAAGAGGCATTCGCTGCTTGTTTCCCCAGGCTCTGCGGGGTAAGGGCCAGCAAGTCACCTGGGAGCACCTCTGGTGGGGCTGGTGCTGCCCTCAAGGAACAGCTTGGGGTAGGACAACACAACAGCACTAATTACATTCACCCCTCTCACCCCGGACCTCTAGCAGGTTGTGATTATGGCATAAAACAGGAATTTCAGTTCTCTTGTACAGAGTATAAATTTTTCAGCCAAATTTGGAAAGGCAGCGAGTTTTCACTGGGAACAGATGGCAGGCACAGTGCTCTACTGCTAGAATTAAATAAGTTTGTATCTGATGAAGCGAACAGACTAGCAAAAGGAGAGTCCATGGAAGATCCAAACATGCACAACTTTGCTGTAGCGTTGCTTCAGGGAGTTACTGAAATAATGCCAGGAGGGGTTGGTGCCATGGCTGCTAACGGTTGCATTCGGCCCCTGCTCACAGCTATCGACGTGCTTGGAGAAACCACGTGGCCATGGAGCTTGTTCTCATGGCCAGAGAGGTTCTTGAGGAACAGAAAATAGAGAACAAAAAGCTCCTGACACACTCAGCGACTGCCTATAACCCCAACCATCCTTTAATCCCTTTAGGAAACAACAGTCTGGTTTTACATCAACTTGGTTCTACGAGTGCTGGGGATGTTTATTTAATTTTTGACTCAGCGCTCAGCTCACCCCGATGTTTCTGCTGCCTTAAGGCTCATTCACCCTCATCCTTACCCCCATGCCGCGGCCGCCCGTGGCTTTGCAGCCGGCGGGAAGGTGGCTTACTGGAAGGGTGGAGGTAGACGATGTCCTTCACGGTGAAGTCCCGGGGCTGCGCGGCTGGCAGGCAGCCGGTCAGCAGGCTGAGCAGCAGCACCCACCCTGGTGTGGGCTGCGAGGCCATCGCCAGGCGAGGACGTACTCATGCGGCAGCCGAAAAAAACTCACCTGGGCAACAGCAGAGAATAAAGGGTGAGCAGAGCAAACCCGCGAGGAGCCCAGCCACCACCTCGGCCCCCAGCAACCCAACCTCACCCAAACCAGGACGCTCCCGTGAACCTTCAGCTGCCCTCCCGTGGGGGCAGGCGCTGTGTGGTTACTTGGGCTCGGCTTCAGGGACATTCCCAGCACCACCTGGGAAAAGGACTCAAGCATGTGATTCTGCGGTTTAGACTGGCTCTTAGGAAGTATTTCTTTGCAGAAGGGGTTGTTGGGCGTTGGAATGGGCTGCCCAGGGCAGGGGGGGAGTCCCCATCCCTGGAGGGGTTGAAGAGTCGGGTTGACCCAGTGCTGAGGGATCTGGTGGAGTTGAAAATGGTCAGTGTGAGGTTCATGGTTGGACTGGAGGATCTTCAAGGTCTTTTCCAACCTCCGTGATTCTGTGAAACCCTTTCCTCAGCCAGAGAGCTGCAAACGGGAGCTGAAGGGAAGGGTGGTCGGGTTTGTCATCGTTTACAATTTAACTGGTCAGTGACTGGTTTGCAAAAACCTCAGTAGGATGTTGATAAAGTCATCAGAGACTACACCGCGAGAGGATTTAACTGCTTCTTTTAGAGAACGCTGGAAAATTGCAGAATTGGACAGGGAAGAAAGGAAATGGGGTAGCTGGAGACCCATTGGGATGTCCAGGAGAGCAGTGATGGATCTGCCACACTCCAACACAGGCTCTCACCCTGCAAAAATGCACCTTTTTGGCAAACCAGAAGCTCCACTTTGCTTTCCATGTATCTCAGGAAAGGCGAGGAGCTCCAGCTGCTGCAGGTTGTCTCTATCTTCAGCTAGCTGCTGTTAATAACATAAAGCGACTACTGCATTTTCCTCATTCGTGCTCCAAAGGGTCTTATTCCCTCTGTGAGGCAGTGTATTTTTCACACATCCCTGAACAAAGGGAACTAATTTAAGCAGAAATAAATACCCGCTGCAGTACCACCCATGAAGCCATCCCAAAACCAGCAGCTTTCAGGAGTGTCCCAAACCCTGTACCCAGGCTGTGGGGAGCCATCCAGGAACAGACAACACTAGTGCATCATTAAATACAGCTGATATTATTCCAATTCCTTCAAAATGATGAAAATGTGCCTCAAAAACCGAGTGGGACAGGAAATCCCTGAGAGGACGCGGCTGCTGAGCCAGGCAGGAGCCACCAGTTTCCCCCTGGCTGCTGGCGTCCATCCAGCACACACAGGGTTGGGATTTTTTTTTTTTTTTTCCACTCAGACTGACCAAGAAATCTGCAATACCCAGATAATTCCTAAGCGACTTCAAAAGCGTGGTAGCTATTATAAATCAATTTTTTGTTTTTTTCCAGGAAAAAAAATGTTCCAAGGGTGGGGATGCAACCTTCCACCTCTGGATGCAAATGTTTGTCTTGCAGTCAAGTCCCACACAGGACCAGCAGCGCAACAGCCATCGGGGGGGCTGTCGTTATGCTCGGCTCTTATCTGAAAACAGACCTTTTATTAAAACACCATGAAATCCATAAAAATAGTGAGGGAAACAGATAAGATGTTGCATGGTTCATTAAACTTTGTTGTTTTAACGTTACGAAGGGGGAAATGCCAATTTCCATTGGGTTTACTCTACAGATGTGTAACAGCCAGGGGAAAATGAAATCCTGATTAGAAGCAGAAAGGAAATAAAACAAACCTCTCCCAGCCACGTGAAAGATGAAAGAAATGGGACCGGCGGCTCTCTGTGGGGTCCGGAGGAAGAGCCCCCAGCCAAAGCCAGCTGGAGCCCACCCCGGTGAGGGAGCCAGCTACGCACATGGATTCAGGACTATTCACATTTTTGAGTTCCTCACAGCTAAATACGCACCAACCGAGGCGAGCTGGCCAGACACCACCGCTGATGGTCCTGAGCCGAGGCCAACAGGAGCCACCAGCCACACAAGCAACAGCACCGCGTAGACACGCTCCAATCCTGGTGAGTTTGGTTTCAGGGCACGTCTCTATATGTAACACGAGTCACAGGTGATGCTCAGCACGAGCAAACAAGATGTGTTGGGATGCCTGAGCTCCTCTCCTACGCAAGAGGAGAGCAGTCCATCACCCCCCACGCGTCAGCCTCTCTGCTCACCAGACCAGAGCCACTCAACGCCAACTGGATTTTCACCTGTGGAAGTTGCTAAATATTCGTACTGTTAAGATAATGAAGGTTTGGAGGAGAGAGGGAGTTTTGGATTTTTTTTTTTTTATCCCAAACAGAAGAAGGCAGATTTTACAAGTCCCATTATTCATTTCAAGGAATCAGCAGTTTGCAGTGAAACTGTCGGTTCACATGGTCTCAGCAGCAATCCTGTGTAACAGTACAAAAAAAAATAGGATTCCCCCATCCCAAAGAGGGGAGCTCAGCACTAACCCTCAGCAGCAACCTATGATTAACTTATATTACCAACATAAAGGACAATATTTTAAAAGCAATATTTTAAGTTAAAACACAGCAAAATTAAGATAACAGCAGGAATTCCTCCCAAGTATAATAAGAACAGAATTTGATGGGTTTTCTCATCACAATCACAAAAAAACTTTTGTATTTACTGTGCTGATCAAAGTCTTCCAGTTGAGGACACCAGTTTTCCCTCTATCCTACACGCTCCCTTTTATGGGACCGAGCACTTATTCAGCCCAGCTCCAAATGTCTGTGCGTAGCTGTTAGCACTTGCCTAGTCATCAGATTCAGAAGACAAGTGGCTGTTAGTCCTGCCTGAAATCCTCCAGCTGCACGCTAAAAATACTCACATCATGCCTCTTGTAATTACAAGTAACTAAATTACCCACACCACTTCCTATGAGTTGCAAGAACTACAAATGAATATATAGAATTCACTTCCCCACCTCCATTTTATATGTTTGAAACAGATTTATTTATAGGCAAGGAATTAAAATTACCCCCCCTCCCCTGTGTTACAGAACAATCCTGAGCAGACAGCAAGGCCAGCCTGGCCGCTGCTTTCAACTACAGCAGTTACTGAAGTAGAAAATACTTATTATTGAACAAAACACCTGCCACCATTAGAGTCACTGCTCTGTGCAGCAGGCATGTTCTGCCTGGTCATTTCATACACACACTGGCAGTATAAAAATAGGTACTTCTGTGTACATAGAAGTACCATTCAGGTGAATGCTCAATATTTCACAAATATTTTGAGTATGGATGTGTGGGTACACATAATTCTGTCTTTCACAGGGGGCAAAATACATGTACAAATATACTACATCCAATTGAGAAAATATTTGTTGATGTTTAAGGTAATAGAATCACAGACTGGTTTGGGTTGGAAAAAACCTTAAAGCTCATCTAGTTCTTACCCCCCTGCCCCAGGCAGGGACACCTTCCACTAGCCCAGGTTGCCCAAAGCCCCGTCCAACCTGGCCTTGAACCCTTCCAGGGAGGAGGCAGCCACAGCTTCTCTGGGCAACCTGTGCCAGGGCCTCACCACCCTCACAGGGAACAATTTCTTCCTTAGATCTGATCTAAATCTCCCCTCTTTCAGTTTAAAACCCTTATCCCTCATCCTATCCCTCCCCCCTGATCAAGAGTCCCTCCCCGCTTTCCTGTAGCCCCTTTCAGTCCTGGGAGGCCGCTCTAAGGTCTCCCCGGATCCTTCTCTTCTCCAGCTGAACCCCCCAACTCTCTCAGCCTGTCCTCACAGGGGGGTGCTCCAGCCCCCCGAGCATCTTCGTGGCCTCCTCTGGCCCCGCTCGAGCAGGTCCGTGTCCTTCTGCTGTTGGTGCCCCCAGAGCTGGACCCAGCACTGCAGGGGGGTCTGATGAGAGCGGAGCAGAGGGGGAGAATCCCCCCCCTCACCCTGCTGCCCACACTGCTCTGGGTGCAGCCCAGCACACGGGTGGCTTTCTGGGCTGCCAGCGCACGTTGCTGTCTCACAGTCAGTTTTCCACCCACCAACACCCCCAAGTCCTTCTCCTTGGGGCTGCTCTCAATCCCCTCCCCGTCCAGCCTGGATTTGTGCTGGGGATTGCCCCGACCCATGGGCAGGACCTTGCCCTTGGCCTTGTTGAACTCCATGAGGTTTGCACGTCCCCCCTCTCCAGCCTGTCCAGGTCCCTCTGGATGGCACATCCCTTCCCTTTAGAGTATCAACCACACCACCCATCTCGGTGTCATCCAGGAACTTGCTGAGGGTGCCTTGATCCCACTGTCCATGTCCCCAACAAAGATGTTAAACAGCCCCAGCCCCTGAGGACGCCACTCGTCACTGCTCTCCACTGAGACATGGAGCTGTTGATAAAATACTGATATTACACAGAGAATGGAGTATTAAAAACTATTTTAAATAAAATCAAACATATTCAATAATTACTGTTCAGCACACTCATTCTCTCCACTTTTACACCCACACATAAAACTACAGTTTGTTTTTAAAGGAAGGAGATAGATATAGATATATATATATGTGGATGCACTGCCTTAAAACCTGCAGATGTTTGAAAAAAAAAAATAAATTGTTTTCAGTTCACTTTTTTCCCCAAATCATCCAAACCGATATTTTCCTGCAAAGATGGCTTCTCTTCATGAAGCCTACAAGCCCTAAGAAGCTTCATCGAGGGCACGAAGGCTTTTTCTTTTGCTCACAAGCCCCTTCCAGTTCACAGCTCTTAGCCAAAACCACCAAACATTGTACAAAAATATTTTTTCAAACAGTTATTGCTGACGTATTGGCTACTACAGGGCTAAACCTCTGCTCGCAGAGCAGACTTGTTCTCCAGCGTACGGGCACACATTTTTTCCCTCTGAATTAACTCAGCCCCTTTCCAGATGTAGTAGCCTTGCGTGCATAGTAGGACGCCTGCAGAATGCGCTAATAGAAAATGGCATGGCCCGCTCTGAATTTGATACCGGATTGCAGTTAGGGGAAATAGTCACATGGTATTTAGATCATACAGTCTGTTTATAAAAGGTCTTGGGCGCTGACACAGAAATTCTAGTTAACTCAATCTTTCTAGCTTCACCAGCACCTTTCAGACAGAAAGGCATCCCCATCCCTGCTCTGCAGCAGGATTACTTCTTCCTGCCCTCTGCCCTGACACAGCGCTATGGAAATTAACCATTAAATTCCCTAAGCAGCAGCCCTATTGCCCATTTGTCAGGTCGCATTAGGGCGGCAACATGTCGTCCTTGCTGTCACCAGCGCCGTGGACAATGGAAGGTCCCCGTCCACCAAGGAAGGACTGAGGAGCCCTCGAGCAGAGGTGCTGCTGAACGTCAGACCTCCGGTTCTCCGGGAGACACGTTGTCAGAGGTGACAGTTATTTGTGGGGACATATCTGTCCCTCCTGCCCCTTTCACAAGCCCAGTAGAAATCTGCTAGCTGGCCTTGGCTGAAGGCCACCAGCTGGGTTGCTGCCAGGTGCAAGGAGACATCCTTGGAGGATTGAGGCAGCCTCAGCAAGTTTCTGGATGACACCGAGCTGGGTGGTGTGGTTGATACTCTAAAGGGAAGGGATGTGCCATCCAGAGGGACCTGGAAATGCTGCTGCATTTCAGGAGGAAAAAAAAAAAAAGAAAAAAAAAGAGCCAGACACCAAATCTTCCTGTACAACCTTTTAGCCAAAGCCAGGCATGAAGGAATTCCTGGTTTGTGGACATTTCTGTGGTTCTCCTCCTTGTGTGAGCACATGCCGTGGCGTTCAGTGCCCCTCCACCTCCGTCCTGTGGGAGATGAAGTCTTGCCCTGCTCTCCCTGATGCAGACAGAGGTTGTCCAGCCTCACAGGAGGCTGATGCTTCTGCTGACATCTCAGCTCCACCTTCCTCCTACATCTCCAAGTTTTACAGGTTACTACCTCATTTCGTCTTGAAGACATTTGCTATCTTTTCACTTGGAAGAGCGTCCATCTCGGAGCACCCTAAAGCAACATTTCCTCCAGATAAATAAAATAGCAAAAGCAAAGCTCCCTCTCAGCAGGCAATAGACATTTCAGCCCTAAAGTATCAAGCCCGGCATGCCAAAGCAACAACTTCTGTGAGAAACGGCAGAAACCAGAGCATGAGTAATTTGCTCTTGTGAGTTCCACTGTGCAAGGTCAGCTGGACCATCCTTCAACTATGTGACAATAATTATTCATCAGTGATATGATAAATGAAGTCAAAGGAGCTACAACCAGTGTGACAATGCTGGAAGATCTGTCCTGGATGCAAAGTCTACCTCACTAACTCCTCCTTACGCACATCACCAATGTGACTTTCCCAAATAACATTAAGAATTAATTCACTGCTCTTTACATTTCCCACCTGCCTTTCTTCCAGTTCACGTAAAACTACAAGATTGGAGTTTCTACTACTGAATCTACGATATGTGTATTCACGTGCATCTCTCTGTAACTTCAAAAACTCAACCCCAAATCTGTCTGTGTAACGTCATCGCTGTCCAAAGACAAATCCAAATTGCAATGCAAGTTTTCCCATCTACCAGCTGTGCAGGATCTCAGACAGCAATCCCAGAGACTATTTGCAACTCTTCCAGCTCTAATTGTAATTTTCTCCCTCCATCTCTATCCTGATGAAATATTAACTACTTCCTTTTTTTGTTGTTGTTGTCTAGTCTGTTTATTTCCTGCCTTTTAGTTCCTACCACACGTCACAGTTTTTGAACAAAAATTGAAATTCATTTGAATCACCTTCAAATACAGCTTCTTTCCACTTGCCATTTAGAGAATTTCCTTTGCAGTTTGGCCCTGGGAATGGTTAAATATACGTTATACTCCTGATAATACGGGATGTAGTGAAGCACATGCAACTTCTATCTAAGGAACCTGTAGGAGCTCTTGCAAAGGGGTTCACTACCTCTCCTCAATTACAGTAAACAAGAGTAATTAAACAATCAAACACAATTAGTGCACAAATTACTCTCCGAAATGTGGATGACCTAATCGCCTTGCTGCTAATTACAAAGCCTGTAGTTCATTGAGCTAAAAGCCCACGTCCTGGGGAAGTGAAGCGGGGGACAATATGTTTCCTCTCACGCCGTCTTCCCTCAGATGCAATTTAATCTTCAACAAGATGGGATTTCAAGATTATTTTAGAAGTCCCATATTGCTTCTATTTTCAACTTGTATTATTTATATTTTCAGTCCAACTAGCAAAAGCTTAACTTTTTTTAGGATCTGTACAAACTCCTCATCTTTTAATGAGTTGTAGTAAAATATCACTTCTATTCATGCATCCCCAGGGGATAGTTCAGCTTCAGATAAGCACAGAAGAGATGAAATAGATTTGTTTCACTTGAGTATTTCAGATGCTTAGTGTTTGGCCTAAAATGACAGAAAAAATTTAGCTTAAAAATCAGGCAGGCCATGATGTTCATATGAGACAATACAATTTATGCAAATTAATTGTCAAACCAAGAAGGAGAGATAGTCAGACATAATTCATTCCCATTTCACTCCAGCACATGTAACACACAGTGGCACAGGGCCTCGACTATTTTTTTTTTAATTAGACCTAATATTCAAGAGCGTGACTATGAACACTTCTGAATTAGCAGGAAGATGGACACGGGTGATCTGATAAATCATTTCAAGACCTTTCCCCCAGGTTTTTGCATGGCGTGCAAAGGAGGCAGCAGGGGCAGCGAGCCGTGAGCTCGACGGGATGTGGAAGATCAGGACCCGGCTCAGTTTGGGAAGTTCGGAAGCCGGCACTCGCCCCTCCCGTGTCCCACGGCAGATGGGCTGACCTCGATGCATAGGGAGCCCCCAGACAGCCCGGCTCCACACAGACAGAGGATAAGGAAACCACGTGTAAGCACTGAAATCCTGGGGTTTTCCTGCTAATAAGAAGCAAAAAACCCAGTCACTGGGTTCCAGTGGCCAGGCCCCTCTGCAAAGGGGAGGGGGGGGTTTTAAATTATTTCCTAAATAAACATTCACTGGGGCAATAGAAAGGGCTTCTCTCTTCAAGGTGGGGATGCTATTGGTGTGGATCACGTGTTACATACAGCTCCTTTCTGCTCCTCGTGAAAGTTCTGTAGAAAAAGGAGGTGCAAGGCTCCATGCAGCCGGCCCCGGGGTGCCTGGAGAAGGGTGTTTCGGGCCCAGGAGGCTGCGACTGCCGGTCCAGGGTTGGTGGCCACACCATGAAACAGCGCTGGCAGTGGGCAGGGTGGTGGTGCTCTGCCAGGGAAAAGGAAAATGAGGTCCTGGGCTTATGCAGTACGTTAAATTTGGGTGAGGCTCCGTATGGCAACAGCAACTGGGATCATCCTAGATCATCTTTCCTACTTACATTTAACCCACTAAGCAAGAATATTCCAGTTAAAACACAGGGAAGCACCGACAATACAACTGTGCAATGCATCTGCTAGGAAAAAGGGAAAAATATTGCAGCATGTTACCAAATAAAATGTAGCCAAAGAGTAAGAGATGCCAAAGAGACGAGGGAACCAAACAAAACAAGAGAACGTATTGCACGCTTATGAAGAGATGGTGGGTTAATGATCTAATCTGCAACCAAGACATGAAACTCTTCAATAAAATAGTTTTCTACTCTGTGTACCAGGCTAGCAGATATATATACACAGCAGTTTTAAAAGAATGAGATCATTCCACTGAGCTTTTAAGGTTACATTTTTATAAAGTCTAGAAAATTGAGACAGTCTAGAGGCCAGGAAGATCATCAGCACAAACTCAGTATTTCTAAAGGATCAAAGGAACGACTGCTCAGCCTAAGGTCAGCCCCGGGTAAACTCACAGAACAGTTTATTTGTGCTACAGCAACAAATATTTCAAGTTGTAAAAATTTGCAAAAAAGCATTTGCTGGAAAATACGTCTCTAAACAAACCTGTCATTTTCAAATGATTATGGCTCTGGCTGTGAAAGGAGACTGTTACACAGAATAATTGGGGAGAGACCAAAGCAGAGCCAAAGCACCAAACCCTTCTGATTACAAAAATGTGTTCTACCCAATTAACCAAGCATGTTCGGGCCAAATTAAAAAAACAGCTTAGTGACATTTCAAAATCTAATTGGTGAAAAGGACATCTTCAAATGAAAATACTTTTCTTTTTTTTCTCCACTTTCCTACAAGGTTAGGTTCAGCATTTTTGTACCAAAAGTATCGACAACAAGAGACTTCTTGTATTAAACGCCGCAGAAGACGTTAAAGTGTAAACCAAAATGCTTGTCCATCATGCAACAAACTGTGCTTTAATAAAACCATACATCAATCTGCACCATTGTGTCCTCGCTCTGCTGATGCCTTCCCCCTCAGCTCTCCAGAGCTATTTGTGACAGTTCTTCTCGGACATCACCCCACACATTTGACATGCTAGATTAAGCACCGAGTCGCAGACTGCTCGGCATCGACCCAAAGCCAGCTTTGTAGAAGTTCAGAGATCAGCCCTGAAAACACGATATTGTGAAAATGAGATTTTATTATTATGAATGAATTCAAAACTTGAGCTTTTTCCCCACTGAAGAGAGTTTTGTCACCAAAATCAATGTAAACCGGATTGGGACGTTACTATTCCTCATGATGGGCGAAATATTAATGAACTCCCTTGCTTTGCCCGTTCACACTGTAGCGCCATGTTTTTTCCCCAAACAATTTAACATATTTATGTAGTAGTTAATGAACACCAGGTGGTATTGCTTCAGCCGCAGACCCACATAGATTAGGCTGCAGAAGGGCTCTGTTCCCCTGGCAGTTCACCCAGAGTTCATGCTACTTTTTATTTCCCGACCCGCACGTGAATTCCCGTTGGCACAAGACATCAAAAATACCAGTAAGCCACAAAGGGAGGGGGACACGTACGAGGAAACACGGCTGCTTTTGCTCATTTCCAAAGAGAACGTCTCAAACCGGGCTGCAGAAGGCACCGCACCGATGTCGGCAGCTAACCCTCAGGGAAACAATTGGGAATGGGTTGGCCGTTCCCAGCTATATGCTTTCGGCACCTACACAAAATTTAATGCACAGCGACCCGAGCCTCGCACAACAATCCTTTCGATAAGTATCTCATTGTCATTTTTTCTCTCAATAGAAAAAAAAATAGCTCATGTTTATGTGTGTCCACATGTAGCCGAGTCAGAGGTGGCGTCCAAAGCCTGGTTTGTGCATCAAAATAAATAAGACCTTTCTCTTGCTCTATTTTATTATTTGTACAGCCACCCTTTGCTCCACAAAGACTAGAACAGACTTTGTAGGAAATCCCTCTTTGCAGAACTTTCCATAATTAGTTGTATTAAAAGAGCAAAATTAGTCTGATTTCATATTTTCTATCATGTGATACTGAAATTCAAATACTTTTCTCATAAAGCTTTACTCAAAGTTATTCCACTGCCACCCCTCTGATTTTAATGTACATTTGGTATAAACATTAGAAAAGCTACGTATCAGTGAAGTCATGTAAAAGAAAACCAAATTAGAACTGACCGATTAGTGTTCTTTCAGTTGTCTAGTTAATCCGTGGAGTAAACAAACACTACCATCATTAATTTATTCAGATTTTCAATAGCTTTTCCAGAAAAACAAAACCCAGCATAAGCCAAAACAAACAACCCCCTCTTTGCTTCATAAGACTTCCAAGTGTTACTTGAATTGAATGGCCAATTAATTATTTGGCACTTGTCCTCCCAGAAAAAGCCATGTAATTCCTTTATTTTTCTAACTTGTTGGGGGGAAAAAAAAGCCAATTAAAAGAAAACGATCATCTCCACCATGATGGGAAGCTATAAATTGCCATCCTCGTTTTAGCCACCACTCCTGTGACCCTTTCAAGCTTCCAGCACAGCAACCGATGGGTTTGAGCGGCTGTTTCCGAGATGGAGACTTCGGTGTTCTCCCTGGTACGCACCCGCACAGACGTGGGCTGTGAGGCTGAGCAGCAGTAGATACGTGCCTTCCTGCAGAAAGTCCTTTACCCCTCGCTTGTACAGAAAGCTTCTCTGCAACAGTCACCCCCTCTTGCTAATGCCATTCCAATTTAGAGAGACAAAAAGCTCATCCTGACTCAGACTGAGCCTGCCAGAGCAGTGCCTTGGTACGCACTGTTCACTGAACAGCCGAATTAATGCTAGTTTTAATTTATCTTTCTGAAACTGAAGTGATCTGGAACCACTCTGCTGTTCGGACTTCAGTTTGGAGGCAACTGCTTATAAAACGAATTAACTGTAGGCAGAAAACTCCAGGACTAAAGCAGAGACACACTCATTCCCCCTTGTACCTGTTTCCTTGTGCATTTAATTTTTCATTCTGTTTTCAGACAAGCTCTGCACCCTCCCTACATTTCACTTATAGCTAATGACTGTCAATCATTCCTCCATTTTACTGCGTACAAATCACATAAGCAAGGGTATGGGCATAACACAATATTCTCATCAAAAATACTGTTGTTATACACAGTTAAACAGGAAAACATCCCCATGATCATTAGTTGTCTGCTAACATGTCACAAAGCTAATGTGTATATTTATACTTGTTCTTTTTTAATAACAGTAAATACTGCTGCCCTAGTCACTGCAAGCACAAAACCAGGCTCCCATCCTTCTGGATTTCTCACAAAAACAGACCTGCTCATTTGTAGGCAATGTCAGAAAAGGATTTTGTTCTTTTTGCTGTTGTTTTGTGGTTGTTTATTTTTTTTTCTTCCGTTTGTTACTTTAACCCACCAGAAATAATTACCTGGAGCTTGCTAGTTATTTACTGCGTGAATTCATGGTTATCTTCAAATTACAACAGAGCACAAGGATAGAAAAAGTGAATCTCCCTAAAACTACGGTGCCTGGCTAGCTGATATTTTCCCAAAATAAAAAAAAAAAAAAAACCCAAAACACTTTACTTTTGTCTCATGGCAGAAATAACGGATACATGAATAAAGCTACCTAAAAAAGGGCTGAGAGGAAAGGGGCAGGAAGAGCACCAAGGACCTTACAAGGAGACTCGGTGGGCTCGATCCCGAGAGTCATGGGACCACCACCCGGTGCCCATCGTAACAGGTAAACCCTGGTTCTGGTAATAAAAACAGAGCAAACCAAAAATCAGGAGAGTGAAGCACGCTAAAGCCAGAGCCTGGGAGCCAGGGATGTACACTGCCTGAGATCAGCAGAGAAAGGGAAGAGATTGGATTGTCCAGGATGGAGAGAAAAAACACATTTGTTGAACACTTTTACCACATCTCTCTACATTTCACCCCCCAGGAAAATGAGGCAAACGCAGAAGCTAGCGGGCCTGCTCTCCTGCCTCTGGCCCCGCTCGCACAGAGGCCCACCTGTACGAACAGGTACGGGTCTTGCTTGACTTGCTTCACTGGGGTAAACTGGAACATGCCCCTCCATAGATCATTTTGCAGCTTGTCACACGGGGACAGTATGTATTGCTGGGCAACTTTACCAATCTCCGGTACACAAATTAAAACATAACCCCTACCTGTTATTAGTTAAGCTTTAAACTTCAAAAAATAATTTCTCCCTCCATCTTGGAACATCTCTACAATGTGGGAGTTGTCACCCCTTCGGTCTTGTGCCTCTGATGAGCCTAGCCTGGGGCAGGCTCCCATGCGGGGTGGTCAGGCAGCCTCTGCGGGGTTCTGACATCCTCATTCCCACTTTGTCTTCAGCTGTAACCAGCCCCCCAGCCTGATGTCTCGTGCATTTGCTCTAACACCATTGTTAACGCCTTCCACCCACCACCTTTCCATGCACTGTCATCTCTGCCACCCTCCATTTCATTTGGTTGGGATGCTTTAATATCATTAGTTCACAGGATGGAAAATATTGCAGATGACATTAAATAATGTATTTGATAACAGTAACTGGGAGCTCAGGCAGACCTCCTCCTGCTCCATCAAACCTCTCACCTCCCAGAGATCAAGCTTCACTGCAGACTCCTCTGTTCCCTCGTTTATTTCTTCATCTGCTGTGCCTGTTGCTAGATCCAAATGCCTCATCATCTTGGCATTAGAAAGTCCACTTTCCCAAGGTACAGAGTGTTTATGGAGTATCATCAGTAATTCCAGTGTCTGCCAGCTAAGAGATGTTATCTCCAGCATAGCTGAAGAATACCTCAAAATCATGCTTCAACTCATCTGCCTTAAACACTCACATACAGAACATGCTAAAAGCAGATGCAGTTTTCAAAATGTGTCCCGTCCCCCATCCCCCCCCGACTTAACCAGTTGCTTAATTTTCACACATGAATCATCTGGCATTCCACAGGCCACGATATATAGCTTTCAATATGTCACCGCTGACATTTTCACTGCTGGAAGACCATGATTTACTGGTTTTCATTAGACCTGATCTCCACAATCAGTGCTACCCCCAACTCGTTGAGGGATCCACGTCTGATCAATGAAATGTTGATCTGACTTTAAAATACACTACTCTTCATCTACTAATTTCTCTAAAATTGACCTTTTCTGACAATTACTTCCAATGCTAACAGTAAGCACATACCACTATAAATAATGAGCCCAAGAGGACATCTCTTCCTCCAGCCTTGGGAGAAAACAGGCTTCTACAAAAGACACTCCACAATCATAGCCATAACACTGCTGTATTTTTACCACAACAAATACAAAGGAATACTTAAGATGAAATAAAACCATTTTCTTTAAAACATTTGAACTGAAACTTTGCACAAGTTTGCTTTCCAATTTAAGCACTAGGCCAATATCATTATATTTCATATTCTCTCCTAGCAAAGACCTCCCTAACCACCTCCAAAAGGCTGAAGATCCTTTGGGTTAACAAAGCATTGCCCATGGCTCAGCACAGCCAGGACTGCTGTGCAAGATATGGAGCTGACAGCACAACCAGGCCAGCAAACGTGGACCACACCATTATTAGAAAGAAAAGAAAAAACAACCAACCCAGACAATAAGTCCAGCTCTAGTAAGAACTTCTTATCTGAAAGATGTTACAGATTATTGAAAAGCTGGAAAAAAAGAAGTTTACTCCCTGAAGCAAACAGAAAGGCTAACTAGCAAATGGGCTGAAAATGAAAAAAATCTTACTGTCTGATGAGAGGAATTCCAGATTGCTTTGTATGGCACTATTTCAGTTAATTTCTCTTTTATATGTAACTGAGACCTCATAAGAAAATTAAATCAGGCCAAGGTTCTTACAGGGAATGATGGCCTTTCCCAGAATATTACAGATAAAACACAGATTATTCAACAACATCTATCATCATCCCCACCATACTCACCAAGAGACACACATTTTGGCACTGAAAGACTAATTTAATTTCCATACTGTCTGATTATGTCACCAGTCACTGGCTGTAAAACCATCTTTGTGCTTAAATCCATGTTGGGTTCTAACTAAAGAAAAATGGCACTTCTTTTTTTAAGTAAAACATGCACTAGCTGTAAATATCTCAAAATACCAATGCAAGAAAGACATTAAAAGAAGAACTATAAAAAATGAGACTATATTATGGAGCAAGCCAGCATTATAAATAGCAAGATTATCTGATAAAATGCCACACTGGGAAGTATAATGGCAACCTATTATGCCCAGAGAAGAGCCCCCAGTTTCTGCAGCACTACAGGGAAATTACAGCACTGGGGACCCTTCTGCAAGCTCTGGGCCCTGACCATTCCCACCCAACTCATGACAAAGTCAACTCTGGTGATACTCAAAAATGAAGGCCCGGCGTTAGCACGTGCTAGCCTGTCATTGCTGGTGACAATGATTATCTGTTATAACCCTGGGCAGGGGCCACAGGAGCAAGGAGAAACAGTGCCCAGGCAGGGAGGCTCACCATCGGCTGCCCATTCACCCCAACATCTGCCACCTCCAAACAGACCAGAGAACCTTCCCCTTCAGTAACTTCAATCTTTTCATACCATTTTTGAAGAGTCATCCCACTCCTGCTCCCCTTTCCTATTTTTTTTCCTTCTTTTTTTCCTATGAAAAGCAGTTCATTATCCACAATTCCTTGAGGGGTAGATCCCATTTCCAGTAATTATTCTCCCTAAAGTACCATCAGTGGGGTTAAGAGTTCTGGACTAAAAAAAAAGACATACTGCTTATCTAGAGATGTAAATAAAGCAGTCTCTCATGTGTTTCTACACTTTCAACAAACAGTCAGCACCTGTGCAGTAAATAAACTCCCTTTAAGCTTATGTGAAGCATACTGTCTAAGATATATACATATATCTGTACTGTTATGTCAACAGACAACTTTTCCTGTGGATTCTGCTCTCTACACAGGGGCTACACCTACGCCCCACGGGTGAAGTGGGCCAAGAGAAGGCCAAGAAGGGATGACAACCCACCAAGCACCCCCAGTCAGCAGCGTGTGGCCCTCCTTCAACCCAGCATTGTGCCCGGCTATCGCCTGAGAGAGCCACGGGCGCAAACGGCGGCCAAGACTGCACCATGCAAGGATGTTCACCGCCTGGGCACTCGTGTGCACACACAGCTCCTGCTCCAGCCCAGCATTTGCACACAGGGATCACTGGCAGCAGTACACAAGCTAAAAAACGTGTGGTTATCTCAGTGATGACACCCTCAACACTCCTCTCGGTGGAAGTCTGAAGAGTTTGCTTCTCTATTTAAGCATAAAGCCTCGCTAACTCCAAAAATGTGAAGAAACCATAAATTCTCAGGAGAAGGCACTTCACCTGCTCTGTTTTCCTCCGGTATTCTGGCCCTCAGTGCAATGGCATTTGGGGCAGCAGAAAACCTTCCCTTGAACTCAAATACCAGCTCCACAGGGCCACTGTGGCTCTGCAGGGCGAGCCGAGCATCCTCCCGCAAAGCCCGAGCGAAGGCGGGTGCCAGCCCAGCCCTGCTCCCGCAGAGAGCTGTGGCACCCACCCGGACCCAGCACTTCCTCCACCCACACCACCTTTACACATAAGCTCCTAATTACAGCTGCAGCTCTGAGCGCCACAATTATGAACACGCAATAAAAATAGTTTGCTCACACCCCACTCATCCAAGCACTGGAGCCAAAGCAGTGCCGTCGGGTCTGGCACCGAGAAATCATCACACTCTCACCCACCAGCAGCCAGGTCCCTTGTCTGCAGCCTACAAAACCCCACACAATACAACAAGTGCTTTTAAAAATATACCTTTCTGCAGAGAAGAGACAGGTAACCGAAGAAATCTAGGCCTGCCGAGATGCGTCAGGATAAGGCATGCAGTAACCAAGCCTCCCGAACCAGGGGAACAGTATCTCTCTGAACTCCTTATAAAGTTATACAGCAGCGTGAGAAGCATCAGGAATTAATTAGAAAACAGGTTTCCACGTCTGATCAGGTGTCTGCTCTTTCTGCTACAGCTTTGTTTACAAGGAAGACGGGCACCAGACCTGACTCCTCGAGAACAAGCTGACACCTATTGCTCTATGTACACTCCTGCAGAGGAGGAAAAAAAAATAAAATAAAAAAAGCATTGCTCAGGATAAAAATGTTAGAGAAGTAAAGAAAAAAAAATACTGGATAAAAGTTTGTAGAGCTTGCTCTTATATTTATTCTCTGTGCACATCCGTGCTTCCCCCTCATGCTATAAAATTAACAGGAAAGCTGAAAAGGTCTCACCCCTCCAACAGTGATTTGTTTCTTCCAGGGTTACCCACTATAAACCCTAAAACTTTGCACATCGAAGCCATGAGAATTATTCACCTGAGAAAGCAAAGTAATTGGCAGTTTAAGTTTTTGCTTTATATTCTTTCAGCTAAAAAAAAAAAAAAAAAAAATCAGCTTTACACTAGAAACAAAGTAGCTACAACTCCTGCAAGCTAAACTGCCATCTGTTTTTATCTGCCAGCGTATTTTTTTTTTTTTTTTTTTTGCATAAGTGGAAACACGTGCAGTCTTCACAATGACCATTCTGCCATAAATCGGCAGACCCAGGCCAAAGCGGAGGCACCACGCTGGTGAATTTTCAGCCCTGACAGCAGCAGCGGGGGATGGAGCAGGCCCCCATCCCCAGAGCACAAACTCCGTAACTCCATCCCCTGCGCTTGTTTATGCTCTGGTATCCAGGTCATTGCAACAGTTCAGAAAATTTTATCTAAAATTTTATCTGTCTTCTCAAAGCAGAAGAGAAGAAATTAAAAAATGCACCATACAACCTTCTCTTGTTATGACAGACTTGCACAGATATTTCAGTTTTTGATTTATTCTCAGGGGGGCTGGTTTCTATGAAGCTCCAAGCCATGCTGCTGTGCCAGAGATATGATGTCATGTAACTAAATTTCTGATTCCCTGCCAGTTTGAGCAGTAACATTAAATGAAGCCAAAATTAGCTTCCTGTGCTAAACTGGAAACAAAAGAACACTTTTACAACGCTACCCTCAGGGTTAATAGAAATACATATGTCCGACTCAAGGCACAGTTACCATCTTATCACACTATCAGCTTCTACAGGCACAGAACAAAAATACAATGTGGGCTCTTACATAACGTGACTATATTTAAGTCAGTGCAGACAGACGGGGAGAGACTTCAAACCAGTGGCCGGCAGCAAGTCACCAGCTCAGATCTGCCCACCACAGGACGGTCCTGCCCAGCTGCTCATTCCCCAAACGTGGAGCACGGGGTAGAAGACGTAATCTCAAACCCTGATGGGAGACAGAGGAGTTACTATTTGTTCTGAATCACGAGAAATCATTTAGATCTTAATTTAACACCACCGCCAAGCAGTCCTGATAGCTGTAGACACCCAGAAGTTATAACCAAGAGTATGATTGTGGGTCAGATTTGGAGAGAATCTGCAAAGCAGAATGCTACAACTCACACCAAGGCCAATGGCTGCTTGACTTGAACAGCATTTTACCTGCACAAACGCTCTGTTGTTGCCCAGCTGACCCCAGGCATGGGCCATGGAGGATGCCACCCCTGAGGGACTGGTCTCTGTAGGTTTATCTCACAC
The DNA here is from genome assembly GCF_047716275.1 of Strix uralensis. Classification (NCBI taxonomy): domain Eukaryota; kingdom Metazoa; phylum Chordata; class Aves; order Strigiformes; family Strigidae; genus Strix; species Strix uralensis. Next base: position 43,214,020 of record NC_133977.1, on the reverse strand, counting down.
AGCCTGAGTTGGGCTCAGCAACAGCAGCAAACGATGGCCAAAGATCTGGTAAAGTTTTCTTTAAGCAACCTTAATGTGTCGTTTTAAGTGTCAGAGGACCAAAAAAATGTCAGGAAGTGGTGTATTATACAGTCAAGTCTCATGTCTTGCAAGGTCTGTCCATGGGACATGTCTTTTCTAGTACTTCAATGGCACCTGGCTGCTCTTTCAGGCCACCCAGCAGCAACAAGGGAGCTGCTGCGTGCACAATCATGCTTTGGACCCCAAGTATGTCCCATGTTCAATGAATCTGACAAGATGAACCTGAACCCCAGGAGATGGGGCAACCATCTGACAAAATAGATACTTACACCTCCTGGAGGTACAAGGAGACTTAGTGCCCCACTGGAGGCCACAGTTACAGCCTCACTCCTCATCAATGAACCAATTTTAATGGAACTGTTGTGTGACACAGTGCCCTGAGAAATACCACACAGATCTGCAGGTATTTTGGATTTGAAAAGAACAAGCAGATATTAAAGTCTTACTTGAAACACTTGAGAATAATGCAAAAAATCCAACAAATGAATGGTGCTCAGACAGATCTAGTTAAGACTGCTAACTGGTGGTCCAGCCCTGCCAGATGCTGTTGACAGTTGCTGAAAGCACATATAATCAAGACAAATCACCTTGAAAATAATCCTCCCTCAAGAAAGCTTATGATATCCAACAAATGTAAACCGTTTTCAGACACCTACAGAAAGAGGAAGATTGTACATATCTTGGAAAAGCAATTATATATAGTATGGGTGCTGATCAGAGAGAAAAACGGAGTGAAGACAAAGGCTGGCATCAACAAACACAGGACCAAACAGGACAAAACTCAACCAAATGGCTTGAAAGTGCTCTCTGTTCCTGAAGATGCTGGATACAAGCTAGCAGGCAGGTCTGGGATTAGCCTCAGAAATGTGAGCATACACTGCCAAATCCATCAAACTGTCACTGGACCACAAATGCCAGAGTGAATTTGGAGATACAGCGCACATCATTTTTCCATCATCCGAAGCCGTCTTAGAGCTCATGAAATGCAAGAGTCTTTCCTGCCTACAAAGCAAGCTACATTTTACTGAAAGTTCCTATATTTTTAAAAAATTCTGCAGACAATGTGTGCGTGAAAGACATCACCAGAACTTGCCCTGTTGGGTGACAGCAACCGCTCACTTCTCTCCTTGATTCAGTAACAGTCTACAGTTAATCAGTAAGATGTGCTGTTGCCCACAGAAGCTCTGTGTAGCTTCCACAGCTCTATACAACAGAGGTACCAGCACATTTGTACAAAGACCTTTTTCCTTTCACAAAAGCAACACAGAAGTGTCACTGCAAGACTTGAAAACCCCTTCCCGTAACACGTCCTGTGAATGGATACCAGATACAACCCACTAAACACACAATGGTCTTGAATCAGAACCAGAGTCAGAATTATCACAGCAATAAGCATCTCTGTAACAAAGCAGTCATTAATTATAATGTTGATCCTATTTTTTAGAACCTCAATATAAAATTCATTCATTGTGGTATCATGGACAGAGCCTCTCATGTTTATTTTGACTGTCAAGCCAGACAAACATCCCCACAGCATAAGAATTAAAAGAGGAAAAGAGTGATGAGTGTACTGTGCTACACACCTCGCATGGCAATAATTTGGTGCACAGTCCAAAGCACTAACACCTGTACTAATCACCTTGAGCTCATTAATTTACCAAGCTTTGGCCCAACTCTAGCGGCTGGCAGATGATCAAGCTCTTAGTTGATGTGATTCAAACTAATCCACTAAAAGACATTTAAGAGCCAGCTAGGAAAGAAATATTTTTCTATTATTAGAAGTGCTAAAAAGTTTTAATGACATCAGCCTCTCAAGGTGAGGGAAACACCCCCCAGCTCCACATGGGAGGATTTCCCACCTCAAATCCCACCACCAGCCAATACACTCATGGAGTCACCCAACGGTTACCTACCACTCCCGTACCCTTTCACTGGAGACGGGCTAAAAAGCAATCTGATGCAGCCTATTGCTTCTCTCTCTCTTTTTCATCCTTCTCTTGATCATGTCTTCAGCATGATTTCCCAGGGAAAGGAGGGTTTTGCCATCATACGGGACCGTGTTTCACTATGTGCCTTTCCATTCCCTCCCCCATCCAAAGCATCGCTCAGACCCATCGGTGGCATTCGGCCAGGCTGGACATGAAGGTAGAGGCTGAGAAATTAGTGAACACACACTGGGAACATCCTCCAAGTGCCTCAGTTAAGGAAACACTGCAGCTTGCATTAGTTACATCATTAAACACAAAAAACCACAATCCAAGCCCCGCCCCCCAAACAAAAAAACCCAAACCACAACAATCAAACACAGCAGAGAACGAAAGAGAGAAAACTTTTAGATGGCCTGATCACGGAAAAAAATGAATTACAAACCACAAACCAACGTAAGACACAAAACTGTAAGAAAACAGGCTTTATCAGACATGGGGCTCACAGTCTACTTGGAGCAAGGCACATCGCTGGCTGGTTTGCTGTCAAACTGGGTCACACTCAGAGATTTTTATTTCATCAGTTCTAGAACAACAATCCAAATAATTGGTTGTCTGAACACCAAACCAAATAATACCAAATGTTATTCCCAGATAAAATATTTTAGCGTACATAAAATTCTACCTTTGTTAAGCAGGTAAATATTCACTGGTTTAACAATGCTCTTGGCTGCCTCCACTGAAATTTGCTCAATAAAGCAGTGCCACAGAAAAACACTCATGAGAACAAAAACCAATGAGAAAGTCTTCTTCCTTTTTGCCACTTGAATATCAGATCTAGAACCAAGGTATACCGAGGTAGAATCTGTTTAAAACCTCTTTTATCTGAATATCAGATCTAGAACCAAGGTATACCAAGGTAGAAGCTGTTTAAAACCTCTTTTATCTGGGAAAAAGAAAAAAAATTATGATATAAATTTTAAAAACACTTTAAAACCCCCCAAACCCCTCTGTACTCTATTATATGTTAAAGTAGTGTACAGTTTGGTATATGCAAGCTAAACTCTTGTTGAAAACAACTTAATAGCAATGAAACTTTCATACTTACATAACAGCTTGCCTGATGCTGATAAAACAACTTTAAAATCTTTTCAATCCTTGAAGACCAACTAACAAATATACTTTTTTTTTTTATATATATATACACAAAAACACGTACATGTAAGCATGCATACACATATATAAGCATGCAGACACACTTCTCATTCAGCAGAGACAGGAGGACAAACAAGGAGGACAAGGACTCTTAGTCTTTGGAGTCTGAGTTCAACATTTACAGTTGGCTCCGAAAGATATATCCGTACCCTACACGCACCCGCTCCTCCAGCGCCGCGCGACACTGTGACCGAAGACGCTGGCCACCGCCCTCGCCAGCCCCTCTGATCTCGCTGACGGCTGGAAGCTCCTTAAGAGAATGAACACATCTCAAGAGATATTAACTCTTAATATCTGCAGACTGGCATCTGCTTCCTCGGCAGTTTAGCCCCAAATGTTTGTCTGGGTAGAGCGCTCTAAAACCAGTTGGGATTTCTAATGAAATCCAGGCCTGTACTGGTTTAGCTTTAGACTCTTGTTATATTAACACAAGAATCCCAGGCAAACAAACTCCCTTGGCTAAATATTTAAGGCCAGAAAAGTCTGAGAATGCTTTTGATCATTAGCATCCACAAAACCAAAGAGCTCAACAGATGTAGGAAAAATAAAATATATAAAACTAACTTAAACACCATTAAATATTGAAACATACGCAATACCACAATAACAGTATTAGCCAAACTGGTCATGAAAGCCCACTAGTGCTCATGTCAAAACCATCTTTATCTGAAGGTTTGCCTTGTTTATGAAAATACAAATAATCTATTTTATTTCATGTATTTAGACCTACAGAAGTGCCATAAAACTTATATGGGGACACTCAAGCAAATATCATGAGATGGGTATTTATACAACATATATGAATCAAGTCTAAATCAACCACATGTACACATCGGAACTATCAAACCAATTATCCTAAACACGCTCTACCGATCAACTCAAACCAGGTGAGCACCGCTGTGACTTAGGGAAGCATTTCCAAACCAAACACGTTTCATCCCTGACAACGTGCCTGAGAAACAGAGCTAAACATATCACACCATATCAGTGGCCACCCAATCAGATATGGTTTCTGCTTACTGTGTTTAAATAAAGCGCATGCACTCACCGGAAAGGAGACCGCCAGGTGAAAATGTTCAAGTTTATTTGGGATGCTGAAATTAAACTGCTGCTCCTTGGGATTTTGGTGGGTGGAAGCTCATGGGACTGTATGACTTAAGCAACAGATGCACAGAAAGAAATCTTAAGATGTTAAAATTTTATCAAGGACTTCCATTATTCTGGAGACAAGAGCTATTGTTTCCACTCACATCAGCACTATTTTGGGAAACTGGTCATACACACAGTTGCCTAAATTAGTTTGTACTCAATTATTCAAAACTAACATCTGAAAAGTAACCTAACTGAATCTACTTCATTTACTTTAAAAATCACCTACATCAGTATGAAACAACAAACAAATGAAAATCTGCACAAGAAAGCTTGGAGCTGGCAAACAGAAATCCAGTGGTTTAACTGAACAATATTTTGGTTTGATTGTCCTTCACCTTCCTACCAACCTTATTTTCAGGTGACTGAAATCTTTATGGCATAGCCGTACCTTATCTTCCAAAGCACAACTGTAGACGCATTATTTACTTAAAAAAACCCTATCCTATGGCTGATTAAACTGCAGAAATGAGCTTGTCAGGCCCCTCCCTCCACCACCCAGACAAAAAACCCTATTGATTTTCATAACAGTAACATGAATATCGTGGCATAAAAGGACAAGCTGCAATCACCCCAACTGTGCTTCAGTACGAGTGCTGGAAAACAGCGTGGACTCACACTGCAAAGTTATTTCATCTGAAAATCTCTGCATGAATAAAGAAATTATAACAGTGAAAGGGAACGGGGACTGGAGTTAGAAATTTCCAACTATACGGGGGGGATTAAAAAAAAAAAACAACCAACACTAATACAGCAGCAGTTCATGCAAGTTCCTGTGAAAAGCTATTTTTTTTAGGAACTTTTTTTTAATTGCCCTTGGGCACTTAATAGCCATATCTAATAAGGTCAAAATTAGGGAAGGTCATGAATATGCAGCTTTCAGCATTTCTGAATATAAAATACCAGGAAAATATCCTGTTTGTGTGACTTCCAGTTTCCCAGAATCATTTCATTCACTGCACTATAAACTGATTTTCTAAACCCCAATAATTTGGTCTGTTAATCTGTTTACATGCTCTTCTTTTGTACAGCAAATCCCTTAGTATAGAAACACCCTTGTCAATACAAACCCCAGTAATTTTTGAAACCTGCCTAATGCTGGAATATTTACATTAACATTTTGCCAGCCAAATACCTTCAGTATACAAAGGAATCATCCGACAGCTCGTCAGTCAACTACCTACAGGTCATAATTCGTCTGTACAACAGCTAATGAGATGAGAGAAGATACACACAAAAGCAGTAGGTTGACTGATACAAAGTAATTGCAGGCAGAATTTGATGACAGTAATTTATGTAATTCTATTAAAGGAAAGGCAATTGTATAGGAAGAGAACGAAAGGTCAGATAAAACCCTCTGAATTTAAATAGTATGCACAAGGAATTTTATATACTATATGAACACGTAAAAGAAAAAAGGATACAGTAAAACTTTTAATTATAATTGACTCTACTCCTCCCACCCCTTCCTATCACGCTTAGCAGTTTATACAGCATATTTAGCTGTTTATAAAGCCAGGCAAGGCAGCAAGGCGAGCCCCCGCAACAGCTTACTCCAAAATACACACCGATGGACGAGCACACAGGATACTTTATGTCCTCATCCTAAGTACATCCCAATATTTAACTTGAAGGTTTCCACGAAGAATTTTCTGTGCATCGCAGCAAAGTGGAGTCCTGGCACGAGGCGCAGCTCCTGCTGTGCGCATCTGCAGTGTCCCTTTGGAGAGAGACCCGAGTCTTAACACCCTGCCTTGGCATCGCTGTGAGCCAAATAAATAGCAATATTGTGGATTCAGACCCAATCACACCCTGCAGCACTAAAGAAGGGTCTGAACTGGGGCTCACGTAGGCGCAAAGCTGGGCAACGTACAAATGGTGGCGCCATTTATAGAGAACTTTTCCCTTTTTTAACATGTGCCAAGTGATAAACTGTGATTTTATCTGGTATACAAATGTCAAAAGTATTTAAGAAGTTAACAATGATACATGGTCCTGCCTACACATATACACCTCTCCCGTGAAAGCCCCAATTTCAACAGGAGCTTTATAAAAACTGTATCAGAGACAATAAAATACCATGTATGCACAACAGACAAAATACTGGCACTTATGAAAAACGATGATTATTGCTGCAAACATATGGCGACTGAGGGCTAAGAACTACACTCCTCTTCGAGTAGGTCACACCACATAATGAAGAGCACAGTAAATTCACCAGGGAAAAATGGGCATCTAAGGTCTGCTACAGCTATAATACTTGGCAACAAGGAAAACTATGAAGAATTAGTCACTTTATAAGAGAAAAAAGGCTGAACAACAAGCAGGCAGTCTTATTGTTCAGAGTAACCTGTCCTCCCCAACAAAATCATGGAATCCAAAATAATTTTTTAAAAAAAGGTGAAATAAACACGGGATATATTTGTACTCATGTCCTTCCTCACCAATTATATCACAAGAAGGTATTGTCTAATGTCAAAAAACATTCAGAGCGCCAAAGAAGTACCAGCAATTCTACCTTACCCCCTACTTTGTGCTACTCTCACTGAGTAAATATCTTCTTACAAAAGGAAGATACCCATCAGCAATCGAGACACACCATGTTTTTACCCAGGGACCACGTCAGCCGCCCTAGGATTAAAATAAGAGTTTGTTTTCAAGGTAAATGAGTTCATTTTAACTTAATACGTCTTATTGAGCTTTATTGAACCAAACCATCAGGCTCACCAATCCATACTTCAATCTCTCCTGCAGCGCTCGCCACCGCCCGAGCTCGCCTCTTGTACCACTTGACCCCCGCGCGTTGTCCTGCCTATTCCATCACATCAGTTTGACAGACGCTACGTGCAATGTGGGGGCCAGGAAAAGGAGGGGGGGGTTATAGGTTACTGTGGTCTGGTTTATACATGACTAAATAGCATCTTGAAAGATGTACAGCAATTATTTCAGTGCTCCTTAAACCGCTATACTTGCCCATCAATCCAGTTTCTAATGGCAGTGGGAAGCCGGGACAAATCAAGTGATTCAGACTTGGATTTCCAATGGAAAACCCCAGCCCTGCTCACGAGCAAAAACTGAAAAAATAATTTATTCTGTTTCCAAACTACATTGTAACTTACACTTCACCCTTTACACCAGAGAGTCGGAGGAAATCAGACTCAAGATCAGACACGCAAATGCCAGATAATTAAACAAGCAGATCACTGATGCATAAATAAATTTTGAGATTTGCAGCGAACAAGTCTTCTACTGTAATACAACCAGGATAACTTTTCAAATGTTTTTATGTCAGTACTGGCCTAAAAAAAATCCAGTGGAAACTGTAAGGGTCAGATTCCCTCCCTGCTGGCACCTCCCAGGGTTCTATGGCAGGCAGCAGGGTTAGACCCAAGGACCAGCCTGATTAAAAGCCTGTCCTCGGTGTTTGCATAACTAATCAGTTGAGTGTTAGGAATCATTTTAGCTGAGCAGTACTAATGAGCTAAATCACTATTATTATTGCAGTGATCACCCACCCATAAGCGCCTCACCAATGATTTATTTTTACTTTGATCCACAGCAAAGCAAACATGGATCTAGTGGAGAAACCTCGTCCCGGTACCTCTCTACCAATGCATGAGGCCTGCAAGCTCACCGCTTACTAAAGCAGAAATATTTATATTTTTCATTTCAGCTATCCTTCCTTAAGGGCTTGTTACACAGCGGACAGTCATTACGTTTCCTCGCCAAGCGCAGAGGTCTGAAATCCTCGCGGCTCCGCAGCCGTGAAGCCGGAGCAGGACGCGAGAGCCAGTCTGGCCTCCCAACAGCACTGTCCAGCAGCAGCCCTGAGTTCTGATGCATTGAGATAGTCGTATCTCCTTGCAAAACGGGGTTTCCACAGCAATAAAAGCAACAAAAATTCAACAGAGATCATTCTAAAGGTATGTTAATGGCCACACTGGGGATCTCCACCCAGTTCACACTGCGATCTTTTGTTATTTACCACTAATTTCCACAGAACAAGCTCTCGGAGGCAACATAATTTTATTTTTTGAGAGAGAATACATATATTGTGCCAGTTCTGCCCACTGGAAGTTCACAACCCATGATAACCACCAGCCCTGTGCTCTGGCGTGGCCTTACAACGAATCTCAAACAGACTGAAAAACTGCAGCCCTTTTGCACAGGCTGGGCTTCTGCTGCTATAAAAATCAACAAATATACACCTAACAACGTGCCATATTAAACACAACGGATACTCCTGCGGGTAGCCCCACAGTTTGGGCAGGCTTTCATACCTGGCAATATCCATTACCAAAGAAAAGTGTCCAAAATATAAAAGAAATCCTGTGGATGTATGAAAGAATTATACAGCTTGCCTATTTTATTGGCAAGTGATGTAATTTAGTGTTTTCCAGCACACTAGCTATAGACTGTCATTATAATTAAGAAACTGCTGATATTTCCCTCCAAAGAAAGCTTATTTTAGCAGAAAAGAGCGCACGCACCGGCTACTATTGGAAACACAACCATTTCTGCCTAAGAAATTAATTTTTTACATAGTGATTTTTTTTTTTTTTTAAATAACAAGTTAGAGTGGGAAGCTCTTTTGCGTCAGTGATATGGTGTTCTTTTGCAGCCTCACAACATACAGAATTATTTCATGTGCTTTTACTTGGAAAGCAATTTGTAAAGCCCTGCTTTTTCAGAAGCAGGCTCTCAGATGAAAAATCACACCCACAGTCTCCTGCCAAATCCCAGTGATCCCACTGGGGAGCAGGGCAGGAGCAGCCAGGCTTAGAACCGTGCCTTGCCCGCCCCATCACCCCCCCTTTCTGGCAAAAAGTGCCCCCCCAAAACACTCCATTTTATTAAAAAGAAGAAAAAAATCAACCAAACAACACAAAACCAAACCAAACCACAAAAAACCCCAAAGCAACACACGACTCTGCCCTGAAGTCCTGCCTCACCGCGGGTTGAGCCCGGCTTCCCCCCGGGCGTGCTCTCATCCAAAAAAAAAATTCGATTCCCTCCCGCCCACCCCCCCGAAAAAACAAAAAAAAACCAACAAAAAAACAAAGCCAAAAAAACTGAGGCTGCGGAAAGGGAGGGTGTTTCGTGGGGAGGGGGGGCTCCACCCCAAAACGGGTGGGCAGGAGAGGCTCGACGGGACAGTGTCGTGTCTGTCCCCCACCCCCCCCGTCCCGTCCCCCCCCCAGTCCCTGCCCCGCTCGCAGCTCCGGGGTGCGGGTCTGCTCCCTTCACGGAACAACTAATCCCGATATTGAGTTTAAATAACTCGACTGAGAGTTGAAGGGACTGCAAACGCTCAGGTTTAGCTTTACCCTCCCACAGCACACGGTAGGTTTTGCTAAACGTGTCAACCGAAGTGACTTTTAGACCGAGAACACCGCTTTTTTTTTTTTTCTGTAACAGAGAAAAAGGTTAGAGAGAAGAGAACACCATTTTTTAGAAAAGAGAGAGATGTACCTTTGCAGCACGTATTTTCTGGCTCGTCGATCAGGGGGTTTCCATCGCGCCCTCAGCAGAGCCGGTGGGGGGAGAGCCCGGTGTTCCCCGGAGCCCCCCGGCCGGGTGCTGCTCTCTACCGTGACCCGGCTCCCCGGGTCCGGTGGTGGGAGCCCCGGCTGCCGGCTCGGTCACCCTCCCGGGGCATGGGACCAGCGTGCCTGTCCCTGGCTCTCCTCGGGTGGCAAGGGAAGATTAGGATCTTCGCCGGGCACGCATTGTGCTGAGCTCTAGTTTTCTTTCATGCTTCATTAAAAATTAGATGCTGGATTATTTCAAGCGTATATATAGACACAGATCAAACAACTATGTTGTTATTCTACTCTCTTACACAAGTCGTCTTTGTTTCGGGGAGAAAAAAAAATTAATCTATGGACAATAAAGCATAAATTCAAAAGCACGGGGAACGGGAAGAGGAACAGCATCCCTCCGCAGCGGAGAGCAAGCCGAGCGCCTCGCCAGCACTACTCGAATATGAAACAGAAACACTCCTGGCTGCGGGGTTACCTTATTCCCAGCAGCTTTTCCGCTCGGAGGGGCTGACGCCGCTCTTCACAAGGGTCAATAGCGAGTGATTTCTATCTGCTCCAGCTGGGAGTGTCCTTCCAGCGATGAATCACGCCAGTTTATCCCAGCATAATGTTACAGAATGCTTTACTCAAGCAAAACTCCACATAGGAGGCTGTGGGTTTTCATCTCTTGCCAATTTCAAGTGGGTTTTGTTATCATTAAAAGAACATAATTACGTATATCTCACTATATTCAAGCCTGTTTCTCAACAGACCGAGCATAAATACCTACACATATTTAGAGAAGCATGACATCACATTTTAGCTCAGTTAAGTGGCTTTTAGATAACAAGGAATGCCCCGTCCCTGAGAATGCAAAGATTAGATAAAATATTGAAGAAAAGCTGTGACTTCCAGCCTTTTGTTTGCACATACTAGCGTAAAGTTGAACACCACAACTTAATTCCTTTCGGTACGTTAATTAGTCATGCAGAAAGTATTCAAAACAGACTAAGCAACAATTCATCAAAAAAGCATTAGTATTAAATCAGCATTGGCTGCCAGTTGAAAGCTGCTAATAAAGCCAGGAATGTTCTTTGCTGATGGGAGAAGCTACACAACCTGTCCCCCGCTCCCAGCACACAAATCAGGGGCAGGGGCTCTGCTGGGAGCCCGGCACGGCATCACCGGTCTTTCCTGCTCCACGCTGCTCCCATTTCCTCTGAAATGTTTATGGGAATATCATCTGCAAAATATAGGCTCACTCAAACAGTTCTCCGGCACGGCCAAAGATATTTTTGTCCTCTGGGTTTTGAGTGCTGCCACGTGTACGCTCCCATGTATAAATTCATTTTTTAAGAGTCGCTCTGTTGATGTAACCATTGTTCACTGTATGGAAAGGTTGCAAAGTCAGACCCAGCTCTTGAATTAATTGCTTATTACTTACCTACGCAGCATCTTGGAGAGGTCCATCTTTTCTTCTGAGGGTTACCATAGTATAAATATTAATTTTATAGAGTCCCTAGAGTTTTGCAGGAAAAGTACTGTGTGATGGAGCACTGACTCAGGGTCAAGGGCAGACCTTAGACCACTGTATCCCCCAAGTCAGATGAAGGCTGAAGGAGGATGTGAAGAAGTGGTAGAGTCACCATCCCTGGATGTGTTTAAGGGTCGTTTAGATGAGATGTTGGGGGATATGGTGTAGGGGAGAACTTTGTAGAGTAGGGCTGATGGTTGGACTCGATGATCCCAAGGGTCTTTTCCAACCTGAATGGTTCTGTGAAGTGACTGGGAAAGAGGGAAATGGTCTAGCAGAACAGGCAATGAATACAGACATCCAGAAAAGCCTTGAGGGGACCGAGGACTAAGCGTTTGTGTGGGCAGGGCAAGATCCCCTTCCTTGCCATGCTGTAGGACCAGAGCTGCCAGGCATTTCTGGACGATGAGCTTCTCGGGCAGGTGATTTGAAAGACAAATATGCCAGCTCTGGGTGTAAGGCCTTAGTCAGGGCTGGGCGTGGAGGCAGGGAGCTTGGTGCTGAGCAGGCAGCGCTTGGATGGAGAGGCCAGGAGCCAGAAAGCCCACACGAGGAGAAAGCTAGGGCAGCCCCAGTTAGACCCAGGGCACTGCTTAGGCCAAAGAAGGGCATCTGACTGGGTTTACAAACCACATCAGGGGGTGGCTGGAAAACTGGCTGGGGCACAGCAAGTATTCAATGGTTCTCTGTGGACTGAGGTAGCAGCCAGCCTTACTCCAAAAAAATCAATGGGTAGGGAAAGAAATCTCCTTTTCAGAGTAGCTAACGAGAAAACAAGGTTAAAAGAGCGGAACAGGCACTGAGGCAGACACCCTGGGACCGAGTTCCTGACTCAGCTCAGAGATCATCCATCAGACTGAAAAACCCTAGCCTGATACACAGGATTTAATAATACATTAAGTAATTATTTTCATATTTATTCCCACGAATACCATTAATAGGAACAGAGTCATCTGGCTGGAGCTTTTGGTGCTTGTGAATCATCCCAATGAATCAATTGTAACACAGACAAGACAAAAGGAGCAGCAAGGCTATGAGACAGCATTGTGAAAATGAAAAGTTTAGGACAGGCAAGAAATCACACAACAGAATCAGGGTTATAAGGGCTGTAAGTCTTGTGAAGGTTACAAAAGCCTTGTGTTTCTGCAGGGAGATTATAAAGTCAAAATGTCTAATTGAAAAGGGTTTTATAGGAATCAATTTATTCCAACTTCCTGCATCAGTATCCGTAGAAGGTGTATCTACGTGACTGTATGTGCACATATAGACTTATTTCAAACACCCTGGAAACTTTGTATACAAAACCATTGTTAAAATAATCCATAAAATTATGTAAGTTATGAAATAAATTGTAAAGCATTGTAAAGCGGACTTGAGGGTTAAATAAATAATTGATGTTAACCACAAAAAAAGCTAAGTAATTTCTTATGAAAGACATTTATTTCTTCTCTGAAGGAGGATTGCTCACTACAGCCAAGCATTGCACGCATCCCTTTGCTGAGAGTTTGAGCACTGACGTGATATTTAAGGCAGGTTCATGAGCAGCAGTTAAGCACAATGGTCCAAGTAAGTGCTAGGGCGTCTCATGCTAAGTTAGACCCAGGAATCCTGAAGCATCAAAGGCCAGTTATTAATAGCCATTATTAATTCATTAATTTAAAAGATTACATGGAAGAATTAACAATCGTAGACAAAACTGGCTCGCAACATTAGTTCTGTTGATAGCAAATCCTGCGTTTGTTCTTATGGTGAATGAATGGGTGACATCTGTTCCTTCAGAAATGGGTGGGGGGGTTTGGGGGCCTTAAGTGCTGCGACTCTGCCTTTGTGCACTATGTAAAAATAGATTTAAATTTTCACATATCTTCAGACACTTCCTAATTGGCCAGGCAGGAAAACATGTTACTATTTAACAGTATCTTCAGTGCAGCCCTTGGTCTCTGTGCCAACATTCAATGCTTTTTATTCATCCCCTTGCCTGTGATGGTTTATGAATGATCACTTCATAGCTGGGGAGCATGAAAGCCGTTTCTTTAGCTGCACATAACTTACACAAGCAGCACTGTGCATCTGCAGCTCTTAGCGCTGCTAGATCGGATTCCTCAAATTCCCCATAAACACTGGGAAAATAGATAAGCTGGGACTATTATCGTTTCATTCTCTGTGTCTGTCATGACCTAGTCTAGTTTAGGCACAAGGCTGAACTTCTTTGTATCTGTGTCTCAGAACAGTAACTCTCCTATTAAGTGTATGTTATTACTACTATTTATAGTTCTCCACTACTAGCATCAGATATAACACATCTGCTTAAATTAAATCTTGCTATATCCTTTTTTAAAAGCCTGCCAAGTTTTAATCACCTCTATATCTTTACTGAAGCTTTGCCAAGAGCACCCAGCATTTGGTGTTTCGGAAAGAACAGCTCAGTTACTGCAGTGGCAGATAGCCCCCCAGAAGGCCAACTGCCTATTTTCTATAGCCTCCTAGATTTAGACCCAAGATTTTGGAAGACCAACCGTGAGCAAATCATTAACCTTTGGGCTTGGTGGAATTAGGGCTGGACGTCCATGATCAGGCTCTACAAAAGCCAGGGCACGATTGAGATGCTTGCATGCTTCACACCTCTGAGCAGCCCTTCCAGCTCACCTTCTCCTGGCTCTTCACCATCTGGGGCAAAAAATTATAGAGAGATGGTGAAACTTGACAGTGCTTCCAGGTATTCCAAGTCTAGATACACTATAATCATAATTTTGCTTGTTTCTGGGAGCTGAACCTCCACATCTTCAGAGATATAGGAGAGAGTCTTGACACAAAGGGGTTGTCCAAATTATAACCTTCCAGCTGTCTTTCTTCTGCTTCCTACAAACCTCAGAGAACCAAGGTGCTTGTGTGCTGACCCCAGAAAGCACTGCTCAAAAACCAGCAGTCTCAGCAAGAAAAAGTTCAAAATCAGTGACAAGGATATTAAAGTTTATATCAAAGGGCACGATTGAAAGTAATTGTCTTATTTAGTAGAAGATTCAAGGACAATACCTTGGAGACATGTTCCAAGCTATTGGTGTTTTTTAGTCATATTACAAATGTAAGGATTCGGTTCCTGCATGCCCAAACAGTCCTTAGCTTCATGTGGAATTAGTGACATAATTAACAACATTTAATAATGTTCAACAGATACTCAGAGCCAGAAGACTGAATGAGCAGTCTAAGTGGGCGCCTTTCTATGATATCAGCCACACTGAATTTTCCAGTCCTACAAAGGGAATTAAGGTAAATATCTATGATGTTACTGGTCTCTAGCATTTGGAAGTTACTTTCCCAGTAGTAAAACTGGGAACACACTATTAAATCACAGCATTTTATGAAGAATAGGGCATACTGGGCATTCCTGTATCCTTTGACTTCAGACTTCCTGGTTTAAATATCACTTGAAGAGAGAGAAAAATCTGATCAGTTATTTGTCCTAATTGTATCCAGTCTAACACTCCAACCAGCAAAGCAATCTCAAAAGGAAAAGGATTTCATACCAGTCCAGCATCCCTTCATTTTCAGTGGTAACTCTCAAATATGATGTCTCTTGGACATCCCTTTGAAAGAGCATGGCTTAATAGAACAAAACATAACACCTACCTGGTGTAATAAAAAAACCCCTCAATACTTCAAATAAACTAGAAAATATTATAGGAAAGGATGAGGTGAGATTTACAGAATCATAGGCAGGTAAATAAAAGTGGGAGGGAAAAAAAAATAGGAGTGCTTCAAGGGCAAGGGGGTAATATAACATGGAGAAATAAGTATGTTGGAAAGGGGAACAGCAGATTCAAGACAATCCATGGTTGGGTGACAGGGGAAATCCCTAGATCCTCAGGGACCTGCTGTCCTCTGCCTGACAAGAAAATAGATTAATTAGCCAGTGCAGGGTTCTGTGCCACAGCAGAAACATGAACATGCTCAAAATCTTCTTGTAAGGTTTTAGCCCATGGACAACATGAGTTGGGTTTAAAAAAAAAAAAAAAAAGATAAAAAGGTGGCCAAGTCACTAAGGAACACAAGGCAGAAGCTCCAGCAAAGTAGCAAGCACCAAAATACTCACACACAGCTACGTATTGTTGCATTTCCCAGCAGAAAGTATTGAAGGTGTGTGGCATGTTTTAACAACACGCTCTGCAACTTATAAACTATGGTTTCAGCGTGCCCGTGGTACCCACCAAAAACAATACTTTAGCAACCGACTCACAGCGTGGTTTTCCTTCACTGCCAGGAGACACCTCCGCGCCAGGAAGGCAATTCCAGAGGCGGGTATCAACTGTGGAAACTAGTCAGGAGCCTTTCTGCCAGATGAAGGGTGCTTCATAGAAAGTGCACTTCTGGATCAGCAGCAGCCATAAGCAGCACTGAATCATGAAATAAAGGGGGGGCGGGGGGAAGAGTTAGTGGAATAAAAAGGGGGTTAAATTTTTTTTTTTCACATGCTGTTTTTTTTTTTTTTGCAAAGAGCAGGGGGAAAAGTGACAGGCATGAAAGAGAACCCGATTGCCTATTATTAAGTACTAGTAGCACCATTAGTTTATTTACTAGAGTGAAAACTAATAAGGAGACTAATGAGAGGTTTGGTTTGAGGCATTGTGGCATTTCATTACAGTCTGATGGAAAATTGGAAGTGAACCTGATAGCTCTGTACTCTATTAACTCTTTCTCTCGGATCTGTGTGAAAATGCCAACACACATGCCTGTATTCAGCCATACTTGCCAGGAGAGCTCCTAATGATTTTTTGACAGCTTTAATCCCCCCAGTAGAAGATTTCTTGCTATTTTTCCTCTTTATGCTTAGCATCACAGTATTACAACATTAAAATGAATTTACCATCAACATAATAATAGTTTATATGCCTGTTGTGCCTTTGATCAGGGTCTGTCAAAGCAGGGGACAAAATGTAATTAATTAAGCCTCCCAACACTTCTGGGGTCAGTAGTGGGATATAGCAGCATCACTTCACCTCCCCAGCATGGTGCAAGGAAACATTAATTCCTTCAGTAACCTGCTCGGTAAAGATAAGCGCTATCTCCAACTCAAGAGATGGGGAGAAGATAGAAAGCAAAATGCAGTACCTTGCTGGGATTGGGTAAGGAAATTAAATTCATCACCTTTGCTTGATAAATATCTTAGAAGCTCCAGCATAGGTGAACACAGCAATAGCACCACACAAAGTTAAAAGATTTTTGAAAACTTTTAATGGATAGGTAGAGAAACAGGAAGCAAACAGGTAAGATTTCGTGTAATTTAGGGTGATGCAAACAATAAAGCTGTTTTAACCGGTTGGTTAATAATAATGTCATTTCTTCTGCAAGGAGCTACACATTTACAGAAGACTGACACATCATCTACCTCCTTCCCCACACGCTGTGTCCCTGCCTGTACATCATCTCCGATAGCGCTGCTCACTATTTTCATTTCTGGTGGTGTTTGGTAAATAAAAACCCTGCAACTCTCTTTTGGGAATTAATACCTACTTGAAGCATTGTTAGAAGTCTCTATCCCACCAATCCATGCATTTCTGTTTCTTCCCTGCATTTAAAAAAGAGTGGATGGGCTAGAGTAACTCACTGCAGATCCCATTTATCCGAGCGTGTGTACGCATACCACACACTGGGGAGCATCTAGGTTGGGTGATAGATAACCTACCAATTTCACAAACTTACCAAATTATATCTTTTTGCTTGGTTGGTTTTTCACCATCCCTTCCAGAGGAGTGAGCAAAACCACTATCAAGTACAACCTCTCCAAGTAAAGAGTTACACGAGGAGCATCTCTCCATTTGCAAATAAGCCAAAACATTCAGAAACAAAACATCTGAGCTTTCTGGAGATGATCCTTTTGGTTTCATGGGAGGAGAAAAGATCATCTGAAGACGATTCCCAACAATTTCTGATATTCATAGCTGGTATAACAGTTGGATACTTGATTAAGTACAAGGGAAATAGCTGTATTTAAGTTCTCAGCTCTCCAGCATAACTAGGTATAGAGCACAAGCAAGACAAAATTTAAAAAAAAAAAAAAAAAAAAAAAGAGAGAAGATGGATTTAAAAGAAAATACCAAAGGGGAATAAACTGACAAGTTTTATATTCTTCCCTCAGGGAAAAAGTATTTAAGCAGGTGCAGAGATAAGCAGCAGAAGGCACAACAAAGTGGTGCAAACATGACATGGAAGAAATAGCAAAAATACACGTACATGCAATTACACCTCCTTCCCGTGGAAATGGTGTCAGACTGCATAAACGACCTGGGAAAAGAAAGCGGCTCTGTCACTGCAAAATACCATGCAAGTTGAACTCCAGCCTCTTCCTTTCACCACTTGTATGTGTTACTAAAGAATATAATTCAATTATTTCACTGATCCAACGACAGAAAGCTGTTAAAGGAGTATATGTACACACATTTACTTCAACTCTTCCTCTCAGACTCCAAAAGACACTAATGTGCGATTTTTTCCCTAAAGGATTTTGCAAGATTCTGGAAATGGGAGAAATCTCCTGAAACCTGTCCCCTTTTCCAGCATCACACGCATGACCTTTTAGTTTGAAGAGAGTTCCAGCCTTCATTAGGACCATTTGATCTGCACAGTGCCCCAAAGCAAAGAGCCCTTGTTCCAACTGAAGCCAGGCACCTAACTTTATTAAGCACCTGAAGCTGAATTAATGCAAGACTCCCACCAACTTCAGTCTTGATTAGGCTGTTAAAAAAAAAAAAAAATTAATAACATCTCTATTTTCTTCCTGCAGCTAAATTCCATCAATGGATTAGTATTTTTTTTTTTTTTAATCAAGAACATCTTGGGTTTTGCCTCTTGCTTTTAGGTCAAACTTACTGGATATCCAATGTCAGCAACCTAACCATATTGTCTGTTGCCTTTGTTTTATAGATGGAGTTGACTTTTCAGCTAGATGCCTTCTTTGGGCTTATAAATTAAGGAGATAAAATATGAAATGGTGGAATGACAAACACGTTAAAAAAATTTTAAAATATTCAGCAGTAATTGTTCAGACTACACTGGCAATTTGGCAGAACTGTGATGCGATCTTGCCATGTTTAATATACAGGATGAAAAAAACCTTGAGTTTAATGAAATAAAGAAAATAAACAAAAGAAGGGGGAAAAGCCACTGGGAAATACTTTACGTGTCTTTATAGTTAAGATGTTAATGGTTCAAAACAACATCTGTGTTCTTCCTACATTCTTAAAAAAAAAATTTAAAAAATCACTTGCTGATTATGTTAGCTTGCTTTGAAAGCCCACAGCAGATTTATTATTTCCTTTGGAAAAAAATGTACTTTGTTCTTCCTACAATATCATTCCCATCAACTGTAGCATGCCAAAAGAAGCTGCTTTGGGAATAAGCCAAAAAGATTGAGACAATGTGGTATACTCTAAGCACAGACTATTTATGGGCTATGAGAGAAAATCCTTTTGTAATTTTTGAAGTCTGCATTTGGTGCAAGTTAATGAGAAAGTCTGAGAGACTGAAAGGTCTCATTATGATATGTCACTCCAAGATTGCATCTTTGTTTCCTTAATTTTCTTTCAAGCTGCTCCCAAGCTGGCTAAAAAGAATCTTTATGAGAGAGGATGAGATAAACTTGGAGAATTTGAACGCAAAGATGGCCAGTCCCGATCTGATCCACTTATTTTGCTCTTGCAGTGAGCTGGAGTGAACGAGCCTACGAATCACTGAGAAGACAACGGCTGACAGAGCTATAAAACCCCAGCTGTATTTTTCTCCCACTCTGCTGGCATCTTTTGGGGCTGAGGAAAGAGTTTTTGGTTATTTACAATACTGTGTGCATTGATACCAATTTAGTCCTCTCTCCTGTTTGGGAATCTCTCCTTTTTTCCCAGGATCTCAATCATTTTTCCGAATTACTTACTAGGTGACCCTGAGCAAGAGCTGTAGTCGTGTGGGTTATCTGCAAGATCGTGCCCACCTGGCAGACCCAGCTGCCTTCTTCCTAAATGGAAGACTGAAATGAGTTGACATAGTTTGAAAAATTACTTTACGGCTAGTAACAGATTATTTCTTCTCATTAATCTTCTCATGTGATTAAATAAAATCCTTTGAAGAGAAGCCATTTCCTAAGTGGGCAAAGAAAAACCCAACACATGAAAAATCAAGAACATGGTCAAGAAGTAGAGTTTTGGCACACAGTGGGAAGAAATTGCTGCAGTTATTGATCAGCTGACCAGCTCCAGGACCTTTGCAGTAGGTCTGTATTTGCAAATACATACAGCTTTGAGTATTTATGAAATAGTTAAGCCAGTGGCTTCACGGGAGTGCTGGCTCCACTCGTGCAACCCTCACTATCTGCACTAGGCTGCTAGTTGATTTGTTCCACCCCTCACCTTGCAATTTATTGCACGCTGTGATGTTCAAGCGGGCAAAAACAAAGAGCAGCTAAACTAGCAGCTGACACATTGACTACAGAGGTGATCGGAGAGAAGGATGTATGTCCCCTTGTGACACGGGGGACCTACATCACATCCTTTGGCGTGATGGTTTTGTGAACATGCCCAGCTCAACAGCAGTCCTAGACTTTGGCTTGACATGATGTTTCCATGAAATGTTTTTTCTCTTGAACCAAGTACTGGGAAAGAAACAAGAAGCAGAAGTCAGATACTAGAGAGAACCTCCTTCACCAGCAAACCTCATCCTCAGCCATTGCAAACAGCTCTGTCACCAAATCTGTTTCACAAAGGGATCGACTTCCATGTCAAACATGCAGCTCCTCCAACCGGATGGCTATTCCTGAGTCTCACTGATCTGAAACACCCCCCTCCACCCAGGGTATCCACGGCAGCGCCACGTGCTGTACTGGGTTAGCTTAGATCACTCCCAGCAGCGAGGAAGGTCAGTAACAGGCTTTTCAACCCAGGCCTGCTCTTTTTAGTTCAGCATATTCGCAGAGGAATTTATCAAGAAGAAACCCCCGAGGTTATTTCTTGCACCTCTTCCCAAGGAGTAAGGCAGCACACCTTTGCCTCTGCACTACTCCAGTAGGTCCCATTTGTTACAGAATCATCGAGGCTGGCAAAGACCTTGAAGCTCCTCCAGTCCAACCATTAACCTCACACTGACCGTTCCCAACTCCACCAGATCCCTCAGCGCTGGGTCACCCCGACTCTTCAACCCCTCCAGGGATGGGGACTCCCCCCCTGCCCTGGGCAGCCCATTCCAACGCCCAACAACCCCTTCTGCAAAGAAATACTTCCTAAGAGCCAGTCTGACCCTGCCCTGGCGCAGCTTGAGGCCATTCCCTCTTGTCCTGGAGCTTGTTCCTTGGCTCAAGAGACTCATCCCCCCTCTCTGCACCCTCCTGTCAGGGAGTTGTAGAGGGCGATGAGGTCTCCCCTCAGCCTCCTCTTCTCCAGACTAAACCCCCCCAGTTCCCTCAGCCACTCCCTGCAAGACATGTGCCAACTTGTCCTTTCAACAGAGCAGCTCAGTCCTGCTCCTCCCTGAGTGCTCCCAACACAGACTTGCTCTGTGCCCTTCCCCTCCCCTCAGTCTCCAAACTACTTACACAGCAGGAAAACATGTCCCCAGAGAGGGAACAGTTGCTGGAAGGGATGTAGTCAAGGCTGGGGAGGAGCTGAGTTACCTGCCATGGACCTCACCAGCACAGTTACACCCCAGACCCCTCGGTCATCCCCTTTTCTTCACTCAGCCCCCAGGGACCCACGAGCAGCATGCCCTACAGGTGCATTACGTGTAGAATTAAAAATGGTAGAGTTCAACCTACTCCTTGTCAAAAGCCCAAGTCTGAAAGCATTTCTGAATACTTGCTGCAGAACTCAGTCTCTAATCAAACACTCTGATTTAGGAATTTTCACGCAGAATGAAGGACCTGGTGTCAGCTACCTCAATGTGCTCGCACA
This sequence comes from Strix uralensis, assembly GCF_047716275.1. Classification (NCBI taxonomy): domain Eukaryota; kingdom Metazoa; phylum Chordata; class Aves; order Strigiformes; family Strigidae; genus Strix; species Strix uralensis. Next base: position 43,192,668 of record NC_133977.1, on the reverse strand, counting down.
TTTTGACTAGTTTTGACACACACGTGAGTCCATGGAGGAGGACTGGAAGAGGTCCGGAGTGGTTTACTTTTTCAGTTCAACAAGAGAAAAACATTATACACATGATCGATATGTTAACTTCTAAATATAAGCACACAAAATGTAAACCCATCCAAAAATACTACCAGATGCCACCTATCAGTCATTAAATAACTTTGCTTTTTTGTGCTAAATTAATAATAGCAATTTCCAGGGAATCTTAAAATTAGGTCATGGGATTAGAACTGTACCTAGGAATCTTATCTAATGGGTGTACAGGCAATATTTTGAAGGATTTATAATGAACCCAACAAATAAACACAACTTCTCCTATCTGTTTACTTCTCAGTAACCAGTTTATGCTAATAGCCACGGAGCCAAGCAGTCTGCTTCTCCCCAGAAATCAGAGGAGCTGTAAAATTGCATCAGCGTAAAGATAAATGCCCTCACCTGGGAGACACAGGGATTCACAGCCAGCAGAAAAGAATGTAAGATGAGATCTACCACAAACCCCACAACAATAATAACTGGGTAACACGCAAACACTCCCCAAATTGCAAAACTCAGGAAACACAACTGAAATCCAGCCCCTTCTCCATCACTGTGCAAAATGGTTGCAATCAGGCTGCTTTCCAAATACTTTCGATTCATTTGAATACACAGATATCTTTTAATATATTAAATGCATTTGTGTGTTTCTTCCTGGAGTACTGACAATTCAGATTATTTTTCTTCAAATCTTGGTTATGAATATCAAATACTGAATATGATGTATTGCTTCAGTGGAGGAGAAACCTAGTGGGAGGTTAAACCCTTTTTGCACTTTTTTCTGTTTTATTTTTTACATATTCTTCAAGCTCATTAGCTGTCACTTCAATAATTCTTTTCTTAAAATAGTATAATGACAACTGATCATCTCCAGCCTATTCTCACCATGAAATTTTCATCACTGAGATTACTTAGTTTCACACAAAACATAACCGCTACAGAACTCCCTGTTCAAGAATAATTAATACTCTGGCAAACAGCAGCAACCATGGCTCAGCACTGGGAAAGCCAAGCACATTAATCAAGAATGTATGTGAACAAGGACAGGAATGCCTCATTCATGGCCACAAAGCTCTCCAGCTCTTCTACCGCGGCCCAGCCCCAAAATGTGAATTAAATTCAGTTGGGTTACTCACATGTTTAAATTTACATGTAAGCTTAAAATAGTTTTAGATTGGGAACCAGTCCAGCTGGCAACTGGAACAGACTCTTTAGAGGGTTATCTGGACCCACAGCTAGAAGGGAAGAAAGGCTCTCATTGTGGGCTTGTAGCTCATGCAAGAAATGGAGGACTTGGGCACCCTGGAAGGTTGAAAGGTGCTGAGGATCCACAGCTACAACAAACTGAGCTGGCACACACCACACCCCAGGCAGCAACAAAAAAACCAACGCTCACAATTAACACTTTCACATCAGGAGATTAATGTCAAATAAAGTCCATCATGGCTTAAAGACAGATAAGAACTGAGTTGAAGATAAAACACTAGAAATTCCATAAAGTCATATACTGTGAGAGAATCAAAACAGGATGGCAGCAGCAGCGCACGCAGGATGTGGCTGAGCTTGACAGCAGTGCCAGGGTCTGCAAGAACTACCACAGCACCACCTCTCGCAAAAGCAAAGGCAACGAGGTAAGAAAAACAACACCAGCATTTTGAAAGGTAAAAGGGTTAACTCTTACTTCTTCCAAACATGAGGTGCTGCAGAATCCAACATACTCTCAGCTTGGCCCTGCTGGCCTGCACATGTGGGCCCCCCCAGATGCCCTCGTCTCTCCTTCAACAAGGCAGCTATCACTGCTGAACCAACCGGCATGCTTTCTTGAAGGAAACTTGCTGAGGGGGAGTTGTTCTCCAGGAAAGCAGGCATTGCTGCAGAGCAAAGGAATTCACAAAGGAGAAGCAGAGCACAGCCTGAACAGGGCTTTCTGGTGCTTTCCCATTGCTTTCAGCCCCACACACACTCTTCCTCTCGCCTGCCTCCTTCTCCTACTCTTCTCACCCCTGCCCACCCTATTCTGCTCCTCAGAGCCTCTTGCCCTGAAGACACTCGCATCCTCCCATGTCATCATCATCCCTTTAGGACTGGGCAGGACAGGAACAGGAGAGGAAAAGAGAGGGAGGCTTAACCATCAAAGAGTCAAAAAGAGCCACAAGAACGAACAGAGCTCTACAACCCATGACCTACAGAGGAAGGTCTCATGAGCAAGAGCTATTCAAGCTACAGACATTTTCTGACAGAATGAAAAGGGCAAGTTCGTTAAAGATCACCAAGGGACAGCCTGTCATGACAGAATTGAACACATCTACTACAGCAAAAACTGCTTAAGCTAGAGAGGAACAAAAACCTAACTGTAAGGGTGGTGCAGGGTCTGGAGCACAGGTCTGATGGGGAGCGGCTGAGGGAACTGGGGGGGTTTAGTCTGGAGAAGAGGAAGCTGAGGGGAGACCTCATTGCCCTCTACAACTCCCTGACAGGAGGGTGCAGAGAGGGGGGATGAGTCTCTTGAGCCAAGGAACAAGCGCCAGGACAAGAGGGAATGGCCTCAAGCTGCGCCAGGGCAGGGTCAGACTGGCTCTTAGGAAGTATTTCTTTGCAGAAGGGGTTGTTGGGCGTTGGAATGGGCTGCCCAGGGCAGCGGGGGAGTCCCCATCCCTCAGCACTGGGTCAACCCGACTCTTCAACCCCTCCAGGGATCTGGTGGAGTTGGGAACGGTCAGTGTGAGGTTCATGCTTGGACTGGAGGAGCTTCAAGGGCTTTTCCAACCTCAATGATTCTGTGAAGCACAGGAAGAGCTTTCCTTGCCCTCAGTTGGGGGCTTCCAGTCCAGGTTAGACAAGGACCACTGAGGAGCACAGGGAGCAGAGCTGCCTCTGTACCTACCTAGCTGAGACTTCTTGAGGTCCCCAATACCAGTTACACCCTGTGGACACAAGAACATCGCTGGAACAGACAACGGACAACACTAAACTTTATGACAATCAGCTGTCTCAGCCCCTTTCCAGAGGCACAGGACACTCCAAATAGTGTTTGAGAGCTCTAGCTTGTTTTTCCAATTCATTAATGAACACTTTATCTTGTTAATCTGAAAAGCTGGAAATGGATAACTGTCTTCAAGATTAATAGCAGAAACTGGGGGGGAAAGGAGGGGAACATGAAAAAAAATTCCTTCAAAGTCAAGAGCATATTTTGCTAATGCAATATGATTAATGACAAGGGTGATATTATATTAATGGCGAAATTTATTAAAGTACACTTTCAAGATTTCACAATTAATCCCATTCTCTCAGACTACAGACTAATGGACATTTTCCCAGACTTCAACAAGAGCAAAGTATAAATCCCACAAGAGAGGGACAGGCTGTCCTATAACCAAACACATCACTGCTAATGTCACATTGACCTCATGCTTACAGGCCAATTGCATATGTTTGTATATGCAAATTGAAAATACTTTTATCAGTCTGCTGGTGCCTAAACTGATTTATAACTGAAGATTTTGATGAGTGCTGAAAAGACTAAATTCCAAAAATATGCTGATAAAGATTATTGCCAATGAGCTGTCAAAGAGGTTTTTTCCTTCCCTTTATATTATAAATAACGCTATGCCCAAAACACAGTTCTGTAAAGCTAGATCCTGTGCAAACCTGGTCTTAACAAAACATGAACATCAGCTACTGTGGCCAGGTAGTGTATGGGGAAGATCACAGAATCATCAAGGTTGGAAAAGACCTTGAAGATCCTCCAGTCCAACCATTAACCTCACACTGACCATTCTCAACTTCACCAGATCCCTCAGCGCTGGGTCAACCCGACTCTTCAACCCCTCCAGGGATGGGGACTTCCCCCCTGCCCTGGGCAGCCCATTCCAACGCCCAACAACCCCTTCTGCAAAGAAATACTTCCTAAGAGCCAGTCTGACCCTGCCCTGGCACAGCTTGAGGCCATTCCCTCTTGTCCTGGAGCTTGTTCCTTGGCTCAAGAGACTCATCCCCCGTCTCTGCACCCTCCTGTCAGGGAGTTGTAGAGGGTGATGAGGTCCCCCCTCAGCCTCCTCTTCTCCAGACTAAACCCCCCCAGTTCCCTCAGCCGCTCCCCATCAGACCTGTGCTCCAGACCCTGCACCAGCTCCGTTGCCCTTCTCTGGACACGCTTGAGTCATTCAATGGCCTTTTTGGAGTGAGGGGCCCAAAACTGAACCCAGTCATCGAGGTGCGGCCTCACCAGTGCCGAGTCCAGGGTTAATTTCCCTTCCCTGTCCCTGCTGGCCACGCTATTACTGATACAAGCCAGGATATCATTGGCCTTCTATGGCCACCTGGGCACGCTGCTGGCTCCTGTTCAGCTGGCTGGCAATCACCCCCCCCATGTCCCTCTCTGACTGGCAGCTCTCCAGCCACTCCTCCCCAAGCCTCTAGCACTGCTGGGCGTTGTTGTGGCCCAGGTGCAGAACCCAGCATCTGGCCTTAGTGAAACTCCTCCAGTTGGCCTCAGCCCATCACTCCAGCCTGTCCAGATTTGACAGTCTGTGCAAGTGCAAAATAGCCAAGGCATTGTGATGGGTCAGAACAGTGTCCTCTCCAATGGGCTGTATGGATAGATTTGATTTTATTTTTTCCAAGAGGTGTAGTGAAAAAGAGAGGGTTCACCATGTTTTCTCAGCAGCAGCAAGACAGACATCAATGCTTCACTCCGTACTTAAACCAGAGCATTAACATAGGATCTCGGCTCCTATCAGAAATGGTATTTTACCCCTCCACCCCAGATTACCAGATCTTCCCTCCTCCAGGCTCAACTCATACAAAAGCCGCAGTTTCCAGTTGTGCTGACTCCAATTTGGGGAGCCTTGTGACAGTCCTGTGCTCTCCAGCAGCGTTATGACAATGTTTCTGTTGACTCTGACTCATTGCTTCTAGTATGCCAAACTTTATTCCTCTAAGCACAGATTTTTCTCTTCAGTTAGTCTTCTCCAAAAGTTAGTTTGCTGCTAAAGACACTGGATCTGGTTTATTCAAAATCTTCAGGGTGCAATTCTTCCCACAGTGGTTCATAACGTTCCTCATTCAATACTCTCCTGAAAACCCAAGCCTGTATTTCTTTTGCTCTTTCTTTTTCTGCAGTGCTGGTAATGTTTAACTCACACATGCCATATAAACTCACACCAGCTCAGTGCCTTTGCTCTTCTGCATCTTTGTAAATAGATTTTCTGACTTTTCTGAATGCACCATCATCCTTTTGCCTTCCCAAGTCAGCAAACTCTCTCTCACATGGGCTACATTGTCACCTGCAGTAGGCAGGTCTACCTGGGCTGAAGCCCAAAGCCCTTCTTTACAGATTTTAAATGGTGGTGAATACAGCAATCCACAAGTTTTTCCAAAAACAAAAGCCTATTTTTAAATAGGAGGGGGGAAAAAACCCACAACACAAGCAACAAATGCCTGCTTTTTGTTTCAAACTTTACACAGCCTGTTGCAGGTATGTCCTGCCTTATCCTGTCTATAAAACAGGCAATCATTCATATCCAGATAGGTATTTTGGATGGCAATGCTTATAAAACCTATATTCTCAGTAACAGAAGATCAGTAAGGGAATTTTTCTCCTTTCATATACATGAAGTTGTAGCATTTCCAGATTAGTAACACGTGAACGGGAGCAAAATCAAAGACGGCAAAGCTAAACCCATCAGGTGTGTACACATAGGCCTGGGCAGGTATATACCCTATGAGGAGCACGGGGAAACTATGCACGAAGAGCAGAGTCTGAAGGCAATATGAGCAAACGTCAGGCAGGACCAAACCAAACAGAACATGCTGAACGTCGTTTGAGATGGCTCAAAGCCACACGGAATCAGAGATGGAGATTTTAGCCACAGACAGATGCAAAAGATAAACTATAAATCTCAACATCAGTATTTTCAGTGAGAGTTTTCCTACAGTCTCAGCTCTAAATGCTTCTGCAAAACCTACTTTAAGGCTGTGCAAGCTGACTTTGGCCATCTTTCTCTCTCTAGTAAATGAAGTACATTTTTTGAGGAAGGATATCTCAGTTTGTGATGTTACCCTCATTTGTTAAATTTTGAGTAACAGAGATGGGTCATTTCATACATTCAGGAGTCAGCCTGAATTTCAAACCCACAGCGTGAGGGAAGTCAAACATGGTGTCCTAACATTCAGACTTCATCCAGAGTGAAATAATGAGTTTTAGCTTTGACATCTCAGAGAATAAGATCTTAAACAGTGGGGGGGAGAAAGCTGTTTAGAAGCACAAAGGATTAACACCAATACACAGCTTAGATAAGATCAGCAGAAACAGTATTTTGGTCCAGCATATTATTAAATACATTAGATACAGTTTCTGTATCTGATTTCCAGTATTCCCAGCACTTACAAAATTGAATGAGGATTGCAAAACACTATTTTTTTTCCCCCAATACCTTTTCCTGTATAAATGTGGAAAAGAGCACAGTCCCAATTTTCTCAAACCCAGAAGGGTAGCCTATTTAATCACTCATTTTCAATCTCTGAAGACCAGCATGAATAACACCATTGTTGCACACATATCAGTGCCCAATGCTAGGGTTACACTACTCTTGGAAATAAGTAGCCTTTGGATTGCCCCTCCTAACAAGTATCATGTTTAGTTTTTTAAAAGGCATAACAGCATACCAAGGAAACACTGGAAACTTAATGTTGCATCACTTCAGCTTATATTCAGAATCAAAAATATGAGTTTTGACTAGCTAGCAAACGGCTAAACCACTATCTTTCCTCCACATAAAAAAAAAAATAGCCCAGCCTTCCATTTGCACTATCTCCTTGCATTTATCAAGTTTAAACTAACAATGGGAATACTGAAGAAATCCAGTGAGGAAACACAGAGCCATTGAGCCGCTACGGCCTATCGAGGATTCTATCAATCTTAATGTCTAATGCCACATTCTTCCTCGCTTAGATTTCAACAGATACGACAGAGTTGAGCAAATTTTATGTAATTGCTGTGCACTTAAGAGCTTCAGAGGAGACTGCATTTCACATTTAGTTACTTTACAAGGCACAGACCCAATGTATAGTGTGCTAACAGTCACTTGCATCCACCTTATCTAACCGTCAGGACGATCTCAATGCTTCCATATCAGTCATGCAGCATAATTTGACCTTCAGTTATAATATCCAGAAAAGAAAAAAAGAAGGGTGAAAAAAAAAAAAGTCCACAGAGAGATCCTTACCAGCACATTTTACTGGATCTTTAGGCGAAACTCATGTTACTGCATTATGGATGGTGACAACCAGCTCGGAGGGAGGAGTACAAAAACTAGCAAAGCTGCTTTTCACGTGAGACAAATTACTCAGTCTTTATTTGCACTGAGAAATGCATGTTCATGCTAGTTCTCCTATTTGAATTCAGCCCGGATTAGTCATATGATTAAAACACTCAAAAATCTGTTCCTTAATGCATTTCTGGCAGCTTTAGCAGTAAAACCACAGGGATTTATTAGCAATGGAAATGATTATGATTTTTATTCTCTGTGGATAACATTTTCAAGTGTGCTGACTTACAGCCTATTGACTAGTCTGAAAATTTGGCTTTGATATTTTTGGCCAAGTTTTTAAGAGTACTGTAAAATTCCTTAGGAATATAGATGGTTTTAAAAATGCTGCCAAGTAGCAACTTTAAAATCCGACCCCGAGAAGCCAGTCTTTTACTGGAAGTGAGAAGAACTTTAGCCATCACCTCCCTTCTCTGGTTTGGAAAAGTCACTTTGGTGTCCCAAAAGTTCAATTTTTAACACTAGGAGTGGCCTTGCTTGCATGGTGACACAAAGCTGGCTGGGATGACAAGCATGCCCAGCTAATTATACGCCCTGGAATGGATTCTCTCCACAGTTTCTGGTGGTCAAAAACTCAGGTCAAGGCTGTTTACACAATTAACGTTAAAGCCTTCAGCAGACTAGGTGCCTTCTAATATATCCTCATAACACCTCTGACACACACGAATTGTGTACTTTACAGAAGAGCAAAGATAGAAAGAATTACACAGTATAATTATGGAAAAAGAATCAGAATTACCCAAGCATTCAGAATACTTGGTTCTGTGTTTGGTTTTTTTCCCCCCCAAATCTTTGTGATGGGCAAACCTTTTTCAGTGCTACTTTGTTAGCCCCAGCCAGACGTCTAATTATTAGTTAATCCTAGGGAGTGCTGGGGGTTTAAACAGCTGCTGAAGCATAGTTCTGAAGGGTATTGGTGCAAAATGAGGGTATATACAATCAGTTCTGGTGCACATATACTGTGTAATCTGGATAAAGTGACCAGTAAGTACCTAATAAGGTCTCATAAAAGTCAGTAGCACAAATATGATACTATGATCTGCAGTTTGGAGAAACAAATGGGATACAAAGATTATTACTATTTTAATGAGACCACACACAGTTGTGTTCTGTAGGGGCACTTCCTGATTAAAAATGAAAGCCAGTCAGGAGAATAAAACAAAAATGGATTCTTTTTCTGCAAAGGGATTTTCCTGCACAACACATCTAGAGTTTATTTTCTGAAGGTTTGTTTTTGTCAGATGGATCCTTTTGCTTCACTTTGCAACTGACAGGGAAACCTGAGCATTTCTAGCCTAAGGCCCCACATAAATTCTTCCCTTCTTGACAGATATTTACCTCCAGCTTTTGGAGAGGAAAAAAACCAGAATAAAGTCCACATGTCCCATGCTCCATGTTGTCATATATGGCCCATGAGGTAGAGGCCATGAAAATAGTGCCCACAGAGCCTGAAGCTGACATCCTTACAAAGATTTCTGTTGGGTTTCAATTAAAGTTTAAGCAGCCTTGAGGGCCACAAGGTCCCTCAAGGTTCATCACAAGGGGAAAAAAGAAAAGAAAAAAAATCTCAATACCTGTAAACGAGGTATAGAAGTGAAGAGCAATGATTCTGCCTCCCTGTGCCAGTTCTGGAGCCCTATATCCAAGATAAACCCGGGATGCTGGATGGGTACCACAGCTTGATGCTGCAGTTCCTCTGCTGCCCAGGCCAACATGCAGCATGTGGGGAGGAGGCAGCTTGCAGCTGGTCTGGAATAAGGCAACAAGACAATGCAGACAGGTCAGATGAAGAAAAGAGATATTCTGAATGGTATTTGGGCTCCATTTCGGTCAGCAGCAGTCTGGATGTTAATGGAAGCTTCTTCTCTGAGGAAAGACTAATAACATGTCTCAAAAACACCCAAGGGAGTTTGTCACAAAGTAAAAAGACTCTGCTCCTAGCTGTTGAAAAGGAAGACTTTATAAGGGAAATGTTAGATACATACTTTAACACACACAGAGCCTCTGGTCTGAGCACACAATTACTCTATAAAGGTTAAGATTAACATATAATAATTATTAAGTTAATAAAGTAGGACCTAAATGCATTCTGTAAGATCAAAACCCAAAGGGAACATGTTCTTTATGGTGGTTAAGGCCAGACAGGTTTTGCCCCCCAAACTCCAGGCAGAGTGAAGCAGGGGTGTGAAGAAGAGTTTTATCTCCACTTTGCAGAAAGGGCACAGACACAGGTAGCTGAAGTCACACAAGGAACATGTGCAGGTATTTCTCACATCCCAGTACTGTGCCTAGTCACAAGCCTTTCACATTCTCCTCAAAAAAAGCACAAGCGTCTATAGGGACCACATAAACATTTTGTACCTTTGATTTCTGGGTCTGACTGGTGACTAAGTTAGCTAACCTTAACATATCAGAATCTTTTCATCTCGATTATAAGACCTGAAAAAATTAATTTAGTATATTAGCTTCTGAATCCATCACACACTTCAATCCATCAGACTATTCTTTTATCCATACGACTACCACCTTTCCTCAAAGATCCACTCCCTCATCTTTTTTTTGGAACTAAAAAAACAAAAAACAACCCTCCACTGTAATCCAGTCACTATTACTATCTCCAAAATTATCTACCTCTGCTGGATTCATACCAGAGAGATTTACAGGACTTAATGGCAGCAAGGGTTGGGGGTCAGTTAAGGAAGCTCTGAAATTACTTGCCTTAGGATAGCAAATTCCACAGCAGTTGCAGCAAAGCACAGGCATAATGACTGCTCTGAATGCACTGATGACAGATGGGAAAAAGTTCTGTGACATGTGCAGTGCCAATGTCCTTGAGAACAGTACAATTTTCCTCTTGATAACTTACTTTCTTGAATCAAGGTGTCTCAAGAAACATCACTAACTGCACTCTCCATTGATCCCAGTTAAACGTGCAGTGGCAGTGCAACCACTGTTGCAACTGGGACGTACAAACTCACACCTTAACACAAGTGGTATCTCTCTGCCCCAGCCAAATGGTTTTAGGTTTCAAATCAAATTTACACCCTCCAGTTATATGATGAATTGCTGAGCTACCGCATTTTCAGTAACCAAGATTGTTCTTTCATCCTTCTCTATACAGATTTACGTAAATCAAGTTTCCTCATGCTGTTACTGCTTTTTGCTTTTCCTTCCCTATATTAACCCTCAAATTGCTTTGTAATTGGCTTTTCAAGAGAGCGTGGCTACCCCCTGCCCCCCACGACAGCCTGTGCAGGAATAGCTCGGCAGCTGCTCTCTCGCCACACATCCTGTCTAGTTCTCTCCTAATTCTTGTACTCTCGTAATCCACATACTTCAGCAGGACTTCCCTTTTTCTCCATACATACTCTAGATTATTTTTCAGTGAGGAAGGCAGTAAAACAAAAGTTCCCAATGAAAGATCGTGTCAGCTGTCCTGATGATCCAGGAGATGATTAGGCTCAGGGGGATACCTGACACTTATTCTATGATGCACCATCGAGTACTGACCTCGCCAAACATCACACTCCCACTCATCACACTTAGCTCCCCACAGCGACTTTTGCCATTTTTGCATCAATGAATATAGAGGGGAAGGACGGGGGAAAGGATTTAATGCTGAGGTTTTTTGTTTTTAAAAATCAAAACCACATTTCCTATAGAACCACATAACCTTCTTATATTGCCAACCTACACAAGAATCACAGACTGGCTTGTATTGGAACGGAATTTAAAGCCCATCCAGTCCCACCACCCTGCTCCGGGCAGGGACACCTTCCACTAGTCCAGATTGCCCAAAGCCCCGTCCAACCTGGCCTTGAACCCTTCCAGGGAGGGGGCAGCCACAGCTTCTCTGGGCAACCTGTGCCAGGGTCTCACCACCCTCGCAGGGAAGAATTTCTTCCTTACATCTAATCTAAATCTGCCCTCTTTCAGTTTAAAACCCTTATCCCTCATCCTATCCCTCCCCCCTGATCAAGAGTCCCTCCCCGCTTTCCTGTAGCCCCTTTCAGTCCTGGGAGGCCGCTCTAAGGTCTCCCTGGAGCCTTCTCTTCTCCAGTTGAACACCCCCAACTCTCTCAGCCTGTCCTCACAGGGGGGTGCTCCAGCCCCCCGAGCATCTTCGTGGCCTCCTCTGGCCCCGCTCGAGCAGGTCCGTGTCCTTCTGCTGTTGGTGCCCCCAGAGCTGGACCCAGCACTGCAGGGGGGTCTGACGAGAGCAGAGCAGAGGGGGAGAATCCCCCCCCTCACCCTGCTGCCCACACTGCTCTGGGTGCAGCCCAGCACATGGTTGGCTTTCTGGGCTGTGAGCACACATTGCTCACAGAATATTTTAAAGATAGCTTACTATGAGTTTAATAAGCTTATACTGAGCCTTTCTGGAAGCATTTACTATAAAACGTCTAGCACAATAAACTGCTGTGCCCTCTTTAATTTGCCTTTGGCTTTTATAAGCAAGAAGATTAATCTTTTCAACAGAACAGTATTCGCAGTAGCTTTCCTTTGCCCACAGCCACCCACAAATTCTTAACAACTAAGGCTACTGGTTACTTAAAGAGGAACAGGCTAAACATGCAGAATACAGATTACAGCAAAAAATGTTATATGATATAATGAAAAAGGCCTGTTATGCTCATAAGGGCAATGCAAAGGAGGGAAAAGGAGAAGGAGAGATTTCCACTCTGCTGGAATTAATTGGGAGCTCCCTAGGATGGGGCCATGAGAAAGATAAAAAAGATAAATAAATGAAATGCCCACTCCTTAAGCAGAACAGAGAGTCTCTCACTTAGTACAGAGAAAAAAAAAAAGATAACCATTTCTTTCAGAAACTTAAATAGCTAAAGAAGAGCTAAAAGATTTTATCCGAAGTGTAAAAGGGGACCCGTGTAAAGGCAGACGTAAAGGCACGCTCTCTCAGCCAGCAAAGCTGTGCAATATCCCTTCTGTAGTATCTGTCACCTGAGGACCCAGAACCACCCTAAAATCTGAACTAATTAAGTCTTCCGGTGCATGTCTGGGATTTAAGAGGATCACCGTGACCGCACTCTGCAATACTGAAATGTGTATGACAGAAACGTTCCTGTGTTACACGGCCTTTAGGACATGGTGTTACGAAGTCCACATTACTTAAGTGTAAGAGCAAGGAGATTGTAGAAAGGCAACTTGTGAAGAAGGAGGGTAGATTATAACAGAGGGAGAACACCTCCATTTTTACACAGAATCCTTAATGAATTCCAGTGATCAGACCTTATTGCAGCTAATCCAAAGAACATAATCTTGAAACCATCAGTTCCTGTCCCACAAAAAGGCACACAAACTGGTGAAAAAGCTGTTAAGTGAAGGGGGAGGTGTGCTTTTTAACCTTTTGTGACCTGCACAGCCCCCCAAGTTTCCTAAAAGAGAGACAACCTCTAGGTCTAATTTGAACCTACCAAAAATAACCTTCCCTTCTCTCCCCTCCATTAAAACTGTTATCTTTCAGTGGATCCTTTAGAGAACCCACAGACCCTTCAAGTTTTAGTTTACACCCACAGGCTAAAACCAACCTTTGATCCAACATTTTTCTAGAGATTCTTTTAATTTCCTACCTGGCCTCAAAGAAATTTAATAGAACAGCATTAGGAAAACTGATTATAAGAAAAGCGAACATTTGAATTAAAAAAATAAAGCCCGTGAAATGAAATTACAAAGGTCATTGATCATGACATTTTGTATGGACTCAAAACCTTTCAGGAATGTGCACAGCGTTTAGAAGGAACTTTACCAAGTGGCAATCCCAGGAGTTTTCACTAGTCTTCATAAATTCAAATAAAGAAACTTGAAACATAGCTGCTGGCAGACACAGGCATAGAAACCTGATGGTCTGACTAATATGCAAGCTATACTAGTAATAACCTTTTAAAATCCCTTAATGTTTTACATTTGCTTAAAATTAGAGGGATAAAGGATACTTAAACATATGTTAAGGCAATGTAAATCTTAATCAATGGTGTAGAGTTGCCAAATGTCTTGGGGTGTGCACGTCTACATGTGCATATTTTTAAATCATGTCAGGCATGGAGCGGACAACAGCACAAAGTCTCTGTCAGTCCTCAACTGCCTTTGTGCTGATTTAAATTAAACTTTTAAAAATTTAATGTAAACGGGGGCAAAACTTCAGTTGCTGAAAATCCTGAGAATAAGAGGCATACAAATGTGATTTAGAACCTTCACTCATTAGTGACTATTAATAGTACATGTGAAGAAAAGTAGACTGACTGCATGTCAAAACCAAGTCTGGGATTTCTTGACATGTCTTCTGTGTGTAAATGGAATACTTATTTATAGCTGCAATAACAGAAAAAAACTAGTTCTGGAAATAATTCACAAACAGAAAGGAATAAATCGTGAGTCAAATGTCACTCAACTAAGCCCCCCTAGCACTGCTGATTTTTGACAGTTAGGGCAGAAGTTATATTAGATTTATATCACTTTAAAAGACAAACTTTTAAACTTAGATTAGTCAAAGCATTCTGTGAGTGAACAGAAGGAAGTTGCAGAGAGACGGAGATTTCTCCCACTGATAGATGAAATCCACTTGCAGTGCAGTAACACCAAAACCAAGGTATTCTGGGATCTTAGAAGACAACACTAAGAGCAATCCCAGCTATACACAGGTATCAACCACAAACACGGTTTTGACATTATAATTCCCCACATGGCTATGCACATGCTGACCAAGCCAATTAAACACATGCTATTGTCAGCAAAAACAAAAAAACAATCGAAACCAAGAGACTTGCACTGTCTGCTGCAGTTACTGTAAGACAGATTTCCATACTAAGTTTCATACACGGACCCCCCTGAAAAGTTCTGTGATCAGGTATTCACCAGATTCTTTTAATCTGGTGAATCTCATTACTTTTCATCTAATTACTCTTAATTATACTAACTCTTCAAGTATGGAGTTAAAGTAATATTAAAATCACCTTAAATTCATAAAGACTGGATAATTCCATTTATGTAACACCCAGCCATTACAACATAGCATAAAAAAGAAAAGCGTACATATATAACACTCATAAATGAGTCTGGTATAGAGTATTACACTAAGAAAGAAAAGTTTTAGTGATATAAGAAGATGGCCTGACCAAAATACCTGTACATCAGAAGTGAAACAAGGTAGAAATCACATGTTTTGAATTACTCCTACTAAAACTGTCTGCACTAATTCATTCCAGCAGACCCCTTAGACTTGAAACTCATTTTCAAACAGAGAATCGTATTAATAAAAATGTTCAATGTTCTCTCATTTCACAAGTGCCTGGTAAGACCAGAGTCTAAGGGGTTGTTCTACAAGGCTTTAAGGACCAGAATTATCAACGCATGAAAACCCGATACTAGGTTGTAAAACCTACAAAGACTTTAACCTGTAATTAACACTCTATGACAGGAATGATTTAAAGCTAAACGCTTACCTACATCAGCCACAGTAATACTGAACTTTGGGAGAGAATGGAAAGTCACTGTAGCCCTTTGCAACTGCCCTAAAAAAATAAGTATTCACCCAGACTTTCTTCCTTTAAGACTTCAAGTTGAGAATAACAAGATGTTCCCCAAACCAACAAGCCATCAAGAATCTTGTAGGTGGGAAGAGATCTCCAGAGGTCATCCAGCCCCACCCCTGGCTCAAAGCAGAGCCAGAGCATAAGGAAAGGGCATATTCTCCAAACCTTTCTTCCTGTAAAGACGACAATTTCTTAACCTGGTTCAGAATCAATACATTAGGTCATTACACGATTACTTATGGAACATGAAACAGGTAGAGAGTTAATGGCATCAAGTTCACAGTATCTCCAATGTTACAACCTGCAGCCATACCCTGCTCACCTTAGAGATCAGGTCTGTTGGCTTTGGCAGACTGTGTTTAACCAAATGCCAAGACAAACATTATCACAGAACTTCTGAATCAAATGGAGGGGCAAAAAAAGGAAAAAAAAAAGTGGAGAGCCATTGTATTTAAGCAAACTTTGTTGGATTTTCACAGCATGAATGCACCCATTTAGTTTCAGAAGAGGCAGTTAGAAGAAAGCCACCTAGCAATCAGCTGAAGGAAACACTGAAGGAAAACAAAAAATAGGTTCAAATAAGCCCTCTGAAACTTGCCTGCAAATACAAATTAGTTTAGCCACAGGATTATAATAAAATAATATTCCTCTAAAAACAAACAAATAAATTTCCTTTGAACAATTGTTACTTGTAGTTCTAAACAACTTAGTAAAATATCCTGTAAGGAGCCAAAGTATAAAGAGTAGAGAAGGATACTTCGGTTTTAAAAAGTAACAGTCAGTATCAACTCCTGATATCCTGATGAGGTTTTCTGAAATCACACTTTTTTTCAAATCAGTATATTCTTTCTATTTACTCTAGTGTAAAGTAGCAGAAAATTTCCTTGCGGGAAGCAAGAGGTGATATTTTCTGAAGACAAGCTGGTAGGCAACTGTGAACAATGACACAATCAAAAAGCTCATTAGTAAAATACGGTATCCACGAGATGGATTTTTTTTTTTAAAACAAATTTGAATTACATTGAATGTGTGCATATCGTGTCCCAATACACACACAATAACTAGGCAGGGCAACTGCCCTCTTGAACCAAATGGTGATCCTCAAATGACTGGGCGTTAGGTATTTGCATATACATTATCCTGGCAATTCAGGCAGTAAAGGTCCTAAGGCACCAATTAAGCTGTCCCTAAACCCTTCCTTTGACAACTTCAAAAGGTATAAAATGATTCATAGGGTAGAGCTGGCTTTCCTTATGTAAAATATAATATTAATTATGGAGGAGATAGGCATAACTTTCATTTCCTACTTCAGTATCTTATCTAGAAATATATTAGAATCTTTTGCATATCTATGTCTTTTTTCAAAAAAGCAGTTTTATTCTCCCCGCTACTTCTTGTCCCCGACAAAGCCCAACAGCATTTAACAAGATGAAAGTGAACCAGGAACAGGAGCAGGCTTTGCAACAATTTCTCTAATCTCTTCTAATTCAGGTCCCACATTCTCCATTAAGGGAAAATAGTTTTCTTTAAAAAAAAAAAAACACCACAAAAAAAACCCCCCAAACTGCCAAAACCCCCCACCTATGTTCTCTTCTGATCCAAGAACAAAGAGAAAAACATTAATTCCAGGAATTTCTTCTTACTGACAACTTTCATGGGCCACTTTCCAGACTAGAGGAATGATGTCCCAGTTTGGGGAGTTCTGCAGGGAAAACTCATTAATATAATGTTCTCCATGAGACGTTTCTGAACAATTTGATTTACTGCCAATATGAGCTGACTAACTATGCATGACAACTGCCCTCTCAAACTAAATGAAAGCATTTGCACTCAGCACAATTCTTAATCAATTATAATAATGAATTCTCTACTTTCAAGTATTCAAGACTGAACTCTAGTCCTGCTCAGCAGACACCACCTTCCCAGGTTCTGCGAAAGGCATGTTTCCTGTTTACTGTAAGCTTACTGGCATTCATGACAAAAAAAAACCTGCATAGTTGCAAGAATACTTTCGTATCATCTCCATTGCTGAGTTTAGCAAAGCAAAATCTTATTATGGATATGATCTCTCTTCATCAGAAGATATAATAGGCAATGTAATTGAATAGGCATTATTCCAGGGTTTTTTTTCCAGTGCTGAGCACATGAAACAAAGTAGATGCAGCAATAAAAGAAATGCATCAGATATTTAATACTGGAAGCAAACACTTTTAAAGTATTTGTCCTTTACAGAGCATTTTTATTTCTAGATTTTAAACATGTGCACATCTTTGGATCCTTGGGCTTAAATCACCTCACCATTCAATAGACACTACAAATCCTTACATTGAAAATCCATTTTATGCAACTTAAGTGGTAAAGAAGTTTGAAAACAGCAAAGATACTTGGAGAGGTCATAGATCCAAAGCAAGTATTGTGTGTCTGGACAGTACATGCTCCCCTCACACACATGGCCTTCAGGGTGTGCTACTCCATCCAGCAGCATTTAGAAGGTGCTTATTGTCAGATGATAAAACACGAGAGGAGAGAGTAACCGTTTTCTCCTGATCTTCACCATGTCTATAAAATTATTCTTATACCTTAAAAAGAATACGAAAAATTTTAAAAGTACTTTTAAGAAATGCATCAGTGGAGAACACTTTGATCGCAGAATAACAGTGAGGCTACAAACTTGCCTACACAGGAGTTCATCATTAGTCATTGCTGATTAAGATCAGGTGGGGACACACTGCATTAATCCTGTATAATTTATCTGTATCTAGTAAAAGGACTACAGTAAACAAGATTACCACAAGATTGTTTGGTTAGAGCTACTGTGCCTGACAGCCTACCTACCTCAGCATTAATTGTCAAATGGAGATGAGTCCTGACAAAAAGTACACTGCAAGCAATGAGCACATTGGAGTGGTTTGTGTCACTGAGGTCTACCAGAATGCAGGACACACTGCATGGTCTCTGATAAAACACCTGGGACCTCATTCAGTTAAAAAGTGACACACATGGCTGTGGTTTAAAATTCCAGATCAGCCTGTCACAATGATACATATATCCTTATGGAATAAGCATAACAGGAAACAATGGCAAAAAAACCACCCCACACCAAACACCAGCATTTTTAACTGCTCTTTGTTTGGCTTCTTTACTTTTTCTATATGACTTTTACTCTTTATCTCAAAATCTCACTATAATCTTCCAAAGAGGATTGAGAGTATTCAGTCTTTCAACTCCTTACTCAGGAGTTTCCAATAAGTTAATTTACCCACTCCATGTTGTAACCTCAGCTGATCTGTGGGATGACCCCCAGCTGTAGATCAAACCCTAAAAAAAAAATTTGCAGACCCAAAATACTTGTATAGACTATTCCCTTCAACAGAGGTTTTGTCTTTTTCATGTCTTTCAACTGCCCAGGCTGTTTACATTTCGATATTCTATCTCCCTACAACAGCCTAGGCAGGCTGAGGCACCCACTGCTTTTCACAGCTGCTATTACCATAAAATAAGTTCAAACCCAACCAAACAACAAGGAAAAAAAAAACCCCAAACATGCCAAACCACAGGTTTTTTATATTTTCCTCTGTGCACACCATTCTGAAAGGAAAAGGACAGGATGGAGTGCTTAGCACAGTGTATAAATGACACCCCAAAAGGACCCTGGGGGGAGAGGGCTGACAAGTTTGGGAAACATGAGCTGATGAGCACGCAGCCCCACATGCTCCACAGGAATTAAGCTGCTCATTAAACTGAAAGTTTATCTTCCAAAAGGATCCCAGAACACACCCAGAGAATACACTTTGGAGAAATACCTCTGTGGTGTCATAACGATGACAGAGTCCAAACTTAAGAGCATGTGAAGTGACAACAAGGACCTGGCAGTAAGAGAGCTGGCCTTGTTTCAAGCAAGAAACACAGCCCACAAGATGACAGCTACAAGATGGAGATGTTGAGGAAGAGCTTCAAATTAACCTCCAAGAATAATGCAATTTTGATCACATTTTCCAGAATTTTCTGCTTTCAGGTTACTTCATTTTCTTTCCCAAAAATCAAGCTACTTTTTAAACTCCTAAAGATTTCCTGCACCATTAATCTTATTAACAATAAAGTAAGCCATATGTCTGATTCTTGTTATTTCTTAAAAGTATGTCTAGTCAGATCCACACAGATTTTCAACAGTGATGACAACTAGGCTTTTATTTTTCTAAAAAAGCCTTCATCTTGCCACTTTGGTTATCAATTCACAGGCCAACTTTCAAACAAAGCTTTTCAGCTGCAAGAAACAATTAAATGAGCACATATATCACCTGCAGCCAATCTTATTTAAAGTCATTTGGTCTTTTTAAAAGTCCTTCCTAATGATCACATCACCATGACTAAGCTCAGCAAAATTTACCACAGGCCAATATATGTATTTCTCTTATTTAATCCAAGCAATAATATAAATTACGTAATTGCACAGCAACACCTACATGTGAGCAACGACCATATGTATACTGGTTAAATTCCCATCAACTTCAAGAGAACAAGGCATTCATTCACACTATTTAAGTCCTTCCCAGGTCATGAAAAACAAGGCTTTTCCAAACACATCTCATGAAACCATTTATGTATCATATGGTTCTTTGGCAGTATTTTC
Source organism: Strix uralensis (assembly GCF_047716275.1). NCBI lineage: Eukaryota > Metazoa > Chordata > Aves > Strigiformes > Strigidae > Strix > Strix uralensis. The sequence continues at coordinate 43,173,097 of NC_133977.1, read as the reverse complement.
TTTTTTCCATAGTTAAACAGAGAAGAAGGCACCACGTATTGGGCTGGAAATACTAGTGCATCGAAAAACCAAAGCAACCCCCAGAATGTATTTTGTGATTGATTTCCCAGTGGTCTGTACCTCATCTGCATTCAGCAAGGGAAAAAGAAATAATTAAATCTATCACTATACGTACAGAAATACCTATTCTGTCCCTTAAGAAAATAAAGTAGCTATAATGTGCGATAACCATTGAGAGGTGCACAAATTACTCTATATGCATCAATGTTAACCACACATAAAGGAAAGCCAAGTGTTTACAAAATACCAGAACGATACCTGGCAACTGCATTATAAATCAAAACTGCAAATAAGCAGAAGGATAGTCAGCTACTTAGGACTCTGGCTATAGCTCAGGAGACAGGTTATCATTTCTAAAATGCATCTTCAGAATAAGAGACTGGTGAAAAGTCAGCCACAAAAGTCTTTAAGTCAGCATTTAGTTCATTCCTCTCACCTCAAAGTGCCTCTAGTTAAACCATTCCCCAACATGAACCTTGAGCAAATCTATCTGAATCCTTCACTCTACAACGAGGATAATACACTCCTGCATTCTCAAGAGGCAAAATTCAGTAAAAGTACTCTGAGGATCTCTCTGTGATGAATGCTCCATTAATGCACACTTGAATGTTAACCAAATAGAGACGGACAGAAAGAAAAATCAGATGCAATGTAGTTTCTGGTACAAACTCAGAATCATATAAAGAATAAGGCTGGAAGGAACCTCTGAAGGTCTCTGGCCCAACCCCTCTGCTGTAAGCATGGTTAACTTAGAAGCTACATTAGCTTGCTGAGGACTTTATCCAGGTTAGTTCTGAAAAATCTTTCTGGCCCCCTATTCCAGGGCTTAACTGCTCTCACTGGGAAAAATTTTCTCCTCATGTCTACTCATAGTTGCTGGCACCCAGTCATTTGCACTCTGAAAAATTATTTTCTCAGTGTACTTTACAATAATCAACAGAAGTGGCAATGTTTGTTTCTGATTATTCCCACAAAAGGAAAAAAATAAACCTAAAGAATGCAATATGTTTAAAAGAGAAACCAAGAGGTACTTTGCTATAAGGAGAATATTTAAACTTGCAGCGTTACAACCAGCTGATAACCAAATCAAACTAACAAATTCAATCGATTTGACAATACTTAGTTAATAACCACAACTGGGAGTTCATGCTTCTGTTTATGACAGACTTTCAGATTTATATTCCTTTGCAGACTGGTCACAAATTAAAACGGAACAGTTTGGGATCAACTGTTTTCATCCTTCATTTAGTGTGGGTGTATTGTGGGGACTCTATTCTTACCAAATTCTTTGAATCCTAACCAAAATCGGACATGGGAAAGCCAAAGATCAGTAAGTTTATAACAAGTTTGTGGGATGTAGCCATGTGTAAGATTTTTTTCTTTTTTAGAGTAGGGCAAACATAGAATGGAATCTGTGAAACTAAAACCATGAGGAAACACAATGACAATTTTTAAGACCTAAAACATACATACTTTCTTCAAATGACAGGAGACAGATTTTGTATAAATTCAGTGAAAATAATTGCAAGCGAACTTGTTATTTTTCACTTTCTTTACTATTCTGTTATCCCACCTCCACTCACATATGTACTTTTTACTTAATACAATTAATTTTGCCACAGCATTCCCATCCCAGAACAGCATCACATCACCCTGGTTACAGTGACACAGCTCAAAGGGCAGAGATTAAAAAAACGTTAACAATAAACGCTAAGACTGGGACAAATTAACCCAAATGAACTGTGCGATGTGACCTTTAAACCCCTGTATAACAATGTTACTTTTCTTCTTGCATAAATCTATTCAAAAATCTACAGTTTTCCCTTCTTTAACAGCAGCTTAATACAGTACTGACAACAGTGTTAAAAACGACCTTACCAAATCACCATGAAGTTTAAACAATCTAAAATAACGAATTATGAATACTAAATATATTCATTCTTTTACATTCTCCAACCTTCTCCCTCCAACTTACAGCTGGTTTTCTGCATCTCCTTGATTTCTTGAAGACAACAGCAGAACAGATGATATTAAAAGTTCATACAAAACACCAGCCATGTACTTTCTGCAGAGAGATAATACAGACTAATTAGTTACCTGGTGCCTGCCCTACTCCTACAGGAGGTTAAATTGTCCTGACCTTTACACCCTTTGCCTGGCTGTTATTTGCCCCAGCTGAGAATCTGACACAGTCTCCATCAAGGTTGTACTGATCTGTAACAGTGCAAACCCTAAAACTATGCCCAGCAACAATACCCTTACCTCACCCTCTGAACTCCACAGCTGACCAGTTTCTTCCTTAGCTGAAAATGGAGGAGATATGAAGACCAGAAAGATCCTCAAGCACTCAGTAAACTGCTCCAGATCATCCTGCCTGAATACACCAACACACAGAACAGTTCCTGAGGTGAAGGGAGCAGGAAATGTGCTCCCCCTGCTCCTTTTAAGAGAGGGCTGCTGGCCTTGTTTTCTTAATTTGAAACACCTGCAAATAGCAAGCACTGTAAAAATCCTGCATGTCATACAGGGCTTCTTCTAGAGTCAAGAGATGTTAAACAAGCAAATATTTTCTACAGAAATGGCTTTGTGCTCTGAAATACCTATATTTTTACTTTTTTTAAATCTTCTTTTGATGTTATTTGCTACAAATACCTGAAATCGGCATTTTGTCCTGTTTAAATGAGTTGACTGTGTGCTGCTCATTTCCTTAATTTAGAATTTTAACTTCAACCAGGACTTCATTTTTTCTGGTAAGAGGCCAGTGTAGAAGCATATTTCCTGCTTTGAAACTTTTCTGATTAAATGTAAAAGTTTATTTACACTTAAATGCTACAAAACTATACTTAAAATTACTTTAGTAATGATTACAGCAGTCACATTTTCAGAAATGGAAATGAAATCCAGTTTTCTTCCTGCCTTTTAAATGTCCCTGGGCACAGCATGTCTCTATCAGGATAAACTGTCCTCCAGGAAGAGAGGATTGGCATCGGTAAAGATTCCTTAAGTTGCTGTTGGTGAAAGTCACAGAGGATGAAATTATAAACCATACTGAAGCCATGACAGAATTTAATTTAAACTACGATTTTGCCAGCGTTTCCTTAGCTGTAGCAGGAGTTTAACAAGCAGTCTCCCCAGGACACATAGATGTACACACATTTATTATCCATAATGGTACCTGTGATCTTTTCCTGCACCTTGCAATGTAAAGCCAGGAAAGAAGGGTGGCTCCAATCTAGAAACTGGAATTAAATCCAATCTGCTGATTTGCAGCACGTGTTTTCAGTTTAGCATATACGTGAGAAACCGAGGGGAAGGTGCATCTCTCTTCACTGGCTCAGGTAGAGCTGAACAGTTTCTCCCTATTTCCATTTTCTGACGTGGCAGCGCTCTTCCACATCATTACAAGGGTTCTGACTTATGCCGCCTGGGGAAAAGGGAATCTCCACCCCATGAAAAATGTGACGTCCCTGGAAACAATTACATCAACTGGGAAAGTCAAAATAACAACCCGTCTCCCCCCCGCCCGCCCCAGGGCTCAGGTGCTCTCCTGTCGAGGCTTGAAGAACCCCCTTGTCTTTGGTCGCCTGCGCACCCCTCCTACCTTGCTGCACTGGGGATACTTCCTCACCTGCCTCTCAGGGCACTTCCAGCATGTATCTGAAGAAAAAGAGCCTCAGAATCTGCCCTCACTGCAATTTCAGCTCAACAAGTTCCCCAGTGCCAACAACTGCTCTTCTTGTCTTCACAGAAACAAAAGGAATTTTATCTTTTTCACCACGAAGGTTTTCCACCAGCAAATATTTTAGTGTTTTTAATTAAAATTGCCACTTCTGGAGAAGATTTAGAACAGCAACACAGCAGTAAGAAAGCATCATACAAACCAACACTGAATAGCGAAGAAGTTTTTCTGTATTTAAGCTTTTAAAAATAAATCCTCTATAGACTGTGCAGTGCAATGTAAAAAAAAATTATCATTACACATATCCATCATAAACCGACACTTATCTTTCATCAACTGCACAAACTGATTTACTTGTCATTACTCATGAATTCTTCTCGGGTTTTAAGGGCAACACACGGGGACCATTTTGCCCATGAACGCACCTGAGTTTGGCACCCACTGTTTTTACCCAGTGCCTGCTGTCTCTGGAGATAAACACCTGCCCTGCTCCTGAGTGAGAATACAGTATTTAACATGTTATTGTTGGAAGCCGGATGTACACAGAAGTATTAGCAAACTCATTTCTGCATATAAAGTTAGGGATGTGCTTTTATAGAAAAGTAATTTCCAAAGTTGCGTGGCTAATTTAAGCATCAACAAGTCACACATATTTCAGTTACAACATCTGTGAACCAAAATTGAGATGCATGAAATACCTACATTAGGGAGTGCTGGAAAATTACTTTTCTCAAATCAAATAATACTCCTGTAAGTTCCTCAGTGAGTACTTCAGACAGGTCTCTGAAGAGCAAATATAGCTGATACATGAATCTATTTAATAAAATATAAACATTCTACCATAAATTAATATTAAGATTGCTTATGCAGTCAATCATTAGTCATGCCAAAAGTATGCACTCTGGCGAATTTTAGCACTATTTTCTCTAATAATCAGCACATACTGCTTTTCCTACAAAGTTAGCACTTAACATTGGCCTAAAAAGCAGCAAAGGCTAAAATTGATATTCACTCTTAAATTCTACATTTCTTCAGCCAAGTGCCTATTTGTGCAGCATTAACATTGCATTAACAGCTTTTGCATATTCATTTTTACAGAAACAACAGCCCTAAACTTTGCAATAACAAAGGTATTGACGTATCAAGATGACTAGAACTCATCCTTAATATCCTCCAGAATTGGAATTCTATTATGCTAAAAAATAAAACCTTTGGCAACACCAAATCCTTTCATATACCCAGGTTGCTATCTTTATTGTTAATTTTAAAAAGATTACAATTAAAATCCAGCATACTGTTTTCGCACTTCAGTGGAATTGTTCAATTTTATTTTTTGTTTTACTCCAAACAATTCTTTACCAAATGCATTAGGTATTTAAATTACAAGCAGATTTCTTAATTTTCAGTATGGCAAACAGGGAAAAAAAAAAAAAATTCAGTTCAAGCAAGAAAAACAAACACATGGAGATCTCCCCTCCCAAAAGGTCTTTTGGCAGCTGCAGAGAACCTGCAGCCCATTTCTCTGTGCCTCAGTCCTCCCTCTGGGCAGCTCTCCAGGGTCTCCCTGGCACTCCCAAAAGCTCTGGAATGGCATTTGCAGTGTAAACAAATGTCAGCACTTAGATTATTGTAAATTATTTACAGTAAACTCATATAAGACTATAGGGCACTTTAAGGCCTTGTTAAGATTGCAGTAATTATTCCCAGAAACTGAATTATGGGAGCACCTAGTCCTTAGAGGCAAAACCAGGAAACAAAACCTGAAATGTGGAAGACAACTTGCTTCCACTTTACTAAGGAATTCCCCGTTGAGCAGAGAGCAAACCTGGAATGATTTTCCCACAAAAAAAAGTTCAAGTACTCTGTAGATCATGTAGCAAAAAGATGTTTAATGATGAAAAACATTGAATGTGCTTGTTGCTATGTCCGACAGGAAGATTAGTACTATAGATATGTTACCTAGGGATGATCACTGAACAAAGTAAAAACTTCCTTAAAACATCCGCAGCATCTTGGCCCGTCGCGTGGCACAGCGCTTGGAAAACCTTGACTTAGACAGCAAGAACTATTTTGCGTTGGCAAGGAAAAAGCGTTTCCGTCCAATTTTTGTAACTACGCAATTGCCTGTCAACAAATCACAGACTGACTTTTAGACATAGTTATATATTCTAAAAACATTGTGTGGGCAATTTTAGAATGTAAACAAAACCCAAAACATTTCAAAATCTATTTTTCTGATTTAGACTAAACTGCTAGTCTAAATACATTTAGTGACATAAAATAGCACATAATTAAGTCAACATTTATGTAAAAAAATCCCAATTTATAGTTACTTGAATTTTTCAGAGAACAGTTTTGAATCTCTTTTTAAGAGTAAGTTTTAATGATCCGTCCTTCCTGAAAAATATTTCAACAGTTAATCGTAATTTTAACCATCTCAATTAAGATGAGAAAAAGCCACTAGAAAAAGATCAGAACAATCTATCTTATTCATAATCAAATCAGTATATGCATAAATGAATAAAATAGTTTAGAAGAAGAAAAAAGTGAAATGCAATTCTTCAGCCTTGCTAGGTCGAACCCTTAGTGGTGCTGCAATACCTTAGGCTGTCAGGGAAAGTTTATGAAAATGGTGGGGAGTTGGAAGAAACACAACTGGGCAAACAGGAGCAGCTGAAATTTGTTAGGATTTTGGGTCACATAAAACCATACTGAGAAATCATGTAGCATCAGTACCTGCTGGTCTCTACAATCAGGGCATCTGCAGTGCAAAGAGCATCTGCATTAATGATGCTACCAACACAGACACTAAGTCTGACCTATCAAAGACTGTGTTTAGGCCAGTCTATACCAGCTCGATCTATCAGAGCCCTGGAAAGCACTGTTTGGCATTAGAAGGGTCAGAAGTTCACAGAAGCAGCTTATTTATGCTGGTCTGCATCCCAAGGTTTACATAGGAAAACAAGGAAGGTTTCAGTACATCGAACTGTAATCGAATCTCTATTATTTGTCATCTAAAAGACAAGGAGTCATATAATCAAACTATGCAAATAAACCTCATTAAACCCCCCCTATACTGTAATGAAAAATAGAATCTTGGCCCAAACTTTTCAAATAATGGGGGTGGCAAAGCTGCCTAACAATGATATCCAGAGGCCTGGGAAGATCCATCAAAGACAATAATACTTCTGGGAGAAACTTCTGCAAATCAAGAGAAACCACAGTAGACTTCTCTCCTTATTTACACCAAATGCCCACTTACAATTTTTATGATAATGTAGCTGCTTGACTTTAGCTGCAATTTCAAAGTCATGTTATTACCACCACTTTGCAAGAAAATAATCCCTTTGAGGCTGGGGTGGGGGGGGGAGGAATTCTGATTTAGGTGCTCAAACAGTTCACCGTTTTTAGACAGAAATTCTACATAATTTTGCACTGGTTTAAAATCTGAGTGTGAGACAACACTTTACAGAAGATATAAGTATTAACTTGTATGATTTCCAATAAAAATGATAGCTCTGATCAAAACAGAAAAAAAAATCTCTCGTATATGTTCTCTATGAAAACCATAACTAAAGATAAGCTTAAATACACCTGTTGATCAAGACAAGAAACTCCGTGTTATTTATGCACAATGAAAAACAGTTTAAAAACAGTTTCCATGGAGGTACCTGTTGGCACATTGTCCATCGAAAGTTCCTTTTTACCTCACCTGGGAAAGTGATTGTCTACAGACGCGTTTCTCTGTTCAAAAAACACGCCAAGCGTATGTGCATTTTCGTCATAAAATAATGAATTATAATAACTTGAGTTCACTCCACTGCCTAGTCAACCGTGGGTTGGGTGTGTTTTTTTACAAAAATACTGCAGGTCATACGAAGTATCTTCACTAAAATATCCAAGGGCTTCATGACGTACACTTGTCTTTCCACTGTCCCTTACATTTTCTGTAATTAAGAAGTATCAGTGATTTCTCCTTGCACATAATGCAACAGTCTTCTTTGAGGTTCTTGCAGCCCACAGAAAGGCGGATCAAGCAGATCTAACGGGAGGGCGCTGCGTCACGACAACGCGATCATCACGACCGACACAAGCACTGCAACGTTGACTGTCCTCCTGCTGCCATCCGATGTTCTCCGGGCGTGCAATACAGCAAATACTGCATTTGTGTGATTGGTTGGTATTTCTACGTTGCAAATCATGCCTTCGCAGCAAGAAACGCATTCCTGTTGAGAAAAAGGAGATCACTGGACGTCGGGTAATTCAGCCATGGCTTTTAGAGATGTATGTTCTTTCAACTGGTTGCAAAGGTTACAACTAAACGGACCCAAGGCAGCAGTTGGAGCATATAAGCTACAACTTCTCTTCCAAACCATGCAGCACAGCCTTCCTAGAGTAACTCATCCCCCAGTACTCTCACTGGGCTTCGAAACCACGACGTGATGCAACACAGCCATGTTAGCTGTGCTGACAAGATCACTAACGTTGCAGAAAATAGGGGCAACTTTCCACCACTTTCCCCTTCTAACACATGAGATAAAAAAACATGCATTTGAATGTTTCAAGTTTCAGCTTTTTAAGCTAAAGAATTCTGACTGTAAAAACTCTGCTCCTGTTTATTTTTCCCCTCAAGCTTTTGTATTCAGTGTAGCTTTGCATGCTGAACTTCAGACTTGCTTTTTTCAGTTTTCTAGTGCCACAGAACCGTTGACACAGCTGATTTTCAGGAGGGAATCTGAAAATAATTTTCCTTACTTGACACTCCTTGCTAGAAGAGCCAACAGAATGCCAATTTTTATCTAATCTGAAGGCACAAGATCTCTTCTGAGATGCAGCAGAAGGCAGGCTGCATAGTGATTTCATGCCCTCAGTCCACCAAAACCTGTTGAAATCAATGGAAGTTGGTTCAGATAACATACAGAACCTTTTATATTTAACATGGATGTGGCCTGCTTCGTTTTTGTGTCTGAAATCTTTTATGTTAAAACTAACATAACTATGCTTCTCAACTATTAAGGAATTAGTGGATGATACTTTACTGTAGTGAATACTTTGGTGGGATATGCTTGATCATTAAGAATAAACTCTTACCAAGGATCCCAAGGACAAGAGAAGACAGCAGTTCTAGCTTTTTGTCATGGCAAAGCTCAGTTGTACCTTGCTGAAGAGCATGCCCTTTGTGGCCAAATAGTCTTGCTCAGTGGACTGTGCAGTGTCCCCCAAGCTACGGTATGCAGAGACATGATTGGAATACCTCAATCCTGGGACGGCTCGCCCAAGGGCGCGTTGTGTAGCCCACCCAGGCACCTTACTCAGAACTCAGAAGCCAAGGCCCATGCGTTGGGTACGTGCTAGCAATGCCCCAAGAAAACTCAGGTGTTTCTTTAGAAGCTGTTCCTACATCCTGTCACACAGCAACACAAATAGGAAAGTAGGAAGAAGCGGGTAGTCATGCTTCTGCTGCAGAAATTTGAGTTCTATTGTTAAATACTGCAGAGTGTAGCTTGGCACATCCTCTTCAGCTCAGCAGGAAAAACAAGTACTGAAATGCAAACCTCAAAACCAGCGTGCTGCTCTTACACAAAGAGTAGTGCTTACTGTGTGGCCACTTTCCCTGTGATGGTGGCAGCCTACAAAATGGCATTCTTCTCTGGTAGCACATTTTTTGGTGACTGATGTGCTCTTCCCATGGTCTGTGAAGAGATGAACTGTCAAACAGTACTGAGTACCTACAAAATAAAATTTAAAATGTGTATTTGCATCAAGTATGTGTTCTTTTACAGGGGTTAAAAACTTCACACAATTTAGCAAAATATTCCCATTAAAATGACTTACTTCGGCTGTATAAAGCCATTTTTCTACTTGATCAAAATACCATTTAGCAAGAAAGTAATTACTGATGAAATCTTAAGATTAACTGACTGTTCAATCCTCCAGAAAGGCTGCTATCATTTAAACTACTTATTAGCACTATAATCTACACATTTATCTTTCATTCTCTACTCTTTTTTTGCAGCACATTCTTGCTTTCTTTGTTTTGGACATATTTCCTCATTCCTCTAGTTTATTTCTTCCCCTTTCCCACTGTTACTATGAATATCACTGCGAAGAAAAATGAGGAAACATACTTTCATTCCTTTTTCTCTCATTCTCTCATACAAGTGTGATCTCTAGTCATTCAGGTCTTGCTGCTCACAAGCAAGCCTATAGCCTAGAGAGATCATTATATCTTGGGATGGTATCCAAAAGGAAGGGGATAAGGCTACAGAGACAATTCTGAAGTGTTTTTAGACAACATCTTTAAAATTAATTCCTAGGAAGCACATAGCTATATATATACACCCACAAACCATATATAATTAACTAATATAGTATTGATATATTGATAATGCATTAATTACTATATTAATAACTTATTGTTACATATATAAAATTTTTTATACATATAGATATAAATAATTTTTCACTGTTGCTTTGCACTTCGAAATGGTCAAAATATTCACCTCAGCAGAAATCGTATGACGTGTACTACTAACAACATAACTGAGGGCACCGCTGTGTTGGCATGTTAATTCTATTCAGCTAAGACTTCTACAAGATGTCTGAGTCAGGGAGAAGCAAATTTAACTATCAGAAAAAATCTCCTTAGTACAGACGCACTTACTTTCAGGACACCATCTATCTTCAGCCCATCTGTTACAGTTGTAATTGTCCGCTGCATTATCACAAGTAAAGCACTTAAAACTGTTTGGAAATGGAGTGGCTTTAAAAGTATTAAAATATTGTGAGTTTGCAAGCATTAAGAAAGAAAAATATTCAAAATAATACTGTCAGTGCTTGTACACACATCTACTTACAAAAATATATTACATACATTTACATATTTTCAATGATACATCACTGTTAGACAAATAAAACCCACGAAACAAGTTTTGTAGAAAGCTTTTACATTTTTAACTTGTTTTGCTATGCCTGAACTTTAAAACATCTCCTCCTGTTTTCTCACAATCCAAAATACCATTTAAGTAGTGGTGGGAAAAACAGGAGAGAACATCTTACATATATGCACATGATACTACATCCGCATGTATGTTTGTGTAGATACACAATCTCCATTTAAATGGCTTTTGATTCTTTTGATGAAAAAACTACATCTTCAAACCAGCTTCAGATCTTGATCTCCAACTCTGAAGAAGTTTGATCCCTCTGACAAAGGGATCAAGAGGACTACTTTGAAATCTTATTTACATTATATAAAAATATAAATGATTTTAAGGTGCGCAGTTCCCTAGATGCACATATATACACCTATTATATCTAGCTGTCCTGTTTTAATGATACATATAATGAAAATCTTCTCCCCTTAAATGAAGGGATAGAACACCTCTGATGCTAGATAAGAGGCAAAAAATTGATGCTATTAGTGACAACTGGCTTCACAGGTCTCACAAGGTTTTTAATTACCTTCAGTTTGAATTAATTGCATACAGCACACCTATTCTTTCCCTTACAAAAAGCCCAACAAGATAAAAGACAAAAACATCTGTTCTGTATTCGTTATGAGAAACCCACTGCTTAATTTACTCTGTAGGAAGACATTTCAGAGACAGAAAAACATAATAAAAGCACTTAAAATGTGAAAGCCCTCATGCACTCTGTAATTTAGCAATGCATGCAATTGTTTGTTTTCATTCAGTCATCTTATAAAATTTTAGAGATAAACTGCTGTGGGTCGAAAAGCAGAAGTTTTATTTTAAACTTTTTATCCTTCATGTTTGAAGAAGACAAACACCTAAAAAACAAATGATTGAAAGAATATGGCAATTAACTAAAATGTTAAGCTACCACTGCATACCCAGGAAAAGCATAACTGTATACTTACGGTCTAGTGGAGGTCTCACATTGTAAAAGTTGATGTTCTCAGCTGAAACCCACTTTCCTGAAAGGATGAGGAATGGAAGAAAGGCTCCAGCCAGCATGTGATAGAATAAAAACATGCTGAGTATTATTGTACATGAAAAGCAAAACTCTTAGGCCTAGGATAGAAAGGGAACACATTATTTAGGGGGAATCATAAAGAACTGAGCATGTAGAACAATAAATTTCCTACGAACTACTCCCGAAGCCTTGAAAATTCAGTCCGTAGATCTATACTGTGAAGATGGCTAATGCAAGCAAGCACGCAATGATGAACAATGCAAAGCTGAGCAGTTACTGCCTTCTGCTGGCCAGGATCCTGTACAGAGCACTTAAATTTCCGCAGACTTAAAAAAAGTTAACGTTATTTCTTGAATCTGTTTGTCCTTCTAAGCAATGCCAATTTTATAGATTCCTTGTAAACATTCCTAAAAATCAACACCAAAACTGAGCTCCTTTCCATCCTACTCGAAAGGGACAGAATTACAATACCATTAAAGAAAGCAAAATGCAGAAAAATGTAATTTTTAACACCAACAGCCTAGAACCCAAGACCAATTGATTATCAGCTGTAGATCAATGTATGTCTATTGACTTCAGATAAGCTACACCATCTGAATTGTAAGTGCACTTACCAGTGGCACAGCATTAAAGATCAAGAGTGTAAGTTAGATTTATTTCTTTTTAAAGTGTATACCAAGGAAACGCTAAGGAAGATGCCTGGTGATGGTACACAAGTTCTGGAGAACTGCAAAGCAGAACGTTCAGAGAGAGGAGATACATGCTTTGGGCATCCTCTGCACATTTATTGGGCGCTCCCTAGGTACTTTGGTGAGGCTTTATAGAGAAGAACTAATCAATGATCGTTTTGGTCAGTTTGATATTTAGCTGTACACCCATACATACACACACACACAGAGGTATGTATGGCGAATCGCAGTGACACTGGAGACCTAGTTCAGATACTAAAAAGCAGAATCAGCTCAAATGGCACTCCGCCCATGCAAATCCCCAGCAGGAGAAACAAGCCTGAGTGGAGGCTCCCGCCAAACCAGAGATGTTGCTCTGGGCTGCCAAGTGCATTCAGTCAGAAATCTCTCTGCACATCCCCATGTAGACGTACACAACACCTGCACAGGAAGCTCTGAACGCACCCAAGCACTGAACTGAAAATGGTACTCAAGACCATGGCAGAGAAGTCAAAAGATTTCCTTCTTTTTCCTGTTGGTTTATTTGTTTTGCTTTGGGTTTTTTTCCAGTTGACACAGTCAGGAATTATTTGAAAGACAGTTTTGCCAACACACCCATCAACACAAAGTTCAACTTTATGCATTGGGAGTTTAGCCATCCTGCTTAAGATTTGTTTTTTAAATCATGGCTTTATGAATATATTTCAGCAGATACTGAGAAAGCCACAGCATACCTCTACCTGCAGTGCACCTCCAAGACTATTTCCTGTGGATGGTCCAGATTTCTTCTGACTATAGCCCAGGATCTAAAGAAGGATTAAGAAGAAGAATCCGTGGAAAACAAACAGCAACTGTTCATCATAATTCTGTCCTGAAGGAACTAATTAGCTGAAACACCATATGTACTTATTTATACTGAAAAATAAAATCGAAACCTAGAAGTCTGGTGGTTTTTATAACAAAACATCCAAAGAAGTACCTGAACTACACCGTGTGGCTCTGCCTCACTGAGTGCTCTTCTACTGCAGAAAAACAAATTCCTTCCTTCCTGTGAGTCATTTGTCTTTTATGACATTGGGGTAAGACAAAAAGTGAAGCAATGAGACTACTCAGTCCTTCCATGAGGATGAGTTTACTTCTCTTGCAAGGGAAAAACATTATTCAGGCAATGACCTGGGCAGGACCAGACTATACCAGATGAATATGTATTTCACACTCTAGACGTATCCAAACTTTCCACACATGCTACGACCAAAATAGAAGCACTAATCAGCAGCAAGGTAACCTAAAAGAGCAAAGACTATCATCAGCCTCCAGATTAGAGGTTATTAGCAAGCTATGAAGTAAACAGGTCACCCACAGTTCATTCCTTACTGAAAGAGAAACACAAAAATATTGGCCAAATCCCTAAGACCACTGCAAAATCCCAAATAAATCTAAACCATAGTTACAGTTCTCTCCAATTCAGCACACGGTATAGGCACGGTGATATTCTGCAGCATTAAAGAAGGGTTGTTTATAACCTGCTTGACTTGTCCCACAAACACATACTCGAGGTGCGCATTTCAAATGTACCTGTAGTTTTAGTGGGTTTTTTTTCATTTGTGGAGAGACAAACCTGTGCATCATGACTGGATGCTTTTCCGCTGACAAGTCAACACACACCATGTTCTGTCACTGAGCTGTTGCCTCCAAAGTCTATTTCATGATCTTTTAATATTTTCCAAGACAGAGCAGCAGAAGGTGGCATTAGCCAGCATAGGAGAAAGGGAAGAGAGGAGACAGTGCTGCTACTACAATTCCTGAATGATCCAACATTCTATCCAACTTAATTTCTCCCTCCTCTAGCATTCTTAGCTCTATCAGTTTACGTTGGAGACATCTCTCCCTCAAGTTCCTTCTGTTACACACAATTCATTTTAACGTTACTGCCTAACCCCCCCATCCTTTATAATCCATATCTAAGATTCTTCAAATCAATTTTTGCTCACAAATAGCCCTGTGTCAAGAGGTGACAGAATTTCTATTTCAGCTAAGAAATTTCTTCTCTTCATAGACAATAATTCCCTGTATTATCCCATCCCACTCTTCTGCTTTAAGGTATTTTGGATCAGGTTTCCATGACCTAACCAAGACAAGGAAGTGCACCAAACCCCTTCATTAATACCATAACCATTATTCTGAATGAGTTGAAGAGTTAAAGTCAATGTAATAACAAAGTGTCACAGGTACTGGAAGCAAAATACATTAGAATAATTTCTACAAAATGATACTTTCCATGAAAATAGCCAACCTGAGCAAAAATTAGCAACTAAAGATGCACAAAGGCTAACTTAAGAGATCTTTGTTTCCCACACAGAGGAGAATTCTTACACGGTGATTTAAAAACAAAAATATCCCCAAAGCACAGAATATCACAATTATGCACAATTGAATTAGCCAGCTCTTCAGTAATGTCCCCTTTTTCTGATGTAGAAGACACATCCCTCCTGTCACTCTGTTTACAGGTTGTCCTTTCCCATGGGTATCTCCTGTCAGGCATCACTGGAGTCCAAACGCAGAACGACGAGATGTTTGGTCTGACTCAGTACAGCCCCTCATTTTTACATTCACCCCATTTATCCCACTAGCTGCAGAAAGAGGTTACAGCTACTTTTAACAGCACGGTGGAATTTTACTCTGCTGAGCCACCTTTCCCTACCTCCCCCTGCTCAGTCTTTCCACTCGGAGGCAGAGAGAGGCAAGGGGATGGCACAGCCAGTAATGCTGCACTAAACCACGCCTGTTCAGACGCGCCTCCTACCTGTGCCAGGATAAACTGGACCCCAAGCCCTGGGAGGGAGTGACACAGCAATCCTTCAGCACCATCACAATCCCTGCATCCTTTGCTAGGACACCAGAAAGTGTCCTTACATGCAGAATTAACTACCAGCTCAAAATCAGAACCTCTACATATTTAATTTTATGAAAATAATTTGTTTTAAAAAGTACAGAAACTGGTCTCAATGTGTGGAGTTAAAAAGACAGTAACTCAAGTACAAGTAGGTACCAATTTTCAATTTTCCAATTCCTGATCCTAGTTACCTTGCTTGTGTCCCTGGACAATCAAGGATCCAGTGTTCACTACTCCAATGTGGCAGTACCGGGCCCTTAACGCGCACAGGCTGCTTGGGCACTGCTGCTAAGAGTAGGAGAAGAATCCTTGTGCCTCTAGTGCCAACATCCTTCTTCACGGTTCCCTTGCAAAATAGCTCTATTTATGGCCTTTGATTAGCACAAGGAAGTTACTTTTAAACTGGCAAGCCAGTTTTAATCAAAGTTCAGTGTATTTCAGGCAGCTCAATAGCATTTAATTCTTTCTATTTTACTCTGTAGGAAGATAGGGTATTGAATCATTTCAGTGCATAACAGCTGCAAAATTTATCTTCTTAACATGTATCTTCTGCAGTTTCTACTAGATTGAGGAAAATTTGCCTTTATGGGGAGACTGGTCTGTAACTTGATCTGATGCACCTGGATAGCAAATAAAAGGCACAATTACACTTGTGCCAACTTTCCTCAAATTCAAGCTCTCTTCTGCTCCCCTCCCCCAAGTTCCTATTGCTTTCCCCAGAGAAGCTCAGGCCAAATGGAAAATTTTAGAGAATATAAATACAAAAAAGCTGGTCTTCAGTTGGTGTAAAGCACAGTAAAATGACCTCACAATTTGCTGTAGTCAAAGGTGTCCCTGTTTGCTAACCAGGCCAATAAATAATGGATGTTGTCTGACGTAGTCTTAGTTACACAGCTGCACCAGAAGTCATTCTCAAATGAAATAGGAAAATATTGGCAAAAAAATGGCTTTCATATCTTAGCCAAAATCTTTAAAATGCTTATTTTCTTCATAGTCTCTTATCTCTGTTATGCTTTCATATAATATTATCTAGTAGCATGAGTAAACATTCATTATGCCCAATTAGGAACTCTCATTAATGAAGGGAAAAAAAAAAACTGTCACAATACAGAGATTAACTTATATAAACAAGAGCAAACATGGAGCTTTCCTGGGGTGAGGGAAGAAAACCCAAGAGGGAAGGGCTGTTAATGTATGCTCTGTAAAGAACTTGTGACTAAAGCACATTTCAAGAAAACAATGAGGAATACAATGGCTAAAATAATTAATATATTCCAGAAGGTTTTAATGTTTATCTTGCAGTGTGTAATAGAAGAGTAGGAAGCAGCGTGCTTGATTTCTGATTTTAATAAAATTCAAGTCTGTCTACATTGTTTTTCCTGGCAGACTCCGTGGAGGATTAGCAGATTTAACATCAGATATAGAATGCAAATGAAACTTCCTCCTGTCATTTAGTAAGCAATTTTCAGGTGCTATTAGATAATTGCAAATGCTTATGTTAAGCTTGTTAAATACCACTTCAGGACATAAGAGTTAGAAATACATAGGCAGAAAGGTATGTATGTTAAGGGCTGAAAAAGTTAAAACCAACACCTGACATCATCAGGTGTTCCCTACAACAAATCAGGAAAGCCAAAACTGACAGTTCAACTTATCTAAAAGGACAAAAACAGCTCCTTGGCTTCCCCATTTCATAGATAAATGTTACCATTCTTATGTTTTCCTCTGGAGACCCTTTAATTTGATCTGTAAGCCACCATTTACCCCATTTCAAAACTCAGGGAGTGAATAAGTGGATGGAACGAGTAAGAGACAACCTTAATTTTCTTTGGGAAACAGGCAGAACACATTTAAAACAAAAACAGGGAAAAAAGAAATATTTTGAAGGATTAAAAAACTGCCAAATACTACTACAGATATGCAAATTGAAACTATTTGTTATACAAGTTCTGCCTTTTCTTACCTACTGAGTTGAAGTCTATTTTCTGATTTTTTTTTGCCTTACAGCATGTTATCATTAGTACAGAAGAACACAGGAAAACAGATTTTACATTACACTGACGGACATCCGCAACTAGTAACACTGACAGAATAAAATTTAAGTTACTAACGTTCTTTGTAAACACATTTCTTTGTCTCACCATGCCTGGAATTAAATTTGGTTTTAATTACAAGAAATTATAGAGTTCTTTATCTAAGATCTTGCAAAAGTAGAACACAGATCTGGTAATGACAACATCATTTAGCTTGGGGTATAATGCTGGCATGGGAAGTTGCGATGCAAACCGATTGCGAGACATGGAGGTGTCTGACTACACAATACATACAACTGCAATCATTTTGAAAAAAATAATGTATGATTAATGGGATAAATCTGAGCAGCACCACTGAAGTGAAGTGTTGGCAAGGATAGAACATGTATTTGTTTTTAAGCTCATACAGAAGAGAAGAACCATGGAATGAAAACTGCATTACACCTCATTCCTTTTATAGCCGAAACTGCTCAGCAAAAACTAGTCTTGAGCACTGACATTCATTTTAAAATTCAGAATCCCCAATCATCTTTGGAAAATAATTTATTCTACCTAAAAATCCATTAATGAGAGACAAATATCTTATTCCCTTCTGCAAGTATATAATTTCCTCAAAGAACTGCACTTTGTCAAAGCTATGGATGACCAGAAGTTTTACACTTCAGCTTGTAACAGCTTCTATATATAACATATGCAACTGTTTTAAATATCTCTCTCCCACTTGTGCAAGACTGGAAAACTTAATATTACTCTAGAGAAAAGAGATTACAGGAATAAGCAGTGTTTTTTCTTTCCTTGAGCTCATCAGACTTCTGTAAAAAACAGGTTAACGCTATTAATTTTACAGAATATTTTGTTAAATACCTCAGGGGATCAGACAATTAATAACTAATTAGGCCTCACTACAAATCGTGGGATAGAATTTAAGCAGACCTACCTCTCTGTGCACAAGCTACTGGGACCCCAGTTTACATGAGCCAAAGGCCCCCGTGAATACCCAACCAGCTGAGAGCAGAAGACAAAATTCTGATTTTCAGTGTCCTTCTACAAGTTTAGCTCCAGACCACAGTCAATATTTAAAAGACTTCTTTATTCCTGTCAAGCTAAAGTTACTCATACTCAGCAAGACTACAAGGTAATGCTGCATGATGTACAAGAATGAAGTTCTTCAACACCTATTTTAGAACATGAGAGAGGTGGGACAACAATGAAATGAAATCAAGATGTATCTGTATATTTCTATATACCATCCAGTAATTATTGTTAAATGGAAAATGAAGGTCTTCAACCAGTTAAATTCAGGCTCAGAAATATGTCTTGGTTTTAATGTCTGTTTTTCCAAGTGAAATCCTATTTCTAACATAAACTATGCCCAATATACATTCATATACACCATAAAGTTACATATGCCATTCTACACAATAAACCGTAAGACATTCTAGACAACAGAAATGAGAACCTACATGATTTCCACTTGTGAAATAAATATTACATTCCCTTTCAAATTAAAATGTCAAGTCAAGATAGGCACAGAAAAGATCTGCTAGGAGAAAAGAGTGTTTGCATGCAGTCGTACTTCAAATCTTAAATTCACCAAAATCTCTTTGAACCTAGAATGGCCCTGTGGGATCAGACAAATTAGAATGTATGACAGCTTCTGCATCACAAAGAACATTTTTCACAAGCTTCACATTCAGCTGTATTTCAAAACTAAGATTTAAGCTACAGACCAGCTGAGTTCATAAACCTGAAAATCGTACTTTTTTACCCAACACTGATGTATGGAGTGAATTCACTGACATCAGCCTTCACTTCTTTACTCTTGGTCATTATCTCAGTACCTTGGGTGTTTTTTCTCCCAGCTGTTTAGAAAGAATAATGGGTGCAAAAAAATCAGTTACCTGCCCTTTCCTCCAGTCTTAGTTGCTACCTTTTCCCAAATCACAAAGGGTTCAGTATTGCATATGTGCCAATACAAACTCATATTTTGTGCTGAAAGAACATGAAGAAAAGGTAAACTAACTTTGTCTAGCTTTATTGTACTGTCAGGGACCAGGCTCTGATGGCAACATGTCTTTTAACTTCCTATAGCAGGACATTTCACTAAAATCACAGCTACTAAGTTTTCTACAATAACACAACACTAGAGAAACTATTTTGCCTTCACTTTCTCATTAATAAGAAAATGGTCAGCAATGCCCTTCCGCCACCAGTTTATGCCAGTTTAAGACAATAGAAAAATTTTTGTGTGTGTGTGTGTGAAAAAACCCACACACAGTGTCAACGACTGGTTTATATTGGCAGGGTTTACTGTGTGAAATTTATAGCGCTGGTACTTGTCTGATACTATCTTTGCCTCATATTTATATCAGCTTTTTGTTACTACATAATCCTTGAAATCATAAACAATATAATCTCCTTGAATGCACCAGGAATGACTGTAAATGCTTCTGGAGAGATACCAGCAGCATCCAGTTCTTCTATGCTATGTCCAGGGAACCGCAACAACAAACTCCTGCCATCAAATGCATTCAATGTAAAAATCAGTTGTGAAGAACAAACAGGCTGTCTTCATATTGAACTCATTGAGAAGAGGCTTTTGTTCAGAAGCACCTAAACTCATTTCAAGAGCTAGGAAGTCCCATTTCTAAGAAATACACCTATCTGAAGTCCTTATTGAAAAGGTAACCTTAAAAGCAGCAATCGTTTGCAGGTTGTATTTTCATGGCCTACTTGATGTTTATGTTTATTAAAAGGACTGATCTGCACTGCGAATGTGCTGGAGGCAGGGAAAGGGTGAAATTCTGATTACTGTCAAGTCAATACAGAATCTACTACAGGAGTAATTATCCAATTGACATTAAAAGTACCTTCCTTGAAATCGCATTGCCTACAGAGTGGCACTGCAGCTCGGTGTCATACATCACATATAACAGCACTAGCAGTGTAACATAACTACTTCTGAACAGACAATTAATCATCACGTCCCTGGGTACACTTCTGAAAAGTGTTTTGTGCACTAAATTCCCCCTCTTCCCCATTACTCTTCCACATTTCTAAGTCACATACTTTCAGTCACTGAAAACTGATCGAGTATTTAAGTAACTCCCATTACTCTGCCTTGCCCTACACGAGCTGACATAACACCTCAAGCAAATAGTCTTGCAGATGTACTTCTCAGTAGATGAACCCAAACTGTGCATTTCCCCCAGTTTTTGCTTTGAAATCTCAGACTACTCCACCCTGAAGCAATGGGTACTTCAAATATGGCTTCCTAAATTACAGAGGAAGATTTTTCAATTTGAGAAACAACCACTAATGGAGAAGAGATGATGAAAATCCCATTTCCAAGTCAAGGTTCTCTCCCTGCAGTACTCTACAACCCCTTCTAGCTGAACTTTTATTTTTTTAAACTCCTATTATTTGCTACCAAAGGGTGAGCTGAGAAGCTAGCACTGATGAGACTGCTTTTGATGATGTCGTTCAGGAAAATCTTAATATACAGGACAGAATATATCTACATACATACGTTACAGCATTGTCTTCTTAAGGAAAGATTTACTTGGAAGATACACCCAGAGGTACGTGAACTCTGCAAAAGCAAGAGATGAAAGGGGGTAAGGAGACAAAGGCTTTATTTTTCTAACACTGCTAACAAAGTCTGTTTCAATTCCTTACACAGTTACAAACACAAAAAGGCTTAAGAGTAATTTGTTTGTTTTGAAATGCTTTAAATGAACTAGGTTTAATAAATTGCTGACCCATCCAATCTGACCTAGTATAAGATGGCATTTACTTCCAATCAACACTCTAATCCAGACAGCTGAAAACAGCAAAAAGCAAATTTCAATTTTTGCTAGCTGAGAACTATTACCCACAAGCAGTATTTGGCACAAGCTGTTATTTGAACAGCCTCAGTCACCCTTCTGTTGTATTGTGAGAGAAAAGTGATTTGCCCTCATTTCAAGGGGAGGGACAATACAAACATAAAAAGCTCCCTTTCACAGGTTCACAAAAGCTGTGCTGACATATATGCCATATCTTCAACTACAAAACCCAAATGCTGCTCTGTTTTCTCCCTCTAAGGCTCAAATTTCTGGAGCAGAAGCACATAGTTTCCATGTCTATAGACACAACTTGGTATTAATAATTGAATATAATACTATTTAATTAAAATTATTTTATAATAATTAGGTTTGTACATTTTCTCTCATTGCCCTTCACCATAAACATCCATGCTCTAGGACTGGAGTCACATCACTCTCTAGAGCAGCTGAAAGAAAACCACACTTCCATCATCTTGCAGATACTTGTTTCATGTGCTGGAGGCTGAGCCTTGAATATTATAGTGGCTAAGGAAACATTCGCAGGATTCAGAAAAAAACAAACATCCATCGTTTCTGGTCTCTTCGTCATTGTCTGGGACAGACATGTAGCATTTCATAGCATTTTTCATGATATTTTTCACTAAAGTGTCACTATATTTTTTCTAAAAAAAGCTTGAATTGAAACAGTGCAGAAGACAGGAAGTCAGCCACTTCAGTACCAGCCATTTGTGTTGGAGCAGCATCCAGCTGTCCCTTCACTTCTGGCAGCATTACCTCTCACTTCTCTCCCTGGCAGTTGCTGCAGTAATTCAGTAACAACACTGGTTATTTTACAAACCTTAACCATTCAGAACAGTCCCATCCTCAACTTAGTAGCATATTGAATACTGAAAGGAAAAAGGTAAAAGTCTATTACATGAAAAAATCCAATCCTGACACCTATTTTATTATCACCAAAGGGACAGGGGGGCCTCTGCTCCTCATCTCTTCACACTGCAAAAGATACTGTGACTGTGGGTGTGATTCATGGTCTTTGTTCTAAAGAAAGCAACCAAGCATCTTGGTTTTGTCTAGAACAAATGTTGCCTTCCCCTGCTACACATGTCCCATTTCTCAGCTGTTTTTTTGTTTTTGTTTTTTTATTATCTCTTTAGTGTGATGCTATCAAGGCAGTGAAATGTTCTCACTTACTAGGAGAGGTTACATAAGAGTTTTATGATTAAAGTGACAGAACTGCTTCTCTTCAGTGCCATCCTAGCTCTTCATGATATTTTCCAAGCACAGTAAGGCTATTTACACTTCAAATAGTCTTTCCTACCTTCACATCTCTGAAGCCCTCTCTGAGAAGAAATCATCTTTAGCCCCTGGGTATTCCTGCAGAGCAGAGACTGGCTTGTATTTCTCAAAGTCTAATACTTGATAAAGCCTCACAGCTTACTCCTTTCAGTCAAGTCAGTGGAATTATAAAACAAAACATGGGAAGCAATCTATAATCTGAATGAAAAGATTTTTTTTAATAAGTTTTTACTCCATTAGAACAGCAATAGAAAGAGACAAAGTGCGCAACACTCTACCTCTGCACTTACCTGCCCAGAAGACAATGACACATTCTTAAATAAACTGGCAGTGTGGTAACAAGTAACGATAGGAATGCCTCTGGGTGGGGAGATTTATTTACTATACATATTGCCTGCAATGTGCAGGATTTAATCTGACAAATTAAAGTTGGCAAATTTTCTGTTTCCTTCATTTCCTGCTCACAAATCAAGAGTAATGCTAAACAGAAAAGCACTACAAGTAGAAAAAAAGAAAATCCTACTTTACTAAAAACAATAAATCCCTCACAGGTAAGGCAACCCTGAGTCAAAACATAAAAGTAAGTATTATATTTTAGAAGTGAAGTCAGTTTCTGCATCTGAAATCTCATCAGTTGTTTTGCAGCAACATTTCTTCAGAGATTTATGAACTGATATGAGGGGACTAAGCTCAAACTCAAGAGCCAAATGCTCTATCTGCCTTTTTTTTTTTTTAATTAAATTAAATGCATTTCCACATAGCCTGATAACTTTCCCTTTCAGAGTAGCAGACACCCAATGCTGCATACATTTGCAGCAAACTGACGATTGATAAAAGTCTAGCAGCTAGAACACCTATAAAATACTACATGCAAACTATGCAATATTTGCACACCGTGTTTCAAAACAGGTGCACAACTCACCATAAAGGGTGAATAAATAGTTTATTGTAGCCATTGCTCTTTATTGTGCTTTTCATACGCTATAGGCCAGTTCCAAGAACTATCAGATGCCATTTGAGTAAGCTATCCATATAAATGAACACAGACGAAAACTTGCCTTACTAGTATTCCCCTCTAAACAGAAAGCAATTCACTGGGGGAAAGAAGAAATCTTATTCCTTTTGTGTATGGGAGCTCACAGTCTAACTCTTCACAATCAAAGGCACCATGTGCTTTTTCCTAAGTTACTCTGAGCCTTGCAGAAATCCTTTGTATAACCTTGGGTGTATTTTAGGCAGATACGTCATTATCAAATTAGTGCCAGGATAAATTGGAAAGAGACACAAGAAAAAAAAAAAATCACCAATAAGAAAAAAAAAAAAAAACAACACAAAACTCTAAATCACTAGTAACTGAAAAAAACCCCCAAACACTATTGAAAAAAAACCCCCAAACTCTAGCAATGGGAAAAAGCCCCAAACACTAGTAGGAAAATAAACACTAGTAAGAAAACCAGTGCAGTCTCTCATAATAAAAACTACTGCATACCTCTATTTATTATTATTATTAGTCTCCTCAGGTCTACATTCTTTCACCAGGCTATACTGATTTCCCTGGGCACTTGCAAATATGAAAAGAGAAAAAAAAACAGTATAAGGAAACCGATGTTAGGCCATTTCATTTTGGAGGATTTCAGTTGATTTTATTATTGTCTCTTTGAACTGGCAATACAGAAGTATTTCAACATGTCATTCAATACTCTCCCTTAATGGAGATTTTTTCACTTGATTTTGTCCCATTAAATAATACATTTTTAAAAGGTTTTTTTGGTCAGGCTTCTTCCCTGTAAAGAAGGAAGTGTTGTTTGTTTGGGAGATGGCTCTGGACTGTGTTCAGGAGTTACGAAGTTCTCTTTTCTCCAGAACTGCCCAGCAACGAGTTGTTTCAGGGAAGAACACACGAACATCTCAGCTTACAGTGATATTTCCTCCTGTATATATTCACCCTCCCCTTCCTGACAATCTGCGATTCAGGGACTTCCTGGGACAGAGACAGTGTACACATCTTGGTGTTTAATTGCCTGCCCATGGCTTGGTTAATTGAACTGTCCATGGGTTATTACCGTCAGTTTTTGAACCCATCCAGAGTGTTGGTAATCACAACATCCTATGGCAATAAATTGCAAAGTACAAACACGTACCTTTTGAAAAAGTACTTCCTTCTCTTTGTTTTAAACCAGCTGCCTGTTTCATTTTATGGCATCTAGTCCTTGCACTGTGACAAACCACAAATGACCACTCTCAGCTTCCTTTCTCCGCACTTGCCACGATTTAATTGTTGTCTGCCACAACCCTGATTGAGTCGTCTCTGAGCTGAAAAATGTAAACCTGTTTCATAGAAGTTGAAGATCTTTGTTTATTGTCTTCTGCACACTTTTTTTGGTTTGTAGTATATATTCTGAAATCAAGGGAAAAGCCACCACTAACCAAAGTGTGGATACGTATTACAAAGGAGGGAGGGGAGAGAGATACACACACACACACACACACACACACGCCCTCTACTCCAACCTAATCAGATTTTGTACCTCAACTGAAGGAAAAATTAAATTTTCATTACTGCTAACAGTATACTAAATTTCCTTTTATCTATATTAATTTTCACGACATAGGTCATGCAATACAGCAATTATCCATAGGTTAGAAATATACCTTTTCTGAGGTTAAATAACTTTCAAAATTTGTCAATTGAGAATAAGTCCTGTGTGCACATCAAGCAATTCCTCAAAACATATTCTGTGAACATCAACAGATGAATAAAGAGTTTCAGAGGGTAACTTGTAGCCTATTACTTTTGTTCTGATACCTCGAACATGGTGCACGGATTATGCAGAAGTTGACACAAACACAACATTAATTATCTACTTCAAAGATTTATAGCTGTGTATAAACAAAATAAGAACATAACTGAAACATTTTCAAACTCAGATCTTGCATTCCAAATGTCAGCCTGGAGCAAAATTTTATGTCTGAGCTACAGTATTAAATCCCCCAAACACAGAAAGGTTCAAAAAGAACATCCTTTCAGACTCTTAATTATTACTGCACTGAAAACTGGAGGTTAGCAAAAAATCTTCACTGTGTGGTGACGGAAGCAGGGAAAGCAGGGAAAGGAGATACAGGATGGGCTGCATCAATAAACCTTACTAAGACAATTAAACAAAAATATAGACAGAAGGGCCAGGACAAGTTAATTAGTGGAGAATCTCCAAAGTGAGCTGAATCAGCAAATTTTAGAGCTTTAAGTGTAAACTGAAGAATTCTACAGAACTAAATTACCCAGCAAGTGGAATGCTATTCCTTCCATGGTACCAGGCAAACATATAGGAAGCAATAAACTTTACTACAGGGAAAAAAAGAAGTTCAGCAGTCTTTTGAAATAAGAGAACTTTCTTTCTGCAATTCTGTGCTCTCACTTATCTACCATGAATGGGCTTCAGTGATTGAAAACCAGCAGCAGGGAAAAGAGAGACAACATTCCTGAACAGTTCTCAGCTGATGCTTTAATCATTTGTATTATCAGTATAAAGGGATGCTGCATCAGCAAAACCTCCTCACTGTTTTCAAGAAGCATCTTTATACATTACCAGGGAAACATCACAATATCAACGAAGAAGTGGATGCAGCAGCAGAAGGGAACACAGCTTAGAGCAAAAGGGAAATGTCTCTAACAACTGTCATTGCCTGATGACCAGAAACCTCATAACGTGCATCGGGTCACTACCTCTGCCTCTGATGGAACAGAATTTCATCTTTTAAAATACTTAGTTGCAGCTATATGTGCTATGTAAATCTCAGAAGGTAACTGAGTATACAACGGTACGTGGTATTATTTGACTGTACTACAGGTATAAATCTAAAACTCAGCTATGTGTTCTTAATAAAAATTAAATAGACCATTTGACCATAGCAACTGATTAGAGTCTATAAAAGGTGCTTGTGTTTGTTTAACAAAATAAATCAGTAGCTAAGATAAACTGTTGAGTGGAAAGGTGTTGAGAGAGGTAAGAAAAACATTCTAACAAAGACCATGTAGGTTAGCAGAGGAGAGAAAGACTAAAAGCTAAATTCTTTGAAAGTAGACCAAGACGGAGCCCACTGCAAAAAAGAGACACTACTTTCCTCCCACCCTGCCTCCCTGCTCCACCCTCTCCCCAAATCCTTGGTTGCTTAAGCACTGCTCATCTAATTAAAGAAACAAGCAGGGTACTCATTTGGATAATTATTATGCTGTCTGCTTACAATATTGCCCCCACATTTTCCTTCAGTCAATAAATATTTACCGTAAGTGAGCTTAAGTCTAGCCTTTTTTGTTAAAGTTCTGTGGATTTGATTCCCCAGAGTTCTTAAGGTGACCGAGCAGCACCCCCATGCAGTTAGTTAACAACATTACCAGCCTGCCGGCACTTGCACTTACAGAGTCCAAGTGCTCCCCTGGTCTGCAGCAGAATAATACAGAACAGAAGAGGAGAGGCCTGTTTCCTCTGCCACGGAATTCCTGCAAGCCACAAAGAGCAAGAAGTTGCATTAAGCTTTGGTGATAACTGTAGCCAAATTTCTCCAGTGCCACATTTTTTTCCCCAAAAAACATCCTTCCACCAACATACCAAGACGATAAAGCATGACAGTGTTTTTGATGCAAAACAAGATTAAAGGTTAAATGCAGTAACAACAAAAAATCTGCCAGAAAATGTTTAAATGATGAATGACCCTCAAACCCTCCCAGTTGCAGGGAAGATTGCCGATCCAGTTGGATCTGCTAATATACATAAGGGTGCAAGAAGAGGCTTCAACTCCAGTGCCTAATAGCACTATGCTAATTTTTAATTATTATCTCTCTGTCACTTCCTGCACTTGCCACACCAGTGTGAATTACCTCTTTGATGTTTCATAGCTTTAAGTTTGGCAGGGCATCACCTCACTCGCTCCATCCTGTAATTCCACCATAAGAAATGTGAGTGTCTGTGCCTGACCTTTGATTTGAACTATTTGTTATGGCCTTGAAGAGTAGATTGAGGGTTTGAAATACAGTCGGGATGATTTCAAGGATGTAGTTTGGTAAACACATGCAACAGAACTAACCATGTCCACGCATGTAGATCTCAACCCACAGGCTTGGGGACAGAATTAAGAAAGTTTCTCCTATAAAGGACATCTGGTTGCTGCTGTTCTCATCACAGGTACAAGGAAGTGGCAATACATACACATTGCCCATTCACCATGCAAATCGCATGCTTCTACCATGTCTTACGCAGAAAAAACCCTGCAATTCACAAAATTTAAACACAAAAACACAGCTATGATTACCCCATAGCAAGCAAAGCACCAGCTCCACATCCATCCTTCAGTTCTCCCTACCAACAGTGGAAATAAAACCTATTGGATGAAGGCTGTTTGGGGTCTTTGGCTCATCCATCAGATCTAGAACACAGACCTTAGAAGAACACTCCAGTTTAAATGCTCATTAGCCTATTCCAAAGAATTCAAAACACAGTCAGCCAGTTGCATCACAACAACTACCTACCATAAAAGCATGCTTTTAGGTAAAAAAGAAACTCATTAGCTGAGAAGAGAATATAAACAATTCTAGTTTTCCACACAGGATAAAGTCTGAATCTGGGAGAAAAAATGTACCGCATACCTTGCCTTATGCAGCAATCTAAGTATTTTTTTTAATTCCTACAAAACAATTTCTCACTGAACACAGTGAAGTGATGCTATAAGAGGGGCTGAATTCCTCCAGCTCTTATCTGACACTGTGCAAACACTATAAAGTGCCGTGGAAAGATAAAGTTCTCCATCTGCTGATGGTTGCTACTGTTAGCCAAAATGGGGTCAAAAGTTAACTCACCCAACTTATGCATGAGGTTTTTATAGCTTAAGCCCTTAAGAATGAAGCCACGTTACTATCCCTTTGTAGAAAAAACCTACTTTGTATATAAGAGACTCAGCCAAAGACAAGAGATAAGGCATGTAAAGGACCAGTTAAGCTGAACCAAGAACAGCTTACTCAAAGCAAGCTGAGTAATCAATAACTGGAGACAAGAAAATTAATTAACTGTTGTACCGTCCTCTCCAGAATTGATTCCAAAGACAAAAGAGCACACGTAATTATCATTAGTTTCAAAAGTCATTCATAGTAAGATTTAAGTACCCTCAAAAAAATAAATTGACTGAACTTTTACTAGCATATCAAGGAAGGAAAAATGACCATATTATTACTAGCCTAAGACTTGGAAGGAGTGGGCCCAATTTCCTGCTCTACTACAAACATCCACCACGTAAGGCAAGTCACTAGCCTTTTCATTTTTCCATCATAAAAAGAAAAACTGCATACCTTAAACATATTTAATCTTACACTAATCCATGACAACAGACTGGGAGATATTTGTCGACAGCCATAAATACTGTATTCTTATAGATATGAATTCAATTTCACACTTAATAATCTCGAAGGAAGCAAGTTTGTTGAAACCCCCAGCCAAACCTTAAACAACCATCAGACTGTATTTCAAAATCTAATACACAATTTAGTGTAATTACTTCTATGCCTTAAAGAACAGAAATGCCAGGATTTAATCAACCGGTGCTGACACACATTGCACAGAAGGAAAAAGGATTATTTTGTCCACGGTTTAAGTACAGAAAAATTAAGTACCAAGGGAGCTTCCTACAGAATAGAAGCAAAAGCATACAGCTGATGATCACAGGGACCCATATTTATAAACGAATATGCACTTCAATCTAGTTAGGGCTGGGATTTGCAGCTAGTCGGAGATTAGCACTGGTATAGAACTGGGCCAATGCCAGTATCACTCTCTCCATTCTCATGGCTGCTCTGAATAAACAACTTTAAAAAAATAAGTGGGATCTCCACTAGCTTGTCTTAGCTGTAACACACCAAGGGCATTCAACAGCCTTAGTGCAGCATCAAGAGAAAGCTGGTATGCTTACTGTACACTTCCATGCACGTTCAAGCACTACATCCATATTCACACATACACATCTCAGGAAGACAGTTCATCCTAGCAATTACATCTTCCAGTTTGGAACCTGTGTGTCTCTGCTTTATTCTTTAACACAGAGAAGGGCAGGGATGCAGCAATTCTGCTGGTGTGATCATCTCATGGTCCCTATTTGATAAAATCCTATAAGCTGCCAGAAATCTCTGACACTGGAAGCACTCCAGAAATAGGAGAACTATGACAGACAAGCCAGACGGCTGGCCTCTCTTCAAAGGCTTGAAAGTGTAGGGTGGGGAAAACAGGGGTGGAGTGAAAAAAATAATCCTAACTTAATTATAAATATAGCTTAAGAATCCCATCCACGTGAAAGTTCTCCTGCTTTGTATCATGAATACCTCCAGGGCTCAGAAAGTTGCCTTGGACAGAGAACACTTGGAATGATTCTCTTGTGAGTGGCTCTTATGTGGTAATACACATGAAGAGGACAAGGGAATATTCCCCAGTAAGTGCTCCTTCAACAAACTGGTAGAATCATTTCTTATTTTGCTCCAGGTTGGAGGGCTGCGGTCCGAGCCAACATAAAGCCTCCACAGCTGGCAAACTCGGTGAAGGAGAAGGTGTGAATGACCCATAAAGCATCTTGTGGCTGTGCTCTCCCAGTATCCAAAAGCTTTCTTCCCTTATTAACTGACTCTGACACCAAGCTGCCTGTGCTTTTTGGTGTCATTCATCTCTTCCCCATATTCTTTTTTCTCTCCCTCAGAGTCAGGTGTTACTGTTTTCAGGTTCAACTGTTTTAACCACTCCTGTAATGAAGAAGCAGCAGTCAGGGATGGAAGAGAAAGAAGACACGAGATGACACACCAGAGAGTATAAATCACAGCAGGCTGAGAAACGTCTTCCAACTGGAATAGCGCTGTAAACACTCCGAGAGCTCACTCCACCTGCTGAACAGAAAGCTCTCTTGGACTTCCCTGCAGCTACAGGGGCCCTTTTGGGTTACCTGTTTCCTTTGCCTAGCTTTGTGTAAGCTGCAAAGAAATCCAATTTTATAATTCCCTATGTCAACCCCTTTAAAATGCATTCCTCAGGTTCAAATGTAACCACTGACATCTCAGCAGAAAACTACTACTAACTCTAACATTTAAGGAATAGCAAGCAAAGCTCACTGTAGCACTCTGTCCCAAACAAGGGAAGAGCTAAAGGTGCTGTACAAAGCTGTCTCTACTAAAAAATATATGAAATTAGTCCTTGAAATGTCAACTGCTACTTCAACATCGAGAATTATTATGTTACACTAATACAGTACAAAGCCTATCACTAACTGCGATATAACTGTAAAGGAACCCAAAGGAAAGCTTTATTAGAAACTTTTTCTTGAATTGAAAGCAACTGCTACTTGAGTGAAGACACAGTAACCTTCTAGGAAGCTTTTGGATGCTTCTGAATCACAACCATAAAATGTGACAATCGGAGTCCTCCACAATTCACAAATTGGGTAAGAAAAAGATCACAAGCCCTGGAAACTATTTACTCTGCTTCTTCATATTCCTTTCAACGCTTGTCACTATAGGGGCATGCTACCAACATCAACAAACACATCTACTTAGGTGATAAGGGATAGCAAAAATGTCTGAAATAACTCCATGCCACCTACAAAGGCTGTAGAAGCTCTCAAGGTTTCTAAATAGTTTATTATTTGAAGAGTATTAACATGTGCAAACAGAAAAACGGCATTAATTTTCACATAATCTTTCTAGTGTTATCCTGATAACTTCTACAGAGGCGGCAAATACAACATGTAACCCCTGTAAAAGCTAAAAACCAGACCAGGTATGTTAGGTAATGAGGGGCAGTACCATTTGAATTTTTCATAATCCTGGTACCGTTAGGCCCCGCTGCTCCCCTCCCCACTTCCAGGGCACGAAAGCCGAGGAGGGAACACTTCTGTGGTGCTGGGGCTGGTAGGGCAAAATGGGCAGTAGCCCACGTGGCCCTCACGCAGTCAGCACAGCGGTGCCCCCCCAAAATGCTGCAGAGCTCAGTCCAGAGCTCCAGTCTGTGCTCAAGCCACACAGCCACCACAGATCACCGTGCACAGCAGTAATTATTTGGTCCTCGACCAGAAGTGACTTTAGTGTAAGGTGGAAATACATCTGCACAAAGGCCAGCAGACACCACAGCCTGTGCTCAACTTGTGTTCCGGGCTGACAGAATAAATACATGACATATTTTAAGGCTGCAATATTTTTCTTGATTTTAAATTCATTATACTATCAAAACAGTATACAAGACAGAAACAGTATTCTCACTTTATTGAGACAATATGGATCTAATTCCTCCAACAACTCACCAGTTTCAACAGCTAGAAATTTCTGCTTAGCAGCTGCTGTTGAATACCAAATGTTGTGAGGGTTTCTTAAAAATTTCTTTTTTAGAAACGTGTCCTACCTTCCATTCTAAAAGTCAGCCTAAACTTAATTTTGGATATAAAGTATAAAACCTGCTATACCTCATCAGTCTTTTCTTATTCAGGCCTGACAGACAATATAAAAATCAGCATCCAAATGCTTATGTTTCATAATCCCTTTACTTACAAAAGTATGACTGCTGGCAGAGTCCTCTACTTTAAGTGTGGTGTTTTGCTTGTAAAAATGCTGAACAGAAGTTTCAAGGCTTTAGCTGTCATGATAACTGTCACAGCTGCTGAGAAACTAACACTGTATGCTGTGTATCTTACACAACTGTGACATTTTTCTCCCATTATATTGCTGACAAGGTTGGGTTTTTACTGTCTCCAGTATAAAAATCTCTCAGATATCCTCTCCTTCTAAGTAACCAGCCTGTAAATGTATTCACACTTTTCTGTTTGTTTGTTTTTTTTTTTTAATTTTATTTTTAATCTGCGTGTCTTAATAAATACCAAGCGGTTCTAGTTTTGCATAACCTAACAAAACAAAATATAAACCCAGAAGCAAATAGAAAGAAAAAAAATTTCAAAATTTTATTCTCTGTTCTTACACCACTTACTTGACACCATTTGTAGAGTGCAGGGGAAAAAAATTAAATCTTTCTCACAGGAAATGTAAGAACCAAACTGCACAGAGATTCCTAAAGATTAGCATAATGAATTTGTTTTAAAAGTGTCCGCATTGAGAATTATTTAGCGCTACCCAGACTTGCAGAATTTAAGTACTAATACAGCCATTCAGCATCCTGAAGTGCCTCATGCCGGGGCCAGAGGCATGCCAGGGCCAGGACAGCAGCTGCAAGCCGAGGAGGGAAGCAGGGAAAGGCACTTTGGAAGACGACTGCAGGCAGCAGCAAGGCGATACCACCTCCTGAGACTGCAGGTTAGACGTTCAGCAGCGTTACTTCTGAAATTACATGAAGCAGCAGCCACCTGCCAGTCCCCAACTGCTCGTTCCCACCTCCGACTGCCCCCCAGAAGGCGTGTGTGGCCACACCATGAACCAAACTGAGGAATTGCTCCAGGTTAAAATAAACCCAGAAAAGATTGCTTTTCAGCCACGTTCCTTTTCCTGGCTCAGTTCACTTTGCAGCTGTATAAATGCCTATGCAAACACAGCACAGGAATGAGCAGGAACAGACAACGTGGTTACTGTTGTCTGCTGTCAGAAGGCTACCTGTGAACTTCACCCCCCAAGCAGTCTGTCTTAAAATAAACTATGTCTTTTCACTGCCGCTCTGAGCTGGGTCCTGGGTAGCTGGTTTGCATTCCTCACGTGCTCTGGTAATAGATCAATAAATACTCAGCAGGTATGCCTGCATCTGGACACCTAGGTGATATAAATACTAGACACACATGAATGCAAATTGCACTGTGCAAAAGCCTACAGGGTTATGGCTGCAGATTTATGGGTGGTTATGTGACTAGGGCCAAACACAGAGTTTTGTGAGGCACGGGCTTGTATTTTGACCTGCTTACACTGTAGACATTGTTGTTGAGCATGGTTATTGCCATTAGTCTATACACAAGGAAGCACACGGGCTATTTAGCCAAACAATAAAGCAGAAACAAGTGAAGGGCACAGTGGAGAAATGAGTCTGCCAGTTTAATAATAATTCAGTAACTCAAAGATTTGGAAAAGCAACCAATGTGAAAAGACACAGAGCCCCGAGAGCAGCAGCAACTCAGAAGAAGGTAACTCAGGAAGAACAAGGATCAGTCCATTGCAAGGACTAAGCAATTAATAAGGGAGGCTGACATTCACAACCAGCCTACCAAGCACCATCGGGTCACTGAACCACGCATATCAAGTATTTTAATGTTTAACCTAGTGTTGAAGGTTAAACTCTTAGAACAACGTAGCAGTATTATGCTTAGGTCAAGAAAGATGTTCTTTGTCTACGTCAAAGCCAAAGGCATCCCTCATCAGGAGAACAAGTCAATAGCCGCCTTTGAGCAAGGACATCCGGGAGCCTTGAAGAGGATACATTGCCAACTTGGCAAGCAAACTCAAGGTCCGTGTATCCTTCACTGAACTACCCTCATCATAATACTAAAAATCCCGCCTGGAGGTCAAGAAGACCCTGGCCCAGGTGAAGACCCTTCCCCTGAGCATGCGTAGTAGTAGAAGTATTGTGTCAGCAGTGTTATAACTGTATGTAAATTAGTAACCAATCATCCTAGAGAGGATGGACTTGGAAATTACTAATTCTGCAAGTTTTGTGTATAAATATAGCAGGAAAAGTCCCGTTGGTGTGCTCGATTTGTGAGAAACCACCGAGCACGCAGGCTTGCACAACCCTAAAATAAATAAGCAGTGTCTCCCCTGAGTGTGTGATTATTGACCTATTGCACACCAGGCAACAAATCCCCTTTTTGGACAACACTAGGACCATGCTGCTTGAATGTACTTCTGCAGGATGAGTCAGAAGACAAAGGAGCAGCTGTACACTCAGAATCTGTATGTGTGATCATGCATTCTAGTCTTCTTGCACAATAAAATACACCCAAATAAAAGTGATCCAAAGATTTGCTGGCTGCAGAGCTGAACCCATGGGAGTGCTGGCCTGTCAGCTGTGTTCCCTAGCCATCATCTTCATTGGAAGGGATTATGTAGAGAAGACCTAGTGTAATAAATGAATAAATAAACAATCAATTATGGGTTAAGTAGCTGACTGAACAACATACAGGAGCCAAAGGAGCCTCATGCCCTTCTTGGCATTGGCCCTGCACCCACCTTACCCTACATTCAGCGCACTGAGCACATTTTTTGGCAGAGGAGCTTTCTGCCACCTAAAGTAACTGAAATGGCTTGGCCCAGCTCCAGCAGGTTGCAGACATGAAGACAAAAAGATGGGAACACAAGGCATGAAATGGAGGAAAGAGGACTGCACCACCAAAGTCAATAGTTAAATTGGGTTTCGGCTACCGTGGAATTGCAGCAAGACTTACTGAATAATTCCCAGCTGCTGGATGCACCATAATTTGTAATAAATCTGCAGTAAAGAAGCAAAATATATTTCCTGGTCTAAATGACTAACTTCAAGACTAGATTATAATCTCCAGTGGTGTTTGCCTCCTTTGTTCTGCTGTATTAGTATCTGTTAACATCTAAATAGTCTGCTCTATTCCTTTCTATTTTGTTTAGTCAGATACTGAATCTAGGGAACTGGCTTCTCACTATTTTTTTTTTTAAAAAATAGGACTTGCCTACGAAAGACATTCAAAACTGAACTCAAGTACTCATAGAAAAGTGTAATGACTGTTCAAAGCAATTAATGATATTTGACTTGGCTCTCTGGGGATGTGTGCATTAGAGGTAACATGGACAGAGTAAGTAGGCACATGCTCTGAGTTCGCTTCTCTCTCTCTCTTTAAGGGGAAATATCACTCAAAATGTTTCCTCTTGCCCCACAAACTATCTTGAAGTGGTCTTAATTTGACTGAAGAGGCACTTGCTAACTCATGCTCCAATGCCTGTAACTAACTACGTCACCTTGAGTACTCTTGATTACTCTTGCACCATTTGGAAAAAAAAAAATATAGGAGACTTTACATATAAACTACAAAAAAAGGTAATAATTAAATCACCTTATCAAGGCTGAGGATTTTGTCTCCTAATTAGCATAGCCAAGCTGCTGTGCTTTGCCCTCTTTGTGCTCCCATCCCCAACCCCAGCTTCCAGCAGTGTAGATTGTAGCCACTGTCGAGCGAGGGAATGTGTCCCCCCCGTTGGGGCACAGGGCTCCTCGGGGCTCTCGGCACTGGCACGGGGGGCACACCCATGCTCTGCTGCCTCAGCCCTGCCACCATGCAGCACCAGGATGTGTTTCTCTGGCCAGGCCATCCTCTAGAAAGCTGTGCAGCCCAAAATACTCTATTACAGGAGTGCCAGGGAAATGTGTTTAAAGTACATCCCAGTCAAAAAAAAGAGGAAAGTTTTTGTTAAAAATCCACAGGCCACTTTTGTGGCCTGGATTTTAAAAGAAGCATTTTTTTTATTTCTATTTTTTTTTTTTTTTTAAATCCTTTAATGACATTGTTTTCTCTCCATTTTAGAACTAAAATCAAAGTTGAGCAGAAAATGGTAAGAACTAAACCCCAGAAAACCATGGACGAGAGAGGCTGGGGAAAAAAAGAAAAAATTTTAAAAAATCTTATTTTTGCTCTATGGTAAGAACAACAAAAACATGCAGAGCGTTAAAGGGGTTTAAAATAATTTAATTCTCGGCCACTGAAAGTAACAGCAAAATTTCATGTTGACCTCTATAAGGTCAGAATTTACCTTCAGAAACTCTATAGAATGAAACATGTCTACCTAAATGCATATACAGAAGGTAAGATAAAGTTGCTCTGATCACTCCTTTTCTTATTCTTACATTAAAAATAAGATTTTAAGCTTCACTTCTCCATGTTACTCAACAAAGAGTGTGGAAGAGGTATACCTACAA
The DNA here is from genome assembly GCF_047716275.1 of Strix uralensis. Taxonomy (NCBI): domain Eukaryota; kingdom Metazoa; phylum Chordata; class Aves; order Strigiformes; family Strigidae; genus Strix; species Strix uralensis. The sequence goes on along the minus strand of NC_133977.1, from coordinate 43,136,817 downwards.
TAGAGGAGAGAAGGCTGTAAGTCACCATCAAAAGGTGATTTAAAGCAGAAAGGTGACTTTAAGCATAGATAAAATTATGAACAAGATTTTCACAATTAGCTTAAAGAACTTCAAATATCCAAGAATGTAACCAACCCGGTATTTTGCAAAACATTTTAAGTGGGAAACAAGGAAGCAAACAACAAAACTGAAACTGTTTCTCATGGACCAGATTAGCATCTGGGCACAGAAATACAGTTGAGATTCCTTTTTGGGGATGTCAGCACTTTTCCATAAACTTGGAGTCCAGAGAAAGTGGAGAAACAATGGAAATATTCTTAGGCACAATTTTAAACTAAATGAAGATGAATCTCCCTTGATATAAGGGAGATGATATAATTCATCAACAACTTGTAGGACTAAGAAAGAAACAAATGGTGAGGAAACCAAAGCAGTGAGCGACTATGAAAGCACAGCTGGGGAGAACAAGTCGGAACAAAAGACAAGACAGTCTGAACTGAAAAACGGTGCATTTATGTATGGCTGAACCGTACCAGAATCTCTTAGATTTCCTATCTAAATGCAAAAATTAGCCTTTTCACTTCTGGCCCCCTCACCACAGCTCTCTTGTAGGTACGCAGCTGCTGGGACAGAACAAATGCACGGTCTGCTGGTGGATATGGAGAGGGGGTCTTTAGTTGGTACGGCTCTGTTCTGGGGACAGAGGTGGAACCACCGTGCCACCCGAACAGCCAACCGAGTGACAGTGGGGGGACAGAACAGTACTGGTGAAACTATGAGAGGATTCAGTAAAGCATGTGCTGGTCAAATAGTTACCAGAGAAATATGCAGCAAGAACTTAAATTATCCATTCGAGCCTGGCTCTCAACACAGGAATCTTCCCTTGCTGCATCCCATGGCAGTACTGTTTTATTAAGAGGGACTGAAGACAGGTGATGTGACCAGTGAAGCTTTTTATCATTATAGATTAATTTTCTTTGCTCAGTGGTCATTAATCACTGTTTCCCTGAAAGGAAGTAGTAGTAGTTCAAATATTTTTCTAAATGGATAGGAAGTTTGCTTGGTTGCACTGTGTCTTCTGAAATCCCCTCCTATCTCCTTTTAGTAAAAAACACTTGTAAAGTTTTACAGCAAAATACAGCATCTTCTAGGACTTCTAACATGATACTTCTTTATAGGATACTGATTAATAACTTTTAAGATGGGCTTTTAAAAATTGTTTATGAAAATCGGAACTTGATAGCCCCTTCTGCTGCGTTTTATAATTGAGCAAACAGAAATGTTACACTTAAAATGCACACGGAATATATCCAGTATGTTCCATCACACCAGTGAGGCCAAGTGGAAAGAAGAAATGCCCAATTCACTTGCAGTCTTAGAAATCACTTGCAATAGTGTCAGTGAGAGCAATATTTGAAAGCTGATGAACTATCTAATTTCTAAAATTGGGCAGGCAGGCAGAAGCATTAGAAATTGCCATTTGAAAGAGTATTGCCACCAAATGCTAATGCCATAGCCTGAGGAGCACTTTAAGGTAGTGTTTGTATTGAAAAAAGATGGAGGCCTTTCCCAGCCTTCAGCAGCCTGTTTTCACCCGCATTTTTTTCATGCGGCCTCCCAAAGAGCTGCGCCAGCACCATGCAGCAGCACCAGTGCTGCCTTTTTCGCAGCGGTGCCAGCTCAATGCGCCTGTCAAGCTGCCACCACGGCTGGGGACTTCAGGCAGAAGAAGAGACCTGAAACAGGCCACGGAGTCTCCTTGGCCACCATCTGTCGCCCTCAGAGCTTGCCGCAGAAAGCCCTACCACTGCGTAGCTGCGGTTGCTCCAATAATTTACGCCATTGCACGAGCACCCGTATCATCTCTCCCCTCTGCAGAGCGGTTGGCGGAAAATGGCCGTGCAGGGAGCAGGGGGGTGGCGGACTGCAGCGGGAGCTGGGGGCGAAGGGGGAAAGAAGGAATCCCAGAGCAGGGAAATTATGCAGGCTCTTTTGGCAGCAATGAGCCTTTAATTTGGCTCATCAGTTATCACCAAAGGGCTCAGAACGCACATCTTCATGTGTCATTTTGGTCATGTTTGGGGATATTTTCTTGTTGGGTTTTTTGGGTTTTTTTTAATATATCAGTGTCCTTACCAAGTTCATACCTATGGAGCTGGCACATTGATGTAGAGAAAGCAATGATCCCTGAACCACACCACACCTGAGAAATGCAATACTAACGGTGACAAATCAATCCTTGCCACATGCAAATGCTTAAAATGCCCATGACTGAAAAATTTAACAAGTATCCTCTGATACGCTAGATGAAACCGTTAAAAAAAAAGTTAAAACAGAGTAAGCTTTTCTCATTTAAAATGACTACTACGAAATGCAAATCAGGAATTGTTAGCAGTTTCTTTTCAGCACCGAAGCATCTCTAAAAGAAGGGGGCTCATTACACAGCATCTGATAAGTTCTTGGCAGAGTTTAATGATAAACAATGGGACTCTGTCTGGAAGTCCACTAAGAATCAATGTCCTGCTAAACTCCTAACTGCCAAGGAGACACAAACCAATGCATTTGCAATTTTCCCAGCAAGCTAAAGAAAGCAGGGTGGCTAATTTAATGGACTAAAGCCAAGTAGAATTACTGTATATTCAACACCTGTAGGTCACACACTTTGCACTTAAAACACATCAAGCATAAGGACCATTTTTTCCCAGTAATACAAATCCCATTTCATTTGAAGCGCACTTTTTAATTGGTTATTATTTTAAACAAGTGCTTCTTTTTTTTTTTAATTTAGAAACAAGGGGAATATAATGAGAATTCAAGAACAATTGTTTCCTTTTGTGCAATGAAAGAGACTGCATACTTGTTTTATGCGAGGTAAAACAGGATATCTAATGCTCACTTCAGGCAAAGAATTGCTTAGGCTTGGAGAAAAACCCTACACATTAAAATAAACAGCTTCTCAAGTTCTCTCTGACTAGTACAATGAATACAAAGATACATGCTTTACATCAATTCCTGACACTTCAAGAGAGTAGAAACTGCAGATTAAAGAATTGGAAAAGTCTTTGCAGAAGTACTAATCCCTGGGGAAATACTGTTTTGTTTTTGTAATGTGGAACCACATTTTGAAGTAGACAACTCAAGTAGGAAAAAAAAAAGCTTTCTTCCCAAAGTAGCACTGCACTCAGTTACCTAGCAAAAGGAATAAATGTTGGCTTGGTTTTTTTAAGTGTTGAAAGCATGAACTATGTAAAATATGTTGAGATTAACAGAAACCTAAAAGAAAACATCACCAGATGCAAGTAGGATTGAATGGTTTTGGCTGGGATGGTTAATTTTTTCACAGTAGCTCCTATGGGGCTGTGCTTTGGATTTATGACCAAAAGAGTGTTGACAACAGACTGATGTTTTAGCTATTGCTGAGCAGTGCTTACACAGAGCCAAGGCCTTTTCTGCTCCTCACCCCACCCCGCCAGCGAGGAGGCTGGGGGGGGCACAAGGAGCCAGGAGGGGACACAGCCGGGACAGCTGACCCCAACTGACTCCCGGGATATCCTGTGCCACATGGTGTTGTGCTCAGCAACAAAAACTGGGGGGAAAAAAGTGGTTTTTTAAGAAACTATAGTGTGCATCAGCTGCTCAACTCTGCAGACAGATTCCTAGCAAAAGGATTCTCCTGAGCCCTGCTTTGTGATCACACCCTTGGGTCTGGACAGCCTGCCAGACCCAGCTAGCATCACCTCCTCCTCCCTTGTTCTGTCAGTCACTCGTACCTATTTCCTAGATCACGAAGTTTTTCTCCAGAGTTTCACTCGCTATGTAAAAATTATTAATTTGGTGATTCTGTGGTCTGAAAAGGGGATTTGTTGCCTGGTGTGCAATAGGTCAATAATCACACACTCAGGGGAGACACTGCTTATTTATTTTAGGGTTGTGCAAGCCTGCGTGCTCGGTGGTTTCTCACAAATCGAGCACACCAACGGGACTTTTCCTGCTATATTTATACACAAAACTTGCAGAATTAGTAATTTCCAAGTCCATCCTCTCTAGGATGATTGGTTACTAATTTACATACAGTTATAACACTGCTGACACAATACTTCTACTACTACGCATGCTCAGGGGAAGGGTCTTCACCTGGGCCAGGGTCTTCTTGACCTCCAGGCGGGATTTTTAGTATTATGATGAGGGTAGTTCAGTGAAGGATACACGGACCTTGAGTTTGCTTGCCAAGTTGGCAATGTATCCTCTTCAAGGCTCCCGGATGTCCTTGCTCAAAGGCGGCTATTGACTTGTTCTCCTGATGAGGGATGCCTTTGGCTTTGACGTAGACAAAGAACATCTTTCTCGACCTAAGCATAATATTGCTACGTTGTTCTAAGAGTTTAACCTTCAACAATTCCAGCTGGGAGAAGAGATGGTGTAACATGCCCTGCGGCCTTCTCAGCTCCTGGCTGGACAAACCCACGTGTCTCAGCCTGTCCTGTGCCCTGGCCTCATCCATCTCAGACACCTCTGCAGGACCTGCTGCACTTTGTCTTGCTTGTAATGGGTGTACAGCATGGCAACACTGCTCTATGTGGTCTGGCAAGGGCCAAGCAGAGGGGAGGGATCACCTCCCTCAACCAAGGCTGTGCTCTTGCCGATACAAAGATCTGGCTGCATTCCTTGCTGCACAGTCATGCTGCCAACTTACATTCAACTTGCAGTCCCCCCTTTTGCTATTTATCTCACAGCATCCAAAGCATGCCATTTCTTTACCTATATTTGCAAAAGCCACCTGTAGTACCTCATAACATAAGTTTCATCATTATATACTTCTAACTCTCTCCATTATGTCAGCACTGTAAGTGATTTCAGCATTTTGGATCAGCAGCAATCTGAACACAGGGAGAGAAAACGCAGGGCCAAAATGCTGAAAGGCTGAGCATGGAATTAAACAATTCAGACCAACGTTACCTGCTTCATTGTGGCTTTAGCAAGCCCCTTGACATACTTCATAGGAAGCAAAACAAGAACTGCGTACCGGCGACATGAATTTGATTTGATTTTGCTTTCTAGCAATGTGCTTCTGTTGGGAAAGGCCACAATTCTACTTCAAACACGTTCTGAAGTCTTGCACTCAGTGCAAGGTAATTTAAACAGAGGGTTTCAGCATGTATTCTCAGATGTCTCTTCTAATTTCACAGTCTCCATCCAGACACTCGTTGAGGCCCATTCACCCTTGGCAAGCTCCAGTGAAACCTCCTGGTCCCTAGTTTGCACTAAAATGAGTTTCACTACAAACATGTTGTCTGGTTGTAGACACAGTATTACAACAAAATAAAAATCTAACAGTCTAATTTGTGGGAAAGGTTTGCTAGCTTTTCGAAACAAAAAGGTTGTTGCTTTGGTTGTTTGGGTGGGGGGGTTTTCCCCACAAAAAAATAAGCAGGCACATATTTAAAGTACTTTAATTGCCCCAGTTCACTTCCATGCCCATAACACAAATTAAGGCATGGAATACTGAGAGGATTCACAAATAGTATCCCAACAACCACGCAAAATACTTGCAACGTTGCCCTGTAAGAGGCCTGCAAAGGTCACAGGGAACTTGCTAACAACTGGCAGCTCTCATCAGTGCAGCAGTTCAGCAGCAGGCAGAATACTGCCTATCAAGCACTCCGCTACAGAAACCAAGATATTAAGCGCTATACAAAAAGGCACTTAGGTTTCTTCCTGGATGGGTATAAATATGTACCAAAAAAAAAAAGAAGTATAGTTGTGTCAGAGCCAGGTATTCTAAATATTTCTAAGCAAGCTCAGCATAACATCAAATAAAGAAACAACCCTCAAACACCTCCCACTACGCCATTTGTACACATGCAAAACATTTTTGCCACCATAGGCACCATATAAATGAATAGCTAGAGCCTATTAACAGGCCGTGTGGCTGAGAGGCAACAAACTCTGCCAAATACTGCACAGAAACATCCAATAAACCACCACAGAGAAGCTGCTGGTCTATGCCAGTGTCCAAGCCTACATCAACTGCTCTGTCGTACTGGGGACACGAGGCCTTGTGGTGTTTCTGACACTCTAGGAGATAAAAATAAGTGAAGATGCCCTTTTTTCACATTATCCAGTGATGATTCTGGTAATGAATTTCTTAGCTTTGTATTGTAAACAGCATTTGAATTATTTGAACTATACAGTTGTTTCCCTGTACTTTTTTTAAATGAGAAATAATACAAAGTATATGATTTACATCTCCTATACTGTTTCTTCCATCACCTCTTCTCTACCCCTGCTGTACTGTAGTCTATCAATTTTGTCACTCACCATGAAAACTTGGGCCTACATCCACCAGTTTGTTTCTCAAGTACAAATTTCTATTCCATTTTTCTAAACTTTCCTGTCCTGTGCACTTTTTAACAATATGCACTGAGCCACAAAAATGTTGTTGGCATAGGCTAGAACAACTGAAACTAATTTTCAAAAATTAAGATGAAACCTTGCAAGCACTCTATTTAAAGCTTCTGAAGGTATACTGGGTGTTGCACTTCAAAGTGAAGAAAAGCACAGAAGAAAAGCATGACTTTCAAATATTGGTTCTCGCTGTTAAAAAAAAAAAATCAAGTTCAGAATATTATTAGACCTGATGACATACCTAAAAGCTACATCTGATGTCATAGTTCCCAGCCTTTTCAAGTCTGTTTCCATGTCAGGAGCTTAATGAGCTGAAAACCGAACAAGAACTCCAAAGAAGATCAATGTCATGCAACAAAACCTTCTCCTTTCACCTTTTTTTTTTTTTTTAAACATTGCATGCATTCTTGAGAAGACAATGATGACAGATTGAATGTCAAAACCTTTTAAAAATGTTTCTAACCTTTTAATATTTTTTTTAACTCTTAAAAATAAGCATTGCTACTCTGAGCTTATGCAATGTGAAAGCCAAAACCATGCAATAAAAAGTACGCTTTGCCTTCATCTGAAGCTAATTTAGAACCTATTATTTCTTCCACAGGTCTAATCATATTTTATTGTAAGAAATACCTTTCTTTATTATGTTAAGATAAACATTAAGATGTTTTATTGTGGTAATTTCTTTAAGATAGCGAATATGGTGCTGACATTCAAGTTAAGTGCAGGAAGCCATAGCTCTGGAATTCCCTTCCCAGCAACACTCCTGGCTGATATTTACTTTTGGAACATCATTGCCCTTGTCTGAGTCTTGGTCTCCACTCATCTATAAAACATCTGACCTTCAGGACTGATGCTGATGTATGTCATACAAACGCCGATTAACAAAAACATCATTTCATCTAAAGTGTAAATTTCCAGGTATGTTGTTCAGTCAACCTTGCTCAGATCCCAGACCAGCAAAGCTCTCTGCCACAGGCTTTCCCATGGACTTCAACAGATTTATGCCTCTAATTAGATGCTTGGCTTAATCAGAGCGGTACAAAGATAAGCTAGATTTAGTTGGCAGTGCGATTCCAGACCTAGTAGAGCTATAGCAGAGATATCCCTGCAGAGAAATTATTTCCATATATTTTACGTTCCAAAAATCTTTTGAATGAGTTGAAGGGGAAGTTACATGGCCTGAAAGTGTGTCCTACACCCCACCACAACCCAGGGCTCCCCAGGTTAGCGCCCGGTGAGCCCTCTCGAGATGAGGAAGGTGAATAGCTGTGCTTGGGCTGCTACACTGCCCCCAGGACCTACACTAGTGCAGGTCTCCATCAGCTCACTAATATTACTGCATGGCGTGATGTCGAAATGCTCTATGAATTACACTGATTTTACAGAAAATGGAAATTTCTTCTGACAGAATAACGCTTGTTGCATCATCAACAGGAAGAAAACTCCATGGACAGCATCTACCACCTACCACCATGGAGAAACAACACAGAACCGAACAGACTGTCCATTTCAACAGGGAGACTCTGACATTCGTTATATTATTAACACCCAGATCAGATGAGAGACACAAATGTGGGGACCAGCAGGCTTTTGGGGTGGCCTAACTACAGTGCGTATCTGCTCTCTGCCACCTAATACCTGTCCTTAAAAATTAACCTCTGAGCGACTATAGATGAACCTCCATATGCCACTGAAAATGTAATATAATCAAAACAACAATTTGCTGCTTTCAAGTAGAACCAATTTCTCAAGACTCAAGTCACAGTGGGAAACGGGATCTTAAGTTTTGAGTTGTTACAAGTCTGAGCAACTAAATCTCATACAAAAACACATTAATACATGGCCTACAAGTTTCTGAGGTGAGGAAAGATTAATAACCCTGGTATTTAACATACTATTACAGCTACAGGCACAATGAACTTCCCCCCTGTGTCTGGTATACTATTGAGTATTGCATTGCACGGTACATATTCACAGCCTCAAGCTTTCCTATTAAAACAGAATATAAAAATTCCAGCTTTCTAAAGCGCTGGTCACTTGCCTGACAGGTCAATCCATCCAGCAGAGAGAGACATTTGGGTAATTTGTCAATACTCAGGATGCGAAAATGCATCCAAGCACAACCCGCTAATCCTTCAATTTTAAGTCTTTCTTCACCAACATAGAGACCAGAAAAAATCTAAACCAAACTCTAGTCGAATCACTCCTGTGTTAGAACTGACATTAGCTGTGAACTGTATGGCATTCATATACATAAATCCACCATCAGAAATTATTTCTGCAATTGTACATTAGAGAGTTGAGCTGATTTTGATGAGATGGACTGATGTGATATTTTTCTTCAAGAGCTTAAACATCAATTTTTTCAAGCACCTAGGTTTAAATCTACAAAAGGAATTTATGTGTTAAAACCAAAATTTTTAAAAATCATGGTAGATGCACAAATGCAAACCGGCAATCTTCACATTCACCCTTTCAGCTGCTACCAGGATTCCCCAGGCACCTCAAAGTTTTCCATTCTCTAATCACGCGAAATTTTGCTCTCAGGCACATCCAGTTTTGGCAGGCCTGAGCAGCTTACCAGCCTATCTTGCAGCTTAGTCTCACGCTTGTATTCACAAGCCCTTCTTGAGGGCTTCATCTGAGGGGTTTGATCCAGATGGCACTCAGACCAGATTCCTTCACTCGTGGGGAGGGAGGCTCGTGGGGGGGGGAATGTAACTGGAGGTAGGGTTGCTCTGCCCCACGCAGTAGCTCCATTCGGCAGGGGTTAAGTGGCACAGTTGCCTCAGACGTGGGAGATCTGGGATAATTCTTGCCAGGATTCAGACCACCGTTTCTCCAAGAAAGTGTTCTATCAACAGCCAATCTGTTCATTTATAGCGGGAAGCTCTTGATCTCTCCTGTTGAAACTGAAACACCTTGCAGGGAACATCAAAGGTCCATCCTGCAGACAGAAAGACTTCACACACACACAGAGAGCAGACAATCACCTGGGAGGAGGAGGATCTGCATTCCAGTCTTTGTTTCAGTTATCAGTTCTTTTATCCAGTGACTTTGGCATATAAAACATCCGCATTTTTAGCGAAGATGAATGCCTCTGGTAAACCAGAATAAAGCTCCTTATTTCCAAGAGAGTCATGGTTTAAAAACCTGTATTTCCCTAGCCTCCCTCTTCCGCATACCTCCAGGCACCTTCCCACAGGTAGAATGTAGGCCCTTGACAGCCACCATGGCTTCCCTTGTTTTCCTAAGGCATACAGAACACTGATGTCAGGCTTCCATGCAGCATATCATTGATTCCAATAGCACTTTAAGGGCTGTTTTTGAAAGACATATCAGAATTTTCATGGATTTATCCGCATGTCAAAGCTGTACAATCGACGTCTATTATAGCACTGTTGAAAACACACAGCACTTGCTGCTGCAGGGAAAATGCATTTCACCAAATTAGTTGAGACACTTGAGTATTGGTGACAGTGATTAACAATTAACCCTCTTCCAAGCAGACTTAGAAGTTGATTAACTACTGCATCCTTCATACAGAAAGGAAACAATACATTTAAAGAAACCTGAATAAACACAGTTTAAGGTTCTCCCAGAAGAAAATAACCCGTTTACAGGAGCACAGTTGAGAAGAGTTCTGAAGGGATTTCCCCTTATCTACTTCTTCAAAGAGTATATACTATATTCACAATATAAACCAATGTGTTTTACGTGTATATACATTACAAGCATTTTCCTGCAGTAGTAAAATGAGTAAACCTGAAACTTTCAAAGTAACTTTACTGCTCGTTTTATAGATTTTCCTAGCCCTTTGATGAGCTGCCATTCCAGCAGGCAATCTTTGCTTCATACCTTTGTTGCTACTACTCACATCAACCACACCCATTTCCAGGTTGTCTGTGGGAACAGTATGCACTGGGAATTAAGCGGGCATCTCCCATCAGTAATCCTCACAGCAGAATGCCAAATCCCCTATAGAGTCACAAAGTTTTTTTTCAGCACGTGCACGTCAGCACAAAGTCCATTATGGAGAGAAACAAAATAGAATGTGAATAAGATACAGAGACAGAAGCCAACAGGGAAATGGTATTTAGAAAATCCAGGCTCACCAACGGCCATTTTTTAAGTAATCTGAAATAAAGATTGGATTGCTTTATCTCGTATTAATAAATAAATAAATAAAGCTTAAGCCAGGCTGTATCTCAGTGCCAGAAGAGCTAAACATCCTCCTTCTAGCAAAGCAGTAGCTATGAGCATGTAAATTCTCTGCAGGTGTAAGCCTCTGATTTCCAATGGGTCAGATTCCAGTGGGCATCTTTAAAAACAAAGACAATCATACTATTATACCCATCACACAGTACTTTATTTCTAGACAGAGTAGAAACAGTTGGACTGGGAGCTGTTCAATACTCACTGTATGCAAAATACTCCCTCCCATGCAGAAAGCTCATCTTTCACGGATGCCCACATCCTACTCCAACCCCAGTGTTGACATTAAAATGACTAATCAGTAACACTGCTAACAGTAGGTACGGAGCCACGAGGCATTCAACGAAACATTTATCGCTCACTTCAGGCAACGGAGCAGCGGTGATGAGGCTGACCAAAGAAATGTAAATCTTACACACAGTCCTGGTCAAAGTATCTGGGATGGCAAGGTACAAGAAGAGATCAAAAAAACTATAACCAAATAGATGGATGAAAATGAAAGATACTTCCCACAATCCTCCCAATTCCTATTACTGCTACTGCTTTGGGGAATAATCAAATGCTCCAGGTGGTCATAACAAAATCCTTTATTTAAATGCCCAGTTTCAAATGGAAATACATCAGAACTATACTCCACAAAAGATTACCTAGAAATTTAGCTGCAAAGATTATTATTTTTCAGAATTGTTCTGCAGAACATCTCTGCAGCGAGCTACAGTCTAGTGGAGGACAACCCCCTCACCTGCCTAGCTAATTTGACTGAATGCTATTAATGCCTTTCTTAACAGATTTTATACTATATGTCTATATAAATTTTAGACAGTTTTTCAATATCTAGACACACTCACACGCATACATACACACACTGTGACTTCTCTGGTAAAATAACTAGTACTAAACCATGGTGACCCTGGTGGTGTACCCCAAATGCTCCAGCTCAAATATCACTTTTACCTGATAAACTTTAGTGAAAATTGAAGAAGACGTGATAACAGCTGGGACAACGCCCAGATTCAGGGAGTAAGTCAGTCCTCTTTGCTTTTCCGTGATAACTAAGAAACAGGAACGACAGTTAAAGAGATGCACTGTGGCTGCTTTTAGCTATGTTGACTTAGAAGTGTGTATAGTGCCAAGTTTCAAGTTTCACATCTTGCATATGTCCAGACATGTGATTTAGCACATTATCAGAGCAGCCTCTTCTATGGAAGCACTGCAGGAAAACAGCGTAGTGCGGTATTACGGAGGGTCAGTCATTACCTTTCCAGCTACAGTGGATTATTCTGAGAAACAAGTCACTTGATAAACTGGTAACATTCCTCACAGCACAGACAGCTCCTCTCAAAGCCAAAGACAATAGAAAAAATAAAGCACAACAAAAAATAATTTAAATGTGAATTGTATCATCAATCCGTTACACGTTAGCACTCACAGTAAGAGTCCACGATCTTATCTAGTGGTGGTTAACCACAGGCAAGGTTGTAAACATGGATTTA